>NC_132886.1:36606435-36957269 GCF_030463535.1 Salminus brasiliensis | reverse complement strand
AGCAGTGGCAAAAATCCAGCCTACAGGAAATTCTCCTCTGCATTGAGGCCGAAAGACAAAATTGATAGACAGGGACCACCGGGGTGTTTTGCCTCTTTGTAGAACTGCTTCTAGAAGTCAGCATTAGGTCCTTCACCACTGCTGGTAGACCCGTATGACCATATGCTTCCATACCCCTGCAGATTTAGCTACTTCCTTCACACTATGGTTGTTGGTCCACGCCCAAATGCAATCCTTCTTTTAGCCAATCATTAACATCTGTAATGTGGTGCCCGCCTATAGCGGTGATCAAACCCAGACCGCCACTTTACTAAGTGAGCCACCACAACACGTGACCAACAGCCCCAAGTGCAGGGCAGTAGATCTCAGAGCAGGTAAAACACAATATAGGGCAAATGAACCTTAACGAGGCAGCACCATTAACCCTCAGTATACCAAAGCAGCCGATAAAAAACATGACCAAACAAACACTCGAATGGGCTAGACCAAGGCCACGCCTAGCATGGGGAATAGGCAGGAAAACAAACAAAGGCTGCCCGGGAAACGCTGGCCACCTCAAAAGCTACGAGGATACATAAGACCTAAAAATAGAAGGTTCTCCCAAATTAAACAAAACAACAACCTGACAATTGAAAACACAAACCAAGGAAGGCAGAGAACTCTGAACTCTGCACTCCTTCTTGTTCAGTGTGTGTGTATTCAATCACACACACTCCGCGTATAGGGGAAATTGGAGGGGGGGGGTGACTCTAGGCCTCCTCCAGTGATCGGAGGGGCCTCAACCTGGAGCTACCACTTACAACTTCTTTTTTGTGAGCCATTGACATTCACTGTACTGCACTCCTCTCAATCTGGGAGTCCTACCGCACCCCATTGATTTTGATTCATACACTATATGTCCAAATGTTTGTGGACACCCTTCTAATAAACGCATTCAGTTGCACCAGTTGCCGAAACAGATATGCAGATGAATGCACTGCCAAAGGAACAGGCCTCCCTAGCAGACGCCAATGAAATCTGACACAGCACAGTGCCCTCTCTTACTGGATAAGAAGGACCAGTATGTGTTAATGCTGTTTGTGGACCACAGTTCAGCAAGCAGCACCATTGCTTCAGGTTTCATGATGTTCCTATCACAGAGGAACTTGCATGGTCGGTCCGAACACGCCACACGGGGGGCAAAGACGGCACAACAGCGCCTCTTCCGTCTCAGACGGCTGAGGAGGTTTGGTTGGAATTTACCAACCAATGTTCCAATCACTTTCTAGGAAAGATGCCATCTATGTAACAGTACAGTCTTTTCGTCTCTTGTTTCTAGAAAGCTATTTAGGGTCTTGCAATCAGATGACATTATTCCAGTAGCATGTCTGGCACCATCCACTGAGCATCCCTATAGAGAATCAATGGGCATCCTGTGGCCCGCTTGAGAATAGGCCGATGTGAAAAGAAAATGAGCGCTTGTTTGAGGTGTTCAAGCCAAATGAACCATGTGCTGTCATTTCCGGAAAAAAGGAAACCCAATTTTACCCCAGGAAAACCGGCCCAGATTGACTGTCTGCACGGCTTTTCTCGTCCTCACCCGCTGAGACCCATAGTTTCTCTTCAAGGCCACTTAGGGGGTATCGATGTGATGTCATCTGATTATGCGAGCACAAGTGGCTCATCATCTCGCTCCCTGTAGGCAACAGCATTTCTCTCAACAGCGCGAAATTCTATAAGCTGCAAAACAAAGGTGTTCTCTTTTATTCAGCTTGAGGAGAGAAAAGACAAATGGGTAAAATTGGAGGATACCTTCTAAAACACACCAAACATCCAAAGACTTGAGGTATATACCTTGGTCGCAGTCACCGAGTCGTCACGTCCGGTTCTGAATAGTAGCGCTATCAAACTTCTGCCTAGACTGTTAACAGATTGTTTTACAGAGCGCTCGCCGGGTATTTAGCACCCCTTAAAAACTGGCCATTAGGGCTTCAGCACAGGCAGCAGGAGGGCAGTTAGCATGTCTGGAAATCCCTCCAACATGGACAAAGGGCTAACTTGCCTTGGCCGAAGTGCATTGCCCAAAAGTCTACCCATTAGTGTGACCCTGCACGTCTGGTGTAGTGGCTTAGTGGTTAGCAAGCGCCCTGAACACCACAACTAGCAAAGAGACAGCAGGAGTGCTCTGTTTCTCAAGGGTTTTCATCAAACCTTGCTTGTTTGAATGAATATTGGAAGAATGTTGAATGAATTAACGTGATCTTCGAGTTTAGCGTGCAGGTATGAGTAAATCTGTCCCACTGTTCGGCCCTGCGTTCACTCCGGTTCAGGTCAGATTCGGATTCGCTGACTGGCTCCATATTTGTGTCACCTTCGTACCGTGTCTTAAACTTCCAGTACAGAAACTGGCGACGCACTGGATCTAATAAGTACAGGAATAGTTCCAGTTTAGCCTCCTCCAGTGCGCTTATCTTTAATGTGGCAACCAGCGTTAGCATGGCCCGCCCGCTGGGCTTGTCCAACATCAGTATCCTGGCGTTGGCACAGCCCGGCTCGCTTAGTGGAACCTAGCATCACCTTCACTTAAGAGTGCAGTGGTTTCTGTATTAAAAGCTGATGACTATGTTCATGACTGCCTCACTGCATATCATCTTTTGAGCCAGGGCCATAGCGACAGCAATCCGTTAGCCTAGTGCTAACTGCACGCCGAAGTCGTGACACACTCGCTTCAAACCCCACTGAGTTAGTTTTAAGTGGATTCCAACATTATTTGGCATACTACACCTAGAAAATGGCCTTTTTGGTGTGGTTTGAGACGAGTGCGGTGTATTCATGTAGATTCCACCATGCTAACACGATGCTAGATCAATTGTGGCTTCAGTAAGTTAGCTAGCATTAGCTAGCTGCATTAGCCTTGTGATTATACTGCAAGACTAATGAGTGAAATGGTCATAATTATTAGGAGCCGGATCCTGATTGATTAACACAGCTAAATATACCTGCCAGTGACCCTTTGACCCTGCAGTGGAAAAGAGGCCATAGGGGCACCATTATCCATATTACAGTCAGTGGAGCACCAGCATGACTCTAAAGCTGCTATTTGAAGCTAAGATTACTACATGATGTTCATTCAGAAGTGAATTATGACTGGTTTTGGCAACCGGAGACAAATGTGCTCCAAGAAAAATGTAAGAAATGTAGTATACCGTCCCTTTAAATCCATATTCATAAATGGTGGGGTTTGGGAGATGGGCCAGCTCTCGCAGCGTGTCTTTTTCTCCCCTTTTAAGAAGCATATCTTTTGAAAGCATCATTAAGATCTTTCTCCCTGTTGTCAGTTTGGCGTGAGTCATTACATTACTCACCAAATTGCAGACACAGATTAAGCCGAGCTGTTGATTCAAAGGGATTCACAATGGTGAATCACCCATTGAAGGATGCTATCATGCTAACATGGCTAGAACCTTTCAGTCCTTACGTCATTTCAACCATAAGACATAATACATGCCAGGATACATGCTTGTCATTTAGGCTTAGCGGTTTTGGCTAATGAATAATCTGTGTGAATCTCGCAGAACAACGGCGCTAAAATCATATACCGCTGCTGTGATTTTCATTTTGTTTGGCTCTGGAAGAGCCTACTAGCTGCGAACCCACCCCCACCCCCCGAGCAAGATGACTAAGTGGAGTTTCACGGTGACTAACAGCCGCCATTTGTTCTTATGTCTGTTCTGTTAAAGATACGACTAAAGTGCCGTCGCATTGTCACTCAGGCAGTCAAAACATCAGCGAGAAATGCTACACACTTAGCTTTCAAACCAGTGACCCAAATGCTGAATCTAGATAAGATGGATAAATGCTGAATCTAGATCTAGAAAATTTCTGTAGCATCTTAAATACCTTACAACTTTAGCATTAGCCTGGGTTTTTCCAGACATGAATTTAGATGCTAATCGGGATGATTTATATACATACAGACATCGCACCAAGCAAAAACCCAGGGAGGTAGCACCGAGCAACAACCCCCCGTCAAAAAAGTACACTCCACCACAACCTAACCCCCCCAATAACACACATTTATACATATATAAGGTGCATCCTTATTATTTTTTATCATGTTATAGATATGTTATTATATTTTTAGTGACTTTGTCTAACCTGTAAACCACGTTGGTGGCATGGCATGGCACGGCTCCATCAGCTGGGGGTTGTGGGTTTGATCCTCGCTCTAGTGTTCACCCTGTGTCCATGTGGGTGTCCTCCCGCCTCGCAAAAGCACACATCATAGAGGTACTGGCTATGTTAGAGGTACTGGCTATGTTCCCCCTAGGTGTGAGCGGCTGAGTGAATGCTTGTGTGAGCACTACCCTGCCAGGGTCGACAGTTGCACCACTCCAGACCTGTGAAACCATGTACATGGACAAGGTAACTGTACCCAGAATACAGTGTTTTTGAATCTCTCGAGTGGCACAGCTGCCTGTTTGACAAGCAACGGGAGTGGTAGGGCCTCCATGGTTAGACGTCCTCCAGTCTGAGGAGGTTATGTGATGGGGTGACTCGTAACCTGCAGGTGGATTTGAGATTTGAGATTCTGGAAGTGTGTAATTCCCGTCGCAAGCCCTTCTCTGCATCTTTACGCTAATAGGTTTTCCGCGCATCTTCGTCGGGCTATAAATCAGCCTTTGGAACTGCGGAGGGAGACAGAGAGCGAGCGAGAGATAAGAGGCCTGTCGGAGGGCGCAGTGGAGGGATTGAAATGAAAGCTCTGGCTCCTCGGCTCTCCCGGGCTGTCTCTTTAGCGGCGCACGTCAGTGACAGAGCTAAAGGTGACACGATAAACTGCGCCATCATGGCAGTTCGAGGTGCCCTAATCCCTGCCTAATCCCTGTCATAAATCCATCTGTTATCTGTGCTCCTCTCCCACTGCTCCCCACGCCGCCACACAAAGGCCCCTCTACCCACTCTGTATGTGTATATGCGTGTGTGTGTGTGAGAGAGAGAGAGAGAGCTCCTGCCGGCCCATCCAGGCACTTTGATTTATTGTGCCACTCCGGCCCAGGCTCCAGGCCCGAGTGTGTGCGCACCTCTGTGTGTGTTTTCTGTTGTGCAGACCGAACAGCGCAGGGCCAAATGTGTTTGTACAAGCTACTCCACGGTAGCAACACTGCAAGCACATGTGTATGTGTGTGTGTGTGTGTGTGTTTGTGTAAGTGTGTCCTCCTGTGTTACTCCTGGGAGCTGCAGCAAGGTGGTGATGGAATTAATTGGACTTGCAGGTGATAAATTATCACTGTGACGAATTGCATGCTGACTGTGTGTGTGTAAGTGGATGTGTGTGTGTGTGTGTGTTTACTAGGAGTACATGCTTCAGTACATTTGCAAGATTGCTTCCCTATAAATTTAAATACAGGAATAAATGTTTGTGATTGTGTGTGTGTATGTGTATGTGTGTGTGAGCAGAGGTGTCAAGTAACGAAGTACAAATACAAGTACGTTACCTTACTTACGTAGAAATGTTGGTTATCTAGACTTTACTGGAGTAATTATATTGTTAAAAAGTATAAACAGACACCATACTGACTCCCTATTGGTTTGTGAGCGATCCATCGCACCTGCACATGTCACGTCCCACTCCAGCAAGCACATAGCAGACGTCTGTAGTCTAGTATGAAGACGGTGTCCGTGGCAGAGACTCAAGAGAGCTGCAGTGAAACGTCCCGACTGAGCCCCACATTTACATTCCAATAAAGCTTATTGATCACACGCCTCTGAAGTTTGACTTTCTGCAGCGTTACAAAACTTCTAGACAACGACTCCTCATATTCTCCTCCATGAAGCTCATGTTAATGCTCAGTAGAGCACAGAGATGCTCCTTTAATAGAGCTGATATTACCGAAATGCTTCATTTTCAATGGGCAGATCTGCAGCTGAAACAGGAGTCTAGTGCAGCCCAACATTTTTAACATCAACATTTTAATAGATCATTCTCCTCATTATGACTTTTAGAGAAATGGGTTTTTGGGGAGGGGGGGTAGTGCACTATAGGCCCCTGTGGTGCGGCCTAAGCTTTCTGCCTTTGTTTTCCTTCCATTACTTTTACTTTTCTACTTGAAACTACTCTGAAACCAGTACTTCTACACTTTTACTGGAGTAAAAAGCTTAAGTTGATGCTTCAACTTCATTAGACGTCTTTTTAAACCGTAGTATCTCCACAAAACAAGTAAGTCTGTGCAAGGGCAAGTCTCTGAGGTGTGAGTCCAAGTCCAGTCTTTGAGTCTTTAGGGGTTGTCAAGTTACAAGTCTCAGACATTTGAATCTGAGTCGTGTTGCAAGTCTCTGGTGTGCGAGTCCAAGTAAAGGCTCGAGTCTCTAGGGTGTGAGTCCAGCTTGAGTATTTAGTCTCTGGAGAATGACTCTCAAGTCGAGCCTCGAGTCAGAGTCTCTGGGTCATGAGTCATTCAAGTCCAAGCTAAGTAAAGAGTCTCTGGGTTGTGAGTCTGAGTCGAGTCTTGTCTCAATGATTCAAGTCCAAGGTAAGTGAAGAGTCTCTGGGTCGTGAGTCTGAGTCAAGTCTCATGTCTCAGTGATTCAAGTCCAAGGTAAGTGAAGAGTCTCTGGGTTGTGAGTCTGAATCGAGTCTCATGTCTCAGTGATTCAAGTCCAAGGTAAGTGAAGAGTCTCTGGGTTGTGAGTCTGAATCGAGTCTCATGTCTCAGTGATTCAAGTCCAAGGTAAGTGAGGAGTCTCTAGGTCGTGAGACTGAGTTGAGTCTTGTCTCTCATTAATTCAAGTCCAAGGTCTGAGTCAAGTCTTGTGTCTCAGGGATTCAAGTCCAAGGCGGGTCTGAGTCGAATGTCAAATGTAAGTTCAAATACAGCCTAGAGTCTGAGTCCAGCCTAGAGTCTCTAGTGTGTGACTGAATTGGACAGTTCATTTTGATTCATTATTGGAATCATTCATCAGTCCTTGTTCCGTTGTTTCCACGGTCTTTCGATGCTTAGTTGATTTAAACTAGGCACACTCCTGCATCCACTGAAGGACATTCATTTAAGGCACATTCCATCCCGTTGCTGGTTCTGAATATAACGATGCATTCTGATGCATTCCACCCCACATTTGGCTCTGTAGATGGAGCGAGAGCATGGTTCTCCTCACGCTGCTGTACGTCTGTATTAAAGCTGAGGAGACTGGCAGTTGAAGGTTGTGTCTTGCGCCAGTTTGCGATAAGCACTGGAACGTCTGTCTGCTGTCTGTGATGGAGCTCAAGTGCTCCCAGCATTCTCTGAGGGCCACCAGGGTAGTGATCGAGCTGTCATCCATCCATCCACTAATGCCTTTTCCATCTTACATAAAGCAGACGACAGGGGAAAGTTAACCCTTCATGGCCATTGCCAGCGATAACAAAAGCATGTCGGAATTTGATATTTTTTGGTTCTCACTGGCAGCTGAAAGCCACTACCGGAGACGTGATGACTTAGAAAGTACCTTCCCAAAATACAGAGGCAAGAAAGTCTGAGAGGACTGAGAGAACCTTTTCAAGAACCACTGAGAGTTGCCTCAACTCAGAATGAGAATGGAGTATCAGGAAGAACCACTGAAGGAAACTCACACTAGCGTTTTCCAGACCCGTTTTCCAGTTAATAAAGTACAGGGTGCAGACTTTTCAGGACAAGTGTGAAAACACCCTAGGATGTCGAAAGAGAACTTTCCTAAGAACATGAAAAGGAAATACTGAGAAGAACCAAGACTCAAAAGGAGGAACCGCCAAAAAGCTTGAGAAAGAACCAAGACCCTATTCTAAGGGGAACCAGGACTCTATGCTTATCCTGTGGGCCGCATCAGATGTTTCAGCTATGATGCAAGCTAATCTAAAGTTAGTAAGGAGTACAAACACACACACACACGTACGTACACACACTTGGCACAGGCAGACGTTGAGCTCTTGATGATTAGGCGGAGCAGGCGGTAAGCTGAAGAGGGGAAGTGTTCTGTGCAGCAGTGTGCCTGCAGGGGAAGGATGATTTCAGAGCTTTCCTGAGCAATTACAGGATTGTACGCTATCATCTTTCAAGCGAGGGCTCCTGCAGTTAATGGCCTGCGTTTTCATATCACCCCTGTACGTCTTTATGTGGGATTACCGAATCCATAAATGAGATGAAACGTATATTCAATATATCACAGAGCGCCTTTGTGTGCGGGTAGTGTGAGCGGTCTGTCCACACTTTAATGTGGAGTTCATTTACAGCTGACGTATACGAACGCAGTGGGCTGATCTGTGCTGAGGTTGCACTGCAGGCAGTGGCTTTACTGTAGAACATGCTGGGAACTCAAGAGGGTGCTGCTGTCACTGAGTGTGTGTGTGTGTGTGTGTGTGTGTGTGAGAGAGAGACTGACTAAAAGTAACTATGTTTACTCCAAACTCAATGTAACCTGTATGTGTAAGTGCCCTATATACACACACACACACACACACACACACACACACACACACATATACATATATACACACACACATACATATGTATACATATATATATATATACACACAACACACACACACACACATATGTATATGTATGTATATGAGGACTTCTATAACATGGTCATAACACAAATAGTCATTTACATATACACACACACACACACACACACACACACACACACACATATATATATATATATATATATTACATATACTGCAGTAAATATGTGGAGTAAATACACACATCATTACATATACGCCCTTGCATGTATCTACCATATCTACCATCCATATGACTAGTGTATGTGTAATTGTCAATATGGAAGTGTGTGTGTGTGTGTGTGTGTATATATATATATATATATATATAAGTGTGTGAGAAAGAGATGCCGTCTCACACACTTGCGTGCTAAGTGTGAGACACACAGCGGGAATTCCACAGCTCACTGTCACTTCCTCCCCCCAGTGCTCGGAGAGTGGGCGGCTGCTCGGTCTTTTCACTACCTCACTGTGTGTGTATGTGTGTGTGTGTGTGTGTGTGTGTGTGTGTGTGTGTGTGTCTGTGTGTGTGAGAGAGAGAAAGTGACAGACAGATAGACAGCAATAGCGAGGGAGGAAAACTGAGACAAAGAGAGGCAGAAAGAGAGATAGAGAAAGATGTATCCTGCAGCAGAGGGAAGGTTCCTACATGAGGAGTGTGTGATTACGACGCTCTTAAAGGAGCTCGGTTTGTGTGTGTGCATGTGTGCATGTGTGTGTGTTTGTGTGTTTGTTTCTCCTCCACTCACAGATTGCTGGTAAGGCCACACAGCTGCAGGCGCAGTAAAGAGGCTCCTCATAAGCGGAGGAAACAGCACCGGGGAGGTCTACTTGTCATGCAGTCTGTCTGTTTGTCGACGGCTCACGGCCTGAATCCCAAGTCAACTACAAGCCCTAAACCTCAATGACACGCAGCCGTCCCAATAGCAGCATTACTCTGCTGTTGATTGTGGGCAGACTGCATTGACTTTGAATGGGGCCGCTAATCTGGCCGCGAGTCGCGTTTGCTTACCGCAGATGCGCCTGCATTGTCATGGACAGCAGCGGCGTTAGCTGACCTCTTTGTGTTGAACACACTCCGGAGCACTTTCTCTAAACGAAGCCGCCGTAGATCAGCAGATTTACTCATGTGTCTGACCGAGTTGGGCTTTGCATCCCAAAATCCGACCGTTTCTCCAGAAAGCCAGAGTGTACCAGCCCAGCAAAGCATCGGCAGATACACTGTATGTCCAAAGGTTTGTAGATATCTGCTCCTGAAAGCAAGGCTAATAATAGTGAATGTGTTTTCCCTTTGCTGCAGTAACAGCCTCTACTCTTCTGGAAAAAGAAAGGCCTTACACTTTGCTGTGAAGATTTGATAGCATTAGTGAGGTCAGGTACTGATAATGGGTTAGTTATAGGTCAAACATGCCTCCAAGGCTTAACCCAGAGGTATTGATTGCAGCTCCAGCACTCCGGTCCGCAGCTTCACAGCCCAGTACTGCAGGGCTTTATACCCCTCTATCTGCCCAACGTCACCGGGCATGGTGGCTTCCAACTAATGCATGGCTGCTCCAGGGAGTCCTGTTATTGGCAATGCACACATATATATATACATACATACATACATACACACACTATATCACATATATATATATATATATAAACAAACTGCTAAAGTGAAGCAAGGTTGTGCAGTGAGTTTACTGTGACATGGCCAGGCAGTAGATACGTATGGTACTGGCTCGGATCTGGTTTCAGACCCAAGCAGGTCCATGGGTGTAGTCGATTGGTTCTGAGTTTTGAACGTCAGGTGTGCAGATGTTCATGGCTAGAAGGTTACTGAGGAGGCCGTTTCTTACAGAAAGCCAAGCTTGCCGTAAATTTACAGACAGTCCTCAGTCAGCCCCGTTACCAGGATTGTGGTGGATTCAGGCCATCAAAGGCAAAAAGTGACAACAGCAATTTTACAGTCTGCCCCTGACAAGTGGGCTATTTTGGAGCTGGGGTTTTTGTAAAGTCTAATCTCGGTCTGAGGAGGACAACTACGTCCCGAAACGATGCGCGGCGGGTTTGACGTGAGCCTGACGGAGCTGAAAGAGCTGATCTGCTTCAGATGGCTTCAACAGTGTGTGCGTATGTGTGTGTCGCTGTTAAAATGGGCTGCGTGACAGGCAGGGTCTGCAAAAGTGATGTTTTTCAGCAGTTGCCATGTGTCCATGTTTGTGTGTGTGTGTGTGTGTGTGTGTGTGTGTGAGTGTGAGAGAGAGAGAGAGAGAGAGAGAGAGAGAGAGACACACAGTTGGTTTGTTTTGGATAGGCAACGCTGTGGTTTGCGTGCTCCCCTCAGACCACATTCCGAAAAGCGACTGCACTGCCAACTCCATTCGAAATGGAAGCGCTTGCTGTTTTCTCGGCCGGAACGGTGGGACGGAGGGGCTGGGCCCGTGTTTGTGTGTGTTTAGGCCAACCGCACAACCTTTTAGTGGCAAAAGTTTGCTTTCTGCTTTCCGGCCCTACGCCTCGTGTGCGTCTGTGTGTTTCTGATACACTTTTAACATCAGTCACTGGTTTATCTCACAGAGCCTCGGTTGGTGCGATCCAAGAACCTGTGTGTAATTTCAGTTATATTGGTTTTACTTGTGTCCTGACTGTAATATTCAGTGCAGGCTGGAGGAGGATGGGTTCCCCTTTATTCCTCTCTGTGGTTCTTCCTCACGGTCTAATAGACTTTTTCTCTGTTTGAGGTTTGGTTTCTCTCAGTGGTTCTTCTTCAAGCTTTTTTTCTTTTGCGTCTTGGTTTCTCTCAGTGGTTCTTCTTCAAGCTTTTTTTCTTTTGCGTCTTGGTTTCTCTCAGTGGTTCTTCTCCAAGCTCTTTCCCTTATGAGTCTTGGTTGGTTCTTCTCGGTGGTTCTTCTCCAAGCTCTTTCCCTTATGAGTCTTGGTTGGTTCCTCTCAGAGGTTCTTCTCCAGGATCTTTACTTTTTGAGTCTTGGTTTCTCTCAGTGGTTCTTCTCCAAGCTCTTTTTCTTTTGCGTCTTGGTTGGTTCCTCTCAGTGGTTCTTCTCCAAGCTCTTTTCCTTATGAGTCTTGGTTTCTCTCAGTGGTTCTTCTCCAAGCTTTTGTCCTTATGAGTCTTGGTTGGTTCCTCTTAGAGGTTCTTCTCCAGGCTCTTTACTTTTTGAGTCTTGGTTCCTCTTCAGTCATATGGAATTTCTCATTTTAAATCTTAGCTCCTCTCAGTGATTCTTCCACATGGTTTTAGAGAGATTCTCCTGTATCATCTTGGTTCCTCTCTGTCTTTCTACCTCATGCTTTTAGAGAGTTTCTCATGTTGAGTATTGTTTTCTCTCAGTATTTCTTCCTTTTCTGTACAGTTGGCCTCGGCGATGTTCATAGTGGGTCCCGCATTTTACAAGACCTTTAAGAGCGCCGTACAAATACACCCTGAACTGAGTAATGTGTGTCTGCTCGTGCCTTTGTATGTGATGACAGTGCAATAAACCTGCTGTAGGTTGGCCATTAACTCAAGGCTAAGCAAGGGTCACCCGAACAGTTGCGGGAGAAAACCTAGAGTCGACCGCGCTGAAAGCTTGGGAGGCCGGAGCTGGTTTCTCCCAGGTCCTGTACTCCCACACACTCCAAGGCAGAACCACAGGGGGGAAGCCTTCCTTTTTTGGTACCCTCTCTTTCCTTGTCTGTCCCTTAGGAAAAGCTTGGACAGGGTGTGGGTGGATGGCTGAAAGACCACCTTCCACTCTTTTACCCACCCTCCCCACCCACCCCTTCCCAATCACCCCCCCACCACAGTTAGCTCCAACTGAGACAAAGCAACCCAGCAGCAGCCCTCTCTTTGTCCCGGCTGGAGGTTTCTATACAGGGGGAAATCAAGGTATCAGACGTCAGTGCGGATTGGACGAGAAACACTGGAAACAATCTAACCCCCCCCTTAAACCACCCACCAAAAAACCACAGGTCCACACACACACACACACACACACACACACACACACACACACACACACACACACACCCCCATCCCCAAATCACCAGCCCCTTCGTGACTCGGGCATGCCATCACCGTTATTAATGACCGCTAGAATGTGGCTACCTCAAGGTCCGGCGCTGAATAAATATCATTCATCACCCGTACAATTCAAACAAGCGAGACAGATGGGTATTAAAGTACACACTTCTGGCTGGCGGTGCTGAGCGTTGCATGTGTGTGTGTCGGTGTGCATGTGTGTGTGTGCAGTGAGAAAAAAGGGATGTCTAACGTGAGAGAAACGTGGAAATATTTGACTTCTCGAGCATGGGAGAGAGAGTGCAAACACACCGCAATATGTTTTCTGTATGGCGGGATCCCAGGCTGTGGATAGCAACTACCTAGAGGATAGGTCAGCACTACATTTTTCACTGATAAAACCTTAACCTTGTCCTCGTCGGGTGGACGAAGGCTTCTTATCATTACCTAATATTGACTTTAATG
This sequence comes from Salminus brasiliensis, assembly GCF_030463535.1. NCBI lineage: Eukaryota > Metazoa > Chordata > Actinopteri > Characiformes > Bryconidae > Salminus > Salminus brasiliensis. The sequence goes on along the minus strand of NC_132886.1, from coordinate 36,944,301 downwards.
GCTGATAGACTACAACTGTTTGGAAAATGTTTGCAGTGGTTTGCTAGTAATTACCTTGCAAGGGCCAAATTCTATACAGAACCATTATAGAATATTAATTGAACATATAGAAAACATTTCATTGGTTCTTTGCTTAAGTAAAGAGTTCTTTGAAATGGCGAAAAACCTTATATTCTAGACTTCTTAATAGCAATTTTTATAAAAATTCTTATATAGAACCTTGTATTGTTTAGAGCCCAGGCTCAGAACCTCGAGAGTTTCTCAAGAGCTGTTTAGTAAAGGGCGATGGGTTTATACAGAACCACAAACACTCGAAGAACTCCAAGAATCCCAGGTCACGCTGCTCGCCATCAGCAGCCGGAGTCAGAGAGCGCACAATTGGCCTTGCTCTCTTTTAGGGGTGGGTTGATGGCACTTCCTCCCCACTCCATCACTCCTAATGTGATGTTGGTCAGCACAGGCATCTGGGGAGCAGCACTTTTCTCAGAGCTAGCGATGCTGCATCAGCCGCAGTTCGAAAAGAGGCAGTGGCTGACTTCACAGGTGCTAGTCTTAGTGTTGGGGGCATTGCTAAGGATAGGAGGAGTTTGTATGAATGGGGATTTGGGCAGTTGGCCTAACACATTGAGTAAAAAAAATGAGGTAACATTAGAAAACATATTTAATTTGATTTGATTTCATTTATATATTTAATAAATGTAATAAATGTAAGAGAAATTCAATCGATTTATTGATCAAAAATTATAATTCTATTAGGAAAAGGGAATCAGATTCAGAATCAGATAGAGTCAAAGATATAATCACAGGTATAGCGAACTAGAACTGGGCATTTTTAATGCCTCTTAAGGGGGAATTTCACAGATTTTCTATGTTTTTATCACTCAGACTGGTTTGCTATGAAATAACTAGATAACCAGATTCTATTGGTACACTTCTTGCGCATTACAGGCTCCAAAGCGGTCCTGCGCACCACTAACCTACAGCCAAACACCACTATCTAAAAAGGACACTATTCCAGTTGGATCACAATCAAATGGAACTGTAGGCCTCAAGGCCTCTGCCATGATACCCAACCCTGCCGATGCATGCCACGTAGTTCGGCTGGCCAAAGAGGGTCTTTTTGACAGAGAAGTGTTCGCTCAAAATTGGACCAAAGAATTTTAATGGGATCCTGCTAATGGGACCTAATTGGAGATACTGGGAGGTAAGGCTAGGAGCTCGGAGCAAATGGGCTAGGGAAGGGCTCGGGTTTCACACAGGGAGGCCGGATAGGAGAAACATTAGAGCAATTAAATGCAAGCTGAACTTTTTAAGAAAGCACAAGAGAGAGAAAACGTGAGCGAGAGAGCATGAGAAAATAGTGTAATCCAGGAGAGTCAGTAGAAGGTCGGCATTCCTCCAGAAAATTGCTGTGGTCAAGCAAAAAATGGGCCGAATATTCCAGAAACGTTCGTTCGCATTTAGAACTTGGCTCAAGCGTGTTCCTGACGGACCTTTGTGAGGCCAGTGTGTATATAATCACCGTACCCATTAGTGTGGTTGTGTTGCTTGCGTGGGAAAAACGATCCACTTTGTTTGTGACTTGGGCTAGTCATTGTTAGCTGTGGGCCTGTGAGGAACCACAATGGAAACGTTGACCATGTGAATGACCATGTGGATAAAGCTCAGGCCCAGCAGCCTTGACAGGCTGGGTGAATGGTTTTTCTCTGGGTGCACTGAGCCCTCAGGACAGACGGGCTCTAGAGACCACTGAGTGGTATTTTTAGAGACAGGTCTTATCAGACTTCCAGGAGGCCTGATTTTTTTACACCATCGTCTGGCTGGGTCATGCTGCTGAAATGGGAAACGCCAGGGGGTGTGGGGCCAGAGAGCGAGGCGCTGGAGCCAGGGAGGTCAGCAGTTGACCTCCCGGTGCGGACGAGTGGGTTGCTCAAAGTCAGACAAGATCAAGACCACCGGCGACTCAATTAGCACCTATTTCACCACACTTTCATTCACACCAACAGAAGCTGAAGTATCTGCATGTTTTTAAAAAAAATATTTAAATATTTAAAACCATTTACAAATATTTAATTATTATATTAATAAAAATTAATAAAAAATTCAACCGCTGGATAAGAAACGGAAGCTGCCTCTTCGGATAAGTTAATGAGCTAACAGAGCTAACTGCTATGTTGGACCCTGATGAGGTGGACTCGTGGTGCATGGTAGTGGATGATGTGCTGACTTGTTTGTATATATGTTCGTATGAATAATCATGGATTCTTAACCTAGCTAACATCAGCTAGCAGTTAGCCTTAGTTATTAGTAGTGCTAAGTAATAATAAAGCTTACATAATAAAGATAGGAGGCTAACAGCTAGCTACTAGTTGCCTCATCAGTTATATCCTTTATGTTATGTCCCAACATTTAGGCATTTATAACTAAGATTAGCATATAGTAAAATACTATACCATTTTCCTGGCCTATTAAAATATCAAACTTTCATACATTGATGAATACTGAAATGCTCATTGTAGAGAAATGTACCTACTCAGATTTCTTTACAATGAAAGAAACCAGAGGTCACTATTTTTACAACATAAATACAGCCATTTTATTTCCTCACCTAATCCACCAGTGAACCTACCACCACCATGTGTCTCCTGGGTATTGTATGTAATACTGATAATTGTAAAATTGGCTCTGAGTGGCTCAATGCGCTGACCCTATGGCCCAGAGGGTCGTGACTTCGTATCCCGAGCCATGCCTCCTTGCCATCAATGGCCGGAGTCTCAGAGAGCACAATTGGCTGTGGCTGGCTTTGCATGTGTAGGGGGAGGCATGTGTTAAGTCCTTACCCTTCTAGCGTTGGGAGCGTTACTAGTGCTAGGAACAGAGGGGTTAATTGGCAGTACCAAATCTAGGATCTATTTTATTTAGCATCTCCATACATGTACCCCTCCGCCAAAGCGACGTTTCAGGCATGGGTAGTTTTCTCTAAAATGGAATTTGTTGAAATGTTCTGCAAAAGCATCGGAATTCCCCTTAAAAGTCAAGCTAACATCACAACAGCTTCCCTCACTCGACCGACACCACACCAAAGCCTGATGCGTGTTAGGGACTCCTGTTTTGCTGTAATATCTGTGCCACCATTCTGTTATTACGCTAAACACGGCTCGCTTTACACCTCAGGTAATTAAAGGCACTCTGATCACATGTGTTTTTGGCAGCTTAGCGATCCTCCGGCGTCGGTAATGATCGCTGCCTCTCCTGTGCTTCTTAATTAAACCAGTTTAGACAGCTCATGGATTTCTCTTTCTTTTTTTTATCCCCCCAGACATGGCGACCGCAAGAGCTGTGAGCCATGAGGCCTGGCTAAGACAACAAATGTCTTCTTAATGTGAGGACTCTCTGCCTCTGCCAAGGAATGCATTTATTTACCACCCTGTTATTTTACCTCTGAATGAAACTTGCTGAGGCTAAAATAAGCTACTACTTTCCCTTCTGATATTCGTCTACCTCCAATTCGGTCCACCTGAGGTAGTCCAGTTTGTTTTCAAGGAAGCCAACGATGAAAAGAAGAAGGAGTGGTTGCAGGTCAGCATGGCCTGGTTGTCATAGCAACCTGTATTCTTATAACTAGCAAAATCTAGAGGTGATGAGCTGCTCTCCGGTATCAACACTACCATACTAGTGGGCGGGGTTTAAGTCAATCGCGAGGGTGTAAATATAACAGGACTTTTGGTTTTGGTTCTGCTGGAGGTTCTTTTGAAGGAGGAACAACAGTGCTTGAGGGTCACCGTTTGTCACTTCCATGCACCGAACTCCTCATTATTCACGGCAAGTTAAATAGACGTTGACATTCCAGGGCCCCATTAAATCAATACCTGAAACTGCGCAGTCGAGATAAGAGCACACATATCGGCTCTTTTTTCACGTAGCTTCTCTAGGCTAGGCCCGGGCGACCCTTAATAGAGTTGCGGGAGCCGATACGATGCAACACGGACGGGTTCTCAGGACGCAGCGGTTGTGATTCCTGGCAGCCCGAAGCGGCTTGGAAAGCCACGGGTTTTCCACGTCCCAGGGCCTACATCAGAAATCAGTGTGCCAAGAGGAACAGATGGAGGCAAGACGACGCGCGCGGAATTCTTTACGCCTCCCGGCGATATTTACATATCTAACCAGGGGTCCGACGCTCCAAGATCCAGTCAAGTGCTGTCTCCAGACCTCAGCGCGCTCCTCGCCTGATGATTTATTAGCGCTTTGGCGGCGCACAGCCAGCTACCTGGCTGCTTTTCCACTAGCAAGTGTGTGTGTGTGTGAGTGCATATGTCTTACTCTGAGCGTCTGAGCTCAGAACCACATATGCCTTTGTGTGTGTGTGTGTGTGTGTGTGTGTTTGAAACAGAGGTGTGCGCTCAATTGGCACAGGAGCGACTGAACAAACGAAACAACAAAATGCCCCCCCCCCAATCTCCTGGCCTTACTGCCAGCACCTGCTGCCGCTCACAGCCGCTGTTTACATGGCAGATCTCACCACTCAGTGTCAAACAGAGCAAACCTCAAGGCTCGACGCTAAAAGCTAAAAAACTAATCAGTCCACAGATGTCCGGTCATGTTTGGGAGAGCACAAGCTAACACATTTTTAGTGTTTGCTAATTATTAATAGTACTTTATAGACGCAACCTGTACATCTGTGACACAAATGAAAACGCAAACCTAACCTAGTCACATCGTCTGTGAAATTTGATTGTATTTTGCAGATTGTCTTATTGATGCTAATAGAGTACCACTTTGAAGCAAACAGTGAGAGCTCACCATGCTAAACATGGTGGAGGTAGTATTAAAATGTTATATACATATATACGCAACATCAAACTAATAATACATAACTTCATATATATATATATATATATATATATATATATATATATATATATATATATTATATATATATATATATATATATATATATATATATATATATATATATATATATATATATAAACTCAAATGAAAACATAAACCTAGCCTCTATCATTTTTTATATTGTATTAATATATATATAATATTTCAAGCAGAAAAACAACTCACAGGTCACAGCTAGCCAGGCTAAACATGGTGGAGGTAGTTTTAGTGTTATATATACACACAATATAATATATATATATAATGTATCTTTATAATGTTATATATACATATACATATATATACATTTTTGGTTGAAATATGAATGGGGGGGGGCTCATAATGCTCAGCATTGCGTCTGAAAACTGAAAAGTTCCACCTTTCAGTTGACCAGCTTAAGTCTTGACCAGCATACGGTATGTTTCTGGTGTTTGATGGTTTAGCTGGTCTACAATCATGATCAACCTGATCCAGCTTGACTTTGTCGGTTACCCAGGCTGACTTAGCTGGTTGACTAGTATGACCAGCATGACCAAAATCAAATGCAACATACACATTGCTGGTTAAGAGCTGGTTGACCTGCTTCTTTCCCAGTATAGGGCATGTTTTTGCCTGGATGACCAGCTTTTGAACTTTTCAACAGCTTTTTGACCTTCAAAGACCAGCTTAGACCATCCAAAACCAGCTGGACTTTTCAGCAGAGATGGCTCAGTGCTTAGAGCTAATAGAGAATCATCCGGAAGCAAAGTGAGAGCTATCCAGGCTAAATATAGTAGAGGTAGTTTTAATGTTATATACATACCACATAAACAAATATATAAGCTAGGACGTGACACCAATTCGGCATAGCGGCCTCACTTTATTAAACACGGTCTGCCACGCCTCCACTGTTCAAGCACTGTGGAGCTCCACCGACATTTGTCTACTCATCACATACAGAGGATCCCAGTATTTTACTACTACAGTTTTGGCAGCTGTGAAGGCTGCTAACAGCCAGAGAAGGAGCTGGAAAGCTGGTGCTAAATGAACGTTTTCGTTTCTCCATTAGGGTCAAAACCTCAGCAGAAAGCAGAGTTAGGCAGTTATTGGCAGCAAATGTGCATCATTAAAATCTGCCCAATCGGCTGTGACCTCACATTTTCCTCACATGACTTTGTTTACACCTTTTGGTTCGATGTCAAATATGCTGGTGGGAACGCTAAGCGAACCAGAGTTGTGGGGTATTTTGCAAAGCAGGATTGCTCAGTAAGCCACAAAACCTTAAACCCACAGGTGAGGACTGTTTAGTAGGAGGCCCTTTAGCTCTTGGCCTATTGGACTGGCTCAATCCTGCTTCGTGAAACTTTGCCCTGGATCAAGAGATCCGAACTGCAGTATCACAGGAACATAGAGCCGTGTGAACAAATTAGGACACCCTCTTTGTACACCATCCTCTAAAACCAGACTTCTTCACGCATCTTTAGGTCTGCCGCTGGACTGAACTTGCTGAGATGACCTGCAAGAGCTGTTCTCTAACTGACGGCTGATTTCTAACAGTTCCCAGATCTTTTTAAACCCCTTCCCAGACTCATCTGCATCTACAATAGTCTTTCTGAAGACCTCAGAGATCTCGATGGATCTGGCCCTGGTGATCTTCACCACTCACTTCAACTTCAGTCAAGAGCAGACCAGACTAAACGTCTGAGGTTTAAATAAGACCAGATCTCTCAGAATCTTCTCTAACCAGGTCCTGATCATCTGCAGCTGATGTTCTGCCCGATTCTGATATTTTTTTTGGAGATGTCGCCAACCTAATTCTTGAACCAGAGTCACTAAATACCCGTCCTCCCTGAAGGAAAGCGTAGTGCTAAGTCACTGTGGAAAGGTTACAGTAGGTTGTTGGAAGCAGCAGCAGATCATAATGTGTTTCACAGTCGCGGTCGACCCCCCTCCTCTGACTCTGCCTCTCCCGGCCCTGCCTGAGCCGGTGTTCAGTCGAGCCGAGTCGTGACAGCTGCCGGGGTGCTGTGGGACAGGCTGTGATGTCTTCCCCATTCTAATGACGCCGCTCACTTTCGCAGTGCTGTGGGACACTCCACGCCATTAGAGATCCTCTGTAGCGTTACCAAACAGCAGCCCTGACCGCGTCTGAAGTCAGCTGTGCTGCCGAGGCGCTGAGGCTAGCGCTGGCCTGTTATTTACAGAGAACCAGGACTTTGAAGATGCGAGGAATTAGCGCAGAGAAGCCGGAGTGGTGTTCACGCCAACACGAGATGTTTGCAGTTGGAGATGTGCAGAGAAAGAGAAAGGGACACAACATGAAGCTATCAGAGGGCACTGAAACGCTAGCATAGTCAGCAATGGCTGAATGCTTTTGGGGGGCTAGTTAGTGTGATGTATGCACATTTTAATGCTGATATGCTAATTCCATGACTTCTAGAGCTCTCATTTAGCAACATTAGCTTCATTAGCTAGTAGTGACATATCTGAAATTGAATATTTGAGGTAAATCACCACAAATACAGCTAATGTTGCTAAATTAGAGTTATAAAAAATATATTATTAGCATATTAATGCATATTAAAGCTAAAGTTGCTAAATGCGATAGAATTAGTTTATTAGCTTCATTTGTAGTGACATTGTTGAAAATGTATATTTGAGGTAAATGTCACTACAAATAAAGCTAATGTGGCTAAATGAGAGTTATAGAAGCTATAGAATTAGCGAATTAGCTTTATTTGTAGTGACATTGCTGAAATTGAATATTTGAGGTAAATGTCACTACAAATAAAGCTAATGTGGCTAAATGAGAGTTATAGAAGCTATAGAATTAGCATATTAGCTAGCTTCATTTGTAGTGACATTGTTGAAAATGTATATTTTAGGTAAATGTCACTACACATAAAGCTAATGTGGCTAAATGAGAGTTATAGAAGCTATAGAATTAGCATATTAGCTAGCTTCATTTGTAGTGACATTGTTGAAAATGTATATTTTAGGTAAATGTCACTACACATAAAGCTAATGTGGCTAAATGAGCGCTACATAATCTATAGAATTAGCAAATTAGCTTTATTTGTTGTGACATTGTTGAAAATGAATATTTGAGGTAAATGTCACTACAAATAAAGCTAATGTGGCTAAATCAGAGTTATAGAAGCTATAGAATTAGCATATTAGCTAGCTTTATTTGTTGTGACATTGTTGAAAATGAATATTTGAGGTAAATGTCACTACACATAAAGCTAATGTGGCTAAATGAGCGCTACATAATCTATAGAATTAGCAAATTAGCTTTATTTGTAGTAACATTGCTGAAATTGAATATTTGAGGTAAATGTCACCACAAATAAAGCTAATGTGGCTAAATGAGAGTTATAGAAGCTATAGAATTAGCATCATAGCTAGCTTTATTTGTTGTGACATTGTTGAAAATGAATATTTGAGGTAAATGTCACTACAAATAAAGCTAATGTGGCTAAATGAGAGTTATAGAAGCTATAGAATTAGCGAATTAGCTTTATTTGTAGTGACATTGCTGAAATTGAATATTTGAGGTAAATGTCACTACAAATAAAGCTAATGTGGCTAAATGAGAGTTATAGAAGCTATAGAATTAGCATATTAGCTAGCTTCATTTGTAGTGACATTGTTGAAAATGTATATTTTAGGTAAATGTCACTACACATAAAGCTAATGTGGCTAAATGAGCGCTACATAATCTATAGAATTAGCAAATTAGCTTTATTTGTTGTGACATTGTTGAAAATGAATATTTGAGGTAAATGTCACTACAAATAAAGCTAATGTGGCTAAATGAGAGTTATAGAAGCTATAGAAGTAGCATATTAGCTAGCTTTATTTGTTGTGACATTGTTGAAAATGAATATTTGAGGTAAATGTCACTACACATAAAGCTAATGTGGCTAAATGAGCGCTACATAATCTATAGAATTAGCAAATTAGCTTTATTTGTAGTAACATTGCTGAAATTGAATATTTGAGGTAAATGTCACCACAAATAAAGCTAATGTGGCTAAATGAGAGTTATAGAAGCTATAGAATTAGCATATTAGCTAGCTTTATTTGTTGTGACATTGTTGAAAATGAATATTTGAGGTAAATGTCACTACAAATAAAGCTAATGTGGCTAAATGAGAGTTATAGAAGCTATAGAATTAGCGTATTAGCTTTATTTGTAGTGACATTGCTGAAATTGAATATTTGAGGTAAATGTCACTACAAATAAAGCTAATGTGGCTAAATGAGAGTTATAGAAGCTATAGAATTAGCATATTAGCTAGCTTCATTTGTTGTGACATTGTTGAAAATAAATATTTGAGGTAAATGTCACTACAAATAAAGCTAATGTGGCTAAATGAGCGCTACAGAAGCTATAGAATTAGCATATTAGCTAGCTTCATTTGTAGGGACATTGGTAAATGTTGGTAAACGTTAGTTTAATCAAAAGACTGTTATGTGGGGTGGAACTGCTACTCTACATTCAACCCTCCTCCTTTATCCAGATTTGGGACCTGCAAAGTGACCCTAAAAGAGACACTTTGGTAGTTAGAGGTAAGTTGGTTAAATGCAGTGATTTATTGTCGTGTCACTCTGAAGACGCATTTATATTAACATCCCGCTCTGTAAATAGGGGACGGGGGCAGGGTCAGCGGTGGCTTTGGACATGCACAGTTCATTTGCAGTGTAGCGGTATGGGTCTGCTCTGACTGCGAGACTGAGCACTGTGAGTATTGTGGGATGGGGCTGATGGCAGCTCCCGGGTGCTGAGGACAGTAAGTGAAGAACGTGTGTTCTCAGTTCAACATGTGATCAAAAGTCTCCAAAAACCAGTAAAGGTCTCTAGATTTGTCGCTAGTTGCTTTAAAAAATATATATAATGACAATGTTGCTATATTGGCAACACTGCCTACATCACATAAATATTAGAATATTGTCTGAAACGCCACCCCCTTTGGGTGACTATTGACTTCCTGTGGTTTGTATCATTAGGTTTTTGTCTTTTGAAGATGTCTTGGCTGATCAACAGCATCTGGGGTGAGTGAAAAATTGAACAGGCTGGTTTTTACTGATTGCAATGTATCTGATGCTCTACAAGAAAGAACTTTTTATGGTGATTACATTCCTGTACCATCTATTGATTTCTCTTTCATCCAGGGATGTGGAGATGAGCATAGACAACAAGTTGCATAGCCTTGCGTTTCATTAGCCGAGGCTTACATCCATTCAAATGCTCTCGGGAACAGCGCAGCGCTGCGATCTTACATGTGGAGGTCTTCGCAACGAGAACATTTGGGGAAACAATCAGAGATTCCCACTGTAAGGTCTGTGACTCATTCCTCTCCATTTCAGCTGCAGCCCGATACAGCGTGTTCTTGGAGAGGGCTTCCAGTCAAGCTTTAAGCAAATCAGCTACACTGCATCATAAACAAGCACATCATCTTCCACCCATTTTTTAAATGGTAGGCCTAGTCAATATTTGAGAGGGATGGAGATCATTTTGTTGGACGCAGACCTGTAGATAAGGCTTGTGTTTTCTAGGCTTGTATGTTTAGGAAAGATTTTTAGCTGCCTTCCAGCAGTAGCTTGACGTGCAACCCTCTCCATCACATCCTTTGTTCCTTCATCACATCCACCTACACAGCTCCAGACTGCTGAGCGGGTTCTTTCAATTTGCCCTGCCTGCATTCATCCCCCCTCTACAGCACTCCTCCACTCCATTTCAAGAGCTTCCATCAAGCAGGCGGGAGCAGCAGAAGGTCTGGACGAGCGTTAGAAAGTTGTGCTTGAGCAGGACCTGGTGTACATGAAGTTCTACATAAAGTAAATGAGGGCCATAAAGAGAAATTGATGGTTTTTGTTGTTCCTGTATGCCAATTAAAAGCTGCCTTTCGCATCCCTTGAGGATCATCGGGCGCTCTATCAGAAGACCTGGAGGCCTGCATTAGTGTAGGACAATACAGATGTGTGGGCAGATGCCATCTGGGGCTCGGGGAACAAAGCGGGTTGTGGGGGCGCCGCATCAGTCAGGTGACCTGAGAATCAAGGAGGAGAATGGGAAAATGATCCGACGGTCATCAATCAAAAACAACAGTGACACAAATGGCCAAAGACAAACGACGCAAAGCTGTGCCCCCCCGATGTCAACGCCGCCCGTGGTGGCTCCCCGCCCACTGGTGCGGGCGATCAATAGGCCCTGGTGGACGCAGGCTCGACGCCATTGGCGGAGCCCTTCGAATGCGAACCACCGCCTCCTCGAGGGCTAATTGGCCCTTTATGGTTGCGCAGTCTTTCGTGCACATCGAGAAAATAAAACGCCATTCTCCTCGCCGCTCTGAGTGACAATCGATGTCGGGCGACCATCTCCAAACGCCAGATGCTCCGCCCGGCTTCATTATGCCCGACGAGATGGTTGTGGCGGAGCAACGCCGCGCCACAAAGCGCCACGATTGCGGCCCTTGGAGACCGAAGCCCAAACGTCACCTGCTCCTCAAACTAATGCCATTAAACTAAGAGATCCCATTGGGGCCCAGAACGAGGACAATGCGTTTTCTCGTCCGGCCTGGATGCTGCCAGGAAGTTCCTGCTGCGTCCAGACGAAAGTAGCATGCTAAAGGTTTGAGAGAACAACGATCGCGCCCTTGCTTATGTGAAACAGTCAACCTGTTTGTTAGTCTAAGGATACCGGATACTCTAGTAAACGGTCTTAGTCCACAACCAAGACCTATACGAAAGTCTTGTCCATTTATAGTCGAGTAGTGAGAGTTTGGACCACGAACCCCTTAAGTTACCGTGGTCTACAGTATTAGCAGTACACCACCCAAGTTAGGTTAGGTTAAGGTTGTTAGTTTTGGGTTCGGTTCTTCACTCTCACAAAATACAAACCTCTTTTAAACACACTTCTTTAGGGAACCAAACACGGTTCTTCTAGGGCATTGAAGGCTGTGTGGCTAGAGAGTAGGCCTCCATTTACGATTCTGGTAGCGCAGCCTAGCCCCTGTTTCAAAGCACGTTCCAGTGTACCTTTTCCATTTAAGACACTGTTTTAAGCTACCGTTCGGCTCCCTCATTGATATTCTGGGTCTTGTTCGGTGTGAACAGTTCGCAGCTGAAGTATTGACGTTCTAGCGCTTTGTTCCAACACAGAGGAGCATACAACCTTTATGGTATCATTGCAAAACAGCAAACAGAAATCCCTGTTTACTTTGGCCTGCCCTCTGCATTCACGCCATTATTGCATGATTAGGTCCCTGCTGGAAAAAACAAAAAAACTGGTCAAGCTGGTTGACCGGCTTAGCTCTGGACTTCTGGACCAAGGTGGTCTTCCAGTTTGACCAACGAAACCAAACTGCTCAACCAGCTGCCATGCTGGTTGTTTAGCAAGAGCTACACTGGTTAACTAGCTTACACGTCATACAACCATTGGGATCCACTGATGCTCAACCAAGCCTCAATACCAACCTAGCCACTGATCTATAGGCCAGGGGCGCTGCCAGAAATCTGGGCCCCCCATAAAAAGACATTACACTGGGCCCTGCAACTCATTAGGGCCCCTGTCAATCATAGGCCCTTAAAATAGCCCTAATATTTCCCCACCCTGCTTCAGGCTAACTAAAATTCAGCTAAGCTACGACAAAACAATCAATCAATCCGCCCCTAAAATCTGGCTCAGGCTGCTTCTTAACTTCCTCCACCTTCCACATACATCATTAGAAGTGGGATATCCAGGATTTAGCATCACAGATCTCACACTAGAGAGGAGGAAAGGCAGGAGGTGAAGCAATGCTTAGCGTTTTTATTTCGGCTCGAAAGTGCCCCTTCGACGTATCACAAGAGCCATGGCCGATAGCCTGTCTGCAAGCACATTTCATTTCTGTGTGCACAACCCCCCATGACATTGTTCTTGCATGGTCCTGCCACCACAGTCCCCAGTGACCCATTCCAGGGCCTGTAATGTCTCCTCAGGTGGACCAAAATAATAAAAATAAAAAAAAATCACCATTCAATCACTGGAGGCACATGATCAGTGACCATATCACTGGAATCAGTGCTCTGGAAACATCTGCTGCTATTGATGGACTCCTGTGATGGAAAGCCGGGTGTAGTGGGCGTGGTGTCAATGCCTGATTGACAGCCGAGGGTCGTTAAGCGTGGGTGGACGACGGAGGAAAGCAAGGAGCCCCCGAAAAAGGAAGACAATAGGGTCAGTTTTGGGTCCCTTTCCCCATATGAAAGTGCACGTAGGCGCACCGAAGCAGGGAATTGTGTTTTTGAGGGACTTTCTGGGTTTAATAGGATTAGGGCTGAAGTGAGTTGCAGTGAGGTGGAAGAGTAGAGGAACGTCGTCAATATTGAGGTGAACGGCAGGGGGCGCGCTGGGACTTCTCTCATAAAGCTGCTGCAGCATCTACTCCCAGCTAAAGCGGCACACAGTAAACACACACACACACACACACACACACACACACACTCACACACTCACACACACAGTCAGGGGGAGTTTAGCTCGCGTTTGAGTCACAATACGAGGGGAAAAACGCTTTAAACGTTTCCAAAACGTTAAAGGACGTGTTTAACTCCAGACAAACGTCGAACTGTTTTTATAAAAACAAAAACGGACATTTCGGTTATCGAATATTATTTATATATAATATAATTTATGTAATTTATTAAAAAAACTAATAATAATAATAATAATAAAACTACTACATAAACAAATGCGGATTATCACCTTCAACCCGTTTTCCAATAAGCCCCGCCCCCTTGCCTACTCGTTCCCACTCACCATTGGCGAGCACGAACTATCAACCAATCACAGCGCAGACAGGAGGCTGGAGAGTCCTCGCTTAGCCAATCATCGCAAGCGGGCAGGACTTAGTCCTGGGAAAACGGGTGGGGAAAAAAACAACAACACACACACACACACACACACACTCACACACACTCACACTCGTCGCATCAGTGTCAGGCCCGCCCCCCTCATCGGCCGTCCTTCTTTCTCTCCGCGTATGTGCGTGTGTGTGTGTCAGTGTGCGCGCGCGCGTGTGCATGTGTGTGTGTGTGTGTGTGTGTGTGTTCCTGAGCCATCACTCTTTACTCCACTGGGATAAAGACGGACACAACTTCGGTCCGCTCGCGGAGCGAAGGGGAGAAGGAACGCGCAACGGGGACGTTAGCTAGCCCAAAATAACAACAACAACAACAACAATATTATTATTATTATTATTATTATTAAAACTAATAATTTATTTTTAAAGACAAAATGACACGGACGGCTACCACCATCGCGCTCATATCGCTTCTATGGATATTAAAAAGAGCATCAAGTGCACGAGTTTACCCTCCTAATGAAGGTAAGAGCGACGGGAACGGGGCGCTCGAGCGGGTTGTGTGCGTTTCGGCTGCGCGCGCGGGTCCGCCGCGGATTTCCCCCCTCTGGATGGAGACGCTCGTCTTTTAGACCCGCGGGGCTTTTTTAGGAGAGAGAGAGGGAGAGGGAGAGATGGAAGTAACTCCGAAGTCATTTCCCTGACGTTTATTCAGTTAAATGTGCTTTTTAAATCCGTTAAGAGAAGCAAATGTGTTCAGCACGCGCCGTTTATCACACAAACGACCCGCAGCCCAGCTGACGGTTGGCTCTAAATTTCTCTAAATTGGCAAATTAGCTCGCGCTATTTTTCATTTACTCCATTTTACTGTAGAATAAATGACAAAATAGTAACAATTCAGGATTTAATTAACTTGCTGCACTAGTTGACCCGCGGCAGGTAAAAACTGGCTAGCTGTTAACTCGGCTCTAGCTACCTTAGCGTTGCGTTAACGGGCACGTGAGCACTGGGTTCAGTTTAATATAATAAATTAATTAAATAAAATAAATACGAGTGAAGGGAGGACTGGACATCGTCTGAGGTAAATTAGAAAAAAGACTGCTAGCTAATTAGCCAGTTAATAAAAGATTGGAATATTGTGAGCTGCTGTAATCTCGTATTAGTACGGACTAACTGCGAGTACAGGGTCAATCCGGTTCAGAAACCGGGTTAAAAAATGGACTGAAGTGAATTTTTTGGAAAAACAATGCGGTTCACATTTACCATCAATTAATTTTAAACTAATTTCGTATAAGTACGGACTAACTGCGACTACAGGTTCAATCCGGTTCAGAAACCGGTTTTAAAAATGGACTGAAGTGAATTTTTTGGAAAAACAATGCGGTTCACATTTACCATCGATTAATTTCAAACTAATTTCGTATTAGTACGGTCTAACTGCGACTACAGGTTCAATCCGATTCAGAAACCGGTTTCAAAAATGGACTGAAGTGAATTTGAGAAATTTGAGAAGTGAGAAATGGACTGAAGCAGATTTTTTATTTTTGGAAAAACAATGCGGTTCACATTTACAATAGATTAATTTTAAACTAATCTTGTATTAGTACGGACTAACTGCGACTACAGGTTCAATCCGGTTCAGAAATCAGGTTAAAAAATGGGCTAAAGAATTGTTTGGAAAAACAATGCGGTTCACATTTACAATTGATTAATTTTAAACTAATTTCGTATAAGTATGGACTATCTGCGACTACAGGTTCAATCCGGTTCAAAAACGGGTTCCAAAAATGGACTGAAGTGATTTTTTTTTAAAAACAGTGCGGTTCACATTTACAATCGATTAATTTCAAACTAATCTCGTATTAGTACGGACTAACTCCAACTACAGGTTCAATCCAGTTCAGAAACCGGTTTAAAAAATGGACTGAAGCGAATTTTTTTGAAAAACCAATGCGGTTCACATTTACAATCAAATGTTTCTGTATATGGAGGCTGGTTAATCTTCTAGATATTTATATAATTTAGATATTTAGCTATATATTTATAGGGCGTCTGCTTTTGGACGATATGCTGTTCATTTTTCTAGCTATATTTATTTATTGATTGATTTATTTGTTTATTAGGTTAAACTACATCCTGTTAATATTACATTCTTAAATGTCTTTTCCCTCCTTTATTCTCTTTAGAAAGGATAGAAGGCATTTCATTTGTACAGTCAAATCTAGGTCCAACAGTATTGAATTTAGACCTGTGAAAGTTGTAGTCATTGAGCTGCAGTGTTCATATTCAGTGTATTCATTTGTCTCCATTTAGCTACACTAAACTCACAGCTGTTGATGCCGCTGATTTGACACTAGGAATGTGTTTCTACATAGTTCACGACACTATAACAGTATTTCATGAAGGACAGAGAAAGAAGGAAAAAAGAGGAATCTCCCAACAAGCCTCACGAGGCCTGCCCGCAGTTGGAACAACCGACCAGGCCGAGCTAATAGCCACATTAACTACACTCATAAATATGGATACCTAGAAGAAGCGGTGTTCCTCAGCCCTCGTTTTCTTATCTGTCGACTTTTTTCCTCCTTCTCTTCCCCGCTTCTTATCTCTTCTTGTCTTCTCTCTCTCTCTCTCTCTCTCCAGTAACGTTGCTGGACTCCAGGACGGTGCAGGGCGAGCTGAAATGGGTGGCGAGCCCGGCGGAGGGAGGGGTGAGTGCTTTCAACGAGGAGTTGCAAAGGAGAAAAGAATATTTGTTGGTTTCAGGCAATCATATTTGGAGGGGGGGAAACTGCCAAAGAGTCAACAAGAAGTGCTTTATTGTGGGGGTTTTTCTCCAACTTTGCGGAAATGTGCCGTCAGTCTTTTCGGGCTGAATAAAAACAGATGATGATTTGAGTGGTTTCAGAGCGTCAGACTGTGCCAAGAGTCTCAGAAGAGCCGCTGAAAGCCCTTTTCTAGAAGCAAATAGTGCACGGTTTCTGACGCAGGCCTGTTCCGGTTTACTTCCATCGGTTTGCATCAGAAAGCAGTTCAAACTAATTACACACCAGAAGGAAAACGGCAAGTTTTATGAAGACAAACTAGAGTTTTATTGGCTAGTAATATAATGGCTGTTGTGCAGGACGCCTCACATCCAGGGTATTTCGGTCTTGGTACGTCAATGCCATTTTTTGGTTTGTAGTTTCTACTGTAGCTTCTTTTGTAAGACCAAAGTCTGAATTTGAGGTCTGTCCAAACTGGCAGTGAACTGTATCTATATGTATTGACTTTAGTGACAGGATGTACAGTGATTGACTGGCATTAGACTTGCATGCATAATGGATTCGTCTCTAATGCACCCCTATTGGAATGACCCATTTGTATAGGCATAGCCTTATCTGACCTGAATCACGTCCCCTCATTTGATCTGCTGTTTTGTTTCTCGGCTCTTTGTCCGTGGTCGTGTTTAGCTGCGTTCAGGGCCGATTGTGAACTGGCTCCGCTTCCGAGCACCTCATAAGGTGTTACAAAAGATAGAGAAAAGAAAGGGTCATAGATCATGACAGGTCTTTTAAAAAGCCCTACACATTTCATTTAAAGCTCTCACCAGCAAGAGGCTCTCAAACACTATAATGCCTCAGCGCTAGGATTGGTGCATAGTTACCCCACAGTGTCTGGAAACAAGAGCAAATGCCTTCAAGACAGCAGAGCCCTAAAGGAACCCCCTTCCAAAAAAAAGCCAGCATGGATGGACACTATTTTCAACCACGCTCTGAAATATTTAAGAGTGCAGCGTCCCATGTTATTTAAGAGCGGAATGTCCAGAGTTCCTGAAACTGTAATTTCTCACCGCTGGCAGGTTAACCTCCTCTGTCTCCCCCCAACATAATGTTTAAACATTTAAGTCAGTTTTAAAAAGAGGATTAAACATTGATGTTCAGAAAAGGCCTGAGTCTTTAAAGCAGTTTCCAGAAACACCTTAGCTAATGCAAGTTCAGGCTCGGTTGTATATAGATATAATGGACACTTGACATAGCCTTGAGTAGTTCCAGATTTCAAGTTGCGCCGTCAAACACAAATCTCCTCCAACATTTTCCTTCCTCTGTGACTCCCCCAAGATCCCAGAGAGGCCAGAATGTTTCCAAACAGTAGAATCTGTCAGCTCGGTCTGTTATAGAACATGGTGCTTTGAAAGTATACTTTTCAGAGGCTTTATATCTGGAGAGCATGCAGCTGATGGGACAGCAGAAACTTAGCAGATGCGTGATTAAATCCTCATCATCAGAAAGTAATCAATGCAAGTCAATGCAGCTGTTAGTTGGCAGACTCTCTTCCAGCCTGCAGGTGTGGGCTGAAGTGCACCTGCTGAGAGAAGGGAGTTTATAACTGAGTCTCTGTCCTTTATCTTTCTCTCTCAGTGGGAAGAAGTGAGCATCATGGATGAGAAGAACACGCCCATCCGGACGTACCAGGTGTGCAACGTCATGGAGCCCAGCCAGAACAACTGGCTACGGACGGACTGGATCGCGCGAGGCGGTGCGCAGCGCGTCTACATCGAGATCAAATTTACACTGCGTGACTGCAACAGCCTGCCGGGCGTGATGGGCACCTGCAAGGAGACCTTCAACCTCTACTACTACGAGTCCAACAACGACAAGGAGCGATACATCCGCGAGAACCAGTTCAGCAAAATCGACACCATTGCTGCAGACGAGAGCTTCACGCAGGTGGACATCGGCGACCGCATCATGAAGCTGAACACTGAGGTGCGGGACGTGGGCGTTTTGACCCGAAAGGGCTTCTACCTGGCCTTCCAGGACGTGGGGGCTTGTATCGCCCTGGTGTCCGTACGGATCTTTTACAAGAAGTGCCCGCTCACAGTGCGAAATCTGGCCCAGTTCCCAGACACCACCACCGGGGCGGACACCTCGTCGCTGGTGGAGGTGCGCGGGTCCTGCGTGGACAACTCGGAAGAGAGGGAAGTGCCCAAGATGTATTGCGGGGCGGATGGAGAGTGGTTGGTGCCTATTGGAAACTGCCTGTGCAACCCAGGTTTCGAGGAGCGAGCAGGAGCATGCCAAGGTAAGGGCTTCGGTAGCTTCCTTTGTTTTCTTTCCAGGGGTTCTAGGCCATGTGCTCTTTATTTTTTCTGCTTGTGAAAGTCTCAATTATGGCTGCAGCGAGTGATTATTTCTATAATCCATTCGTCTGTCGACTATTGTTTAGTTAAATGAGAATTGAACTATTATGCCATCTTTCACATTTCTCATCACAGCACCATTTAAACCTCTCCAGCAAGCAATTTCTTCTTTTAAAGTTCAGTGAAACAATACAAGTAATATAATCCACATTGCTTCTTGTAGATTGTCGCAATTCGTCAAAATAAAATGCACTTTATAAGGCATTCTGGAGCACTTTGAAACTGATAACTATTATTGAAATACCAGCGTAGGCCTACACTCAGCCTGGAGAACTACATCCATTCCTTGATCTCCATGATCTCCAAACCACACATACGAATTCCATTTGTCTCCCACTCCACAAAAAAGTAGGCCAAATCATGGCAATTTGTCTTTCGAGCGAGTGCATGCTGCATTTTCTCACCAGGCCAAGGTCTAACATTTCCCTGATATGGACAGCTGGACACTCACAAGAGCTTGGCGGATTATGTGGCTGTTGCTGGTTGGAATGGGGGGTGGGAGGGGGGCTGCTGGTGATTATGGATTGCTCCGTTTGATATCAGAACACCTCCCTACAGATTTGGGAGCGAAGAACGCCAGCGCTAATTGTTTTTGCTCAGGCAGCAGCCGTGTAGCGTACATCTGCGGAATGCACTTTAATTAGATAGTAGGTTCGACCTCTCTTTCTTTCACTCTTTCTCAAGGTGAGAGATTGCTTCGGTGCAAGGAGAGGGCAAGGAGAAAAAGACAGACAAAAGACAAAACTTACCAGATAAACTGTGTGGAATTTGTCACAGTGAGGCTTTTCTGGAGTTCCCACTGTCCACAACCGGGCGAAAGGGCGCTGAAAGGCTCCACACAGTGTCCGGGTGAAGCAGGGGTCAGTGCAGATGAAGAGGAGAGGCGAGGACAGACAGTTTGAGAGCAGCCCCCACAGTCTCTGTAACCTCCCTGTTTTTAAAAAAAAAAAAAAAAAAAAAAAAAGGCAGGAGTTGTCTGGTCCAGGAGAGGGTCTCCGCCGCTTGTGTGCGGGTGATAAACGGCGTGCTGGCCAGTCCACTGCCGGTTATTTATGAGGGCTATCTCAGCGGGCTAATTGCATGACAAATACAGGGTGTAATTTAGGGCTCCTGTGGGGTTTTGGGACGGGGTAGAACAGCCACTGCGGGCGGTATCTGTGTGTGTACCGTGCACGGGTGGCTGCTCGAAGGGGTACACCAGACTTGTCCTTTTAAAAAGGACCTGGCAGCTTTTCTTGGCAAGTCTTTTATTGGTGGAGCTAGGTGACAGCAAGTGGGTTCTGCTCTCTCTCCCTCTGTCTGTCTCTCTCTCTCTCTCTCTCTCACTCCTATGGTCTCTTTGCCTCTGTCCCTCTAGTGCTTCACAGCTGTGTTGAAACAAAGGAAACGGTGCCATAATTCACTAGCTGCTGAAGGTCGTTTCCATATGGACATTTAGCGAAAAATTCTAAATCACCTCGCTGTTTGAGATAATGACTTTATTACTCTCTGAAACGGGGGTAAGGCTTTGTTTTCCTGCAACTGAGATATCGTATGTGTTGGCAACTCTCATTATGGCAAATTACAAGCATCTCCAAAAGCCAATTTTTTTTTCATTTGTGCAACCCTATGAACACGTCTGCAGCGTCTGATTTTGGCTCATATTTATATCATTATTGTGGAAAATGGAGTGAAAGTCTACTTTAATTCCAGCTCTATTATCCACACTATGTTGCTGGTAGTCGGAGCCCCAGTTCTTTTTGCTTTTTTTTTTATTAGTTCTGCATTGTGGCCCCAGGCATCCGTGGTGGATTAACCCATCAGATGTCTGCCTCAACCAGGCAACGGGCAGCCGCATCTTCATTGAGGAAAGTTCAAAAGGTGGCCCACTCTCCCAGCCTTGGTATGAGTGTCAGTGTCTTCTTAATAAGCCCATGTGTGTAGCCTGGATAGGGGGAGGGCAGCGTGGGTTCACCTTCAATGTGAGGGGTGTAGAAGGGGCAGTGCACATTTTCAATGGGGCGTCTTGAACGCAACGTGACAAAAAAAGCCCACTGAGAATAAGGGATACGAGTCTCATACCCCAGAAGGCATCAATGGTACCTTTTGGCTGATTGTTGGGGTGTTGGGGTCTTGGGGTGGGAGAAGAGGAACACTAGACGGGGTCAGGGGTTCCCCTCCCCACGCCTACTCTGGGACCGGGGTCATGGCCGAGACTGATTAAGACGTCAAAATTTTGACAGCTGCGCCTGAGCTGGGGCAGGTCTGGAAATAGAGTGAGTAGAGAGGACCGAAATCAGCATTTAAAAAAAATAAAAATCCACCAGTGCTTTAAATGTGAATGGAGGCAGGAGGAAGGTGTAGCCTGGGGATTTGCGCCTTTCTTTTCTTTGTGAGAATTTGTCGTTTTCGTTGCTCATCTGCTAGATGAGCGAGAGCTGAGTGGGAATTCACCCTTTCTAGGCAACACTGGCTGTGTTAGAGACAGGCAAATGCCTTGTGGGAAGCTGGGCAGTGTTTGGTGTGTAGTGGTCGCCAGCTGTTGATATTAGAAAGCACCCCTGCTGTTACAGACCCAAAATGTAGTGGTGGGTTTTGTCCAACATCCAGGGCAATCCATTGGTGTGGATTCAGCACAGCAAATTCAGACAAGCCAGCAGTAGAATCATAACTGTGGTTTTTGCCATTTTTGAGTCAGCTCGAGCTCTGCTTTCATGCACTTCTGCTATGGAGCAGTGGTATTCAACAAAAATGAATCATGGAGAGTACAGGAACAGTCTGAGGCACCTTGCCCTTAAAATTGACATTTTAGCCAAAATGGAGTTGCAGATATTGGTATAATAAGAAAACTGCCCTTTAACTGTGTGATATCTTGGAGTGGGGATGAACTTTTCAGATTAGAGAAAAGCTTATATAAAACCCTAGAACTTTTTCCTCAGAACTACATTTTTATAAAATAGAAAAAAGGCAGTAGCTTTTGTTTGAAGTAGGGCCGCACTGATGCCTCTTTTTTCTATTACAATATAAATACCTGAGTCTGAATTCACAAAAAATGCCTTAAGAAATAAATTCTTCTTGGATGCTGTTTTCTATACTTGATTTTTTTTTAGTCCACTCTTGTTTTAGACTAACAAAAGTTTAGCTTCTAAAATAATATTTTATACTATATCTAAATAGTTACTAGAGTTATTGTCTAATTTAACAAGACTAAGTGGAGCGTCTTCTTATAGTACTGATAGTGTCTACATTATGGTTCTAACAGTATAATAACCATCTCAGAAAATATTATGGTTTTACAATATCACAGTATACGGTTATCACAATTCCTCTTGTTGTTCTGCTTCTTCTTTTTTATTATTATTATTATTAGTAGTATTATTATACATTGGCCCTTGAAAAAATAAAAACTATATAAAAAAAAAATACTACTATAGTTACTAGTTACTATACGATAGTAATTACTTTAGCTATGGAAGTAGATGCAACTGTCTGCCTTTTGAAAAAAAAAAATATGCTGGTATTTTCTCTATTAATCGATTGACTAAGAATAGTAGAAAGTAGTAAGAAGTGCTATTCTTTTGCATTTTGAATTTGGTTGCACACCCCCCCCCCCAATACCGGTATAAAATGATGTATTAATGTATTCAATTTAATGTATCAACGTTTTATACCATGGTATACCTAAAACTGGTATTCCCCTGCAACTGCATTTTACTTGAAAAAAATTGCAGTGGAAAAGATGGCTTTCTAACACAATGACACAATTCTCATATTTTAAGGAGAATGTTTATTAATTTGGCTTGATTCTGTGTTTCCTCCACTTCGCTATCCTGCATTAATTCAACTGTATAGTAGAAATAACAATAATACAAATTAAAAATGTGTTTTACATTGTTTATGGTCAGCTGTAAAATCAATTTATATTATATATTTACATATTGGGAACTGCCATTTGATTTGTCTTAGCAAAACAAATGACCATCTTGGTGTGTTATAAGCAAATCCAGAGGTGTTTTTGGGTGTGTATTTACAGAGCTGAGATTGGTGACAGTCTTTGTCTAGTATTTGTTAGCAGCATTAGCCTAGCATCTCCTCGCTCTGAAGCAGAAGTCCACGCCAGATAGCAAACATGTCTCCGCTGATCGACTGGTTCTGGGATGGGCGACAAATAAAGTTAATTAGATTTTTCGCTGAACTTCTTCTTTAATGCATTGTTTATGTATGAAGGCCGCGCTGAGAGAGCCTCGTTTCGACTTTAAGTTTTAATCACACATTGACCGGAGTGGCGTACTCAATGAACAGTATTGATTTCTGACTTGCTGAGTGTTAAAGCGGGTGGCTGAAGCTCTGTCTGTACTTGACTATCAGCACTCCACAGTGTGTGTGTGTGCAGCTCTGTATGCGAGTGTGTGTCTAATTAGTAAAAGCTAGCATGTTTATCTCAGTCCTGTCATAATTATGAGCAGGTGTGTGGGGTTCAGCGCCGGCCTCAGCTGTGTGTTGTTGTGTTACTGCTCTTTTTTCTCCGGCAGACAATAGCCTCTGTCCTCTCTGAGCGCTTCTTGCTATGCATATTCATCACTTCCCCTTTTTTTGTGCTTTTGATGGCAAGCACATATGTTGATTCCTGTCACGATCCCCTTCAGTTCTCCATCCAGGGCTTCTGCACCGGACAGTAAATGTGCCGTCAGCTGTCTCGGGTAGAAAGGGGGGAGAGAGAGAGAGAGAGAGAGAGATGGAGAGTGTATGAGAGGGGCACTCTTTGATATCAAACAGATACACCATTTGCATATTCTGAACGTCCATGAAATGCAAAGCCAGCAAACTTGTGTTTCACCTAGACAATAGTGCTCCTTTCCCTCCTGAGAGAGAGATAGAGGGAGCAGGACACAGAGAGAGAGAGAGAGAGAGCGTGCAAGGCTAGGGGTGGGGGCTGGTTTGGGGGGGGTAACATCCTATTCTTTTCATTGCTGCTTGATCAATGCACCAGGCTGTCCAGAATCATTTCCACATTGAAATTTAAATGAGATCGTTAGCCATATAGAATTACTTGGTGAAACTGTAAGAATGGCCCAACGTACATCCTGAATTCAAATGTAATGGATGAAATTGGGTCCCTTTGCCACCACTTTGGGGGCTCGTCACTGTCAAAGTCCTGCTGCGTGATGCCTGACAAGCGCTTTTATACAAGCTTAAATACATCAAAACAAAATGTTAATTTATTTGCTTTAAAAATATATCAGTAAGCTACGTAAACAAGTTAAACAACATCTTAGCTACAATTTAAAAACCATGTTATACGCGCTGTTGTACTAGTCTGCTTTTAGATAGGACTGTAGCATTTCTTTTGTTATCGAAGGTGATTCATACCGCACTGGCAAACTATATTGATTTGTCTGAGCAAATTGAGAGAGTAGTTTTGGTTGTATATTTAAAGAGATGAGATTGGGGAAAGTCCTTTGTTTGCTAGCAACGCTAGCCTAGCATCTCATATTTGAAACTAAAGACTTTTCCACATTGAGATTTAAATGAGATCGTTGGCTATACAGAATTACATGGTTAAACTGTTAGAATGGTCCAGCGTTTGCCCTGAAACTAATTGTAAAGGACGAAATTGGGTCCCATTGTCACCACTTTGGGGCCTCGTCACTGTCAAAGTCCCGCTGCTTTCCTGGAGCGAATGTGTGCATGTGTGTGTGTTCATTGGCACATGTGTGTGAGTTCTCCTTGACCCCGTCCTGTCCATCATGGTCTGGTGCTCCTGCTCGGAAGTGCCCTCAACAACTCCCAGTCTTTCACTTGTCACGGGCTGATGGATGGACGGTGGGCTTGTATCTATCTGTCTGCGGTACTCCGCCACCAGGAGGGGAGAAGGGTGGAGGTGACTCCAGGTGGGCTTGGACCTCCCAGTACTTCAGTTAGCACTGATTTGTAATTTATCAAAGCGTAGTTCTGGCACAAGGCCTGGCTGTTCCCTTCATATCCACTAATGTCATCGCAGTGACGCTGAAGAATGTCCTGCTTCTGTTCAGCAGCGCAGTCTGTTTTGTTTTGCGTTGTTGACAGTAGGGGTGGGCGGCACGTTGATATGCTGTCATCATAATGACAAATACACTTTATCACCGCAGTGCGCTTTACAGAGTACATCAGGGGAATCGTCGCTACTTTAGAGACACTGAACAACTCCAAATATCACACAAAATAGATGGACAAAAGTATTGGGACACCTGTTCATTTACTGCTTCTTCTGATATCCTGCTTTTATTGGAGGTTTTTTGCTGAATTTTAGAGGAGCACTGCTGTGAGAATTTGATTGCATTCAGCAGAAAGGCATTAATGGGGTCAGAATGTTGGAGGATCCCTCTAGCTCATGTCTGGTATTAGGCAGGGTGGCAATAGGTTCATGTTTATCTGCTGCAGAAAGTCCTATTCTATTGACAGTACTCCTCTAAAAGGACTAGACAAGCTTTGTATGTGTGTTCAGTCTCAGCAATGGGAGTGAATATATGCTGTAGGTTTTAGGCCCCATAGCATATTATAAGCTAAATATAATGTACTGTAAATGTATCTTCTTAGGTTCTAAGGGATGGTCTAGAGAGACATTAAAACATTATAATAAATATGGCATTTGCAAATGTGTAATTTTAAAAAGGGGCTGCCTACAGACCATATTGCACAGCTTTAGGTGATGCTGCATTTCTTTCCCCTGACAGTTACTATTAACTGTCGTGCTAACAATGTCCAAATCTCTTATTGAGAAACTTCCAGCTCCAGCTCTCCTTCATTATCATTTCGTCCCTGTAGCCTGAAACGAGGCGCTGGCATGCAGTTTGGCACTATTAGATGGCAATAACAGGGCTGACGAGAAAGCAGCTAATTCTAGCTGCACAGCCAGCTAATTCACTCAAGCAGAGCATCTGTATATCCGAGTCTGTCCTCCTGATTGACTTGCTCCTCATGCGCCCGGGCCTTATTGACTCGCGGCCTGAATGACTCTCCCCTCGTCCTCCCCTATTAACCCAGGATCTTTATTTAACTGTTGCTCTGCACACATGGTCCACGCCAGACGCTAACGTTCATTTGACAAGGTGTCCGTCACCAGCCGCACTCCAGCGGCCAAACCCCGCCCTTCCCATAGCGGAGTGCTGAGCAACGAACGCTCGGTCGCTTTCTATAGGCTGGCTTTCATCCAGAAGGGTCAGAGGTCACCCGAGTTAGCGTCAGTGGGGTGCGAACGGGACCATGCCAAGATTGGCGGCGGGAAAGCCAGAGCCGTCCTTTTCTTTGGAAAGAGCTTTGCTGGTTGTTAACCCGTTTTTGTGGATAAACTTGACAGTCGCCATCGCCGCTGAGTGCCTTTGTCTTCGTGTTTGTTCAGGACGATGCCAAAATTTCTTCAGACAAACGCGCCAGATGGATTGTGGGACCCAGTGAATGTGCTTGTTTTCTTCCACTAATGAAGCATTCGAGAAGGCGTCATAGCTTGATTTATGATGACGAATGACACCAATGAATCCATGAAGTGCCATTTGGTAAATCTCCTCTGTATAAACGCTGGACTGTTTCACAGTCGTATAAATGGCTGGATTTCAAGAGGCTCTTTGTCAAATTTTCCCATGTTCTGTTTCAACATAAACACTTAACCCATAAACATTGTGAGTGATCAAATGCATAGGCACTCAAAGAAAAATGCTAACATTACAAAAACTGAAGCAAAGCTAGTTGGGGGGGGGGGGGGGGGGGTGGTTGTACTAACACTGGAAAGTGTGGTCTACTGAAACCGAGATGTTACATTGTTTTTCCACACTGATGTGCTCAGTTTTCATGCATTACATCATAATTACCTCATAATTTTAAGACTTTTGATTATTCTTGCATTCATTCAGGACAAGTACAGTATATCTTCGCGGTCACAAAAAAACTTATGCAAAATAGCCACTTTGACAGGAGAAATAAACTCCAAATAAACTTCCAAATGAATTCAATGTAATAAATAGCTTATTGCGTGTCATTTTGGAGCATTTGTATCTGTCCATTCATCATGAAATATTGACACAATGCAAAAGAAAAACCACACATTCATGAAAAATGAATATACAAGGTTTTTGCATTACATCTACCAAATATCCTGCTTCTTTACTCAAATGCATCATTTCAGTAATTTTACCCGAGTAACAGTAATCCTCAAGCCCAGTTAAACTGTATTGTAAACTTACACCAGTTTATACAACGTTGGACATTGCTCTTTTAACCTCATATAGCCATGCTATATGATCCCTGCTAGTGCTAACTCACTGCTCTTCATGTTGGTATTCCTTCAACTCTCCACACTGTGGGAAAACTACATAACATGGGCTCATGTGTCCTCACTAGGGTGGTATTCCTGACTGAAGTGGCCCAGAGAAAGCTCAGTCCCATCTCCTCCAAGTCGGTTTGTCAGAGATCTGATAGGACGCCAGTTAACAGATGTCAATTAAGCCGCGATGCGTGCTCGAGAGCGGCAGCCGGATGAAAAGACGGATTGAGTAATGGGATTATTTAAGGGCCGGCAGCCTTCATTCCACAATGTGGAGTAATAGTGGTAATTATTCCGGAGGGCTCATGCTGCTGACTGAACAATAGGCATTAATACTTGTAATTATTTGGAGAGGCTGAGGCATGGCGGGCTTGAATTCTCCCCGCTTGGGCTGGAGGGGTTTGTTGCTTTACCTTTAGCTGCTGGAGTGGATTGGACCACTCTGAAACCAGCTGCTTGACAGGACTCAGCCACTTGGTTTGCCGTTGGAAGCAATTAGTTTTGACTTTACGGCTTTGTCTGGGCGAGGACGGAGGAAAGCCAAACGACAAACGCCAAACTTGCAGTTGCCTCTGGCTGCTAGCCTAGTCAGAACATAGAACTGTCCAGCGTTAGTTATGCTAACATGCCAAATCTGTCTGTCAAATAAGTTATTCCCGAACGCATCCCCCTATGAAACATCATAAGATCCCAGCAGCCGTGTTTTACCACCAACTGTAAGATTGTAATCTGAGCGAGTCTCTATCCCCCCTCCATGTGGTTCATAATTCTGCTTCGCATTTAACCAGCTGCACTTCCAGCTCCCAGTATTAGTACAAGACTCCTGACATGAAAACATGTCTCCACATAAGTCGCTCCCTTGACAGTTTGGACATTTCATTGCTGACGATCGGATATGGTAGTGGAGCGGACATGGGAGTCACTGTGGGAATCTTGTCCTTTTGTAATTAGCACGTGCGGTACTGGCGTGCAACTGACCGGTAACAGGATTACAAAGACGTGTTCCGCCCTTTAACACATGTGACAAAGTGAGGCGAGCAAGGCGTACATCAAGTCTGCCGTGTAGTGCTTCCCAAACACCCACCATCCCAGGTGGGTAGATCGTACATCAGTCATCCTAGCTGCGGCGCTGACATTTTTCCGCTTTGAATTTTCAACCGGACATTAATCAGCGAGCGTGACTGCACTTTGCCTCTCTCAGCACCTATTACACTCAAACACACATACGCACACACACAGAGGCCAGGCCATAGGATTGCACTGACCCCTCATACACTATAACTCACGCAGCCTACGCTAGCATTCTAGCTGAGCTGCATCCCTTTGGAAAGCGTCTGCTCTGTCAATATTAGCCCACTCCCGTGTGTGTGTGTGTGTGTTTAAGTGTGAGGTGAAAAAAAAAATCATTAAAAAGTGAACACGTTCTTCGTACAAGAGCTTCTCGCTTGCTTTGGCTCGTCAGCAGTCACTGGTTGTTTTGGCTCTGTGCTTCTAGATGTGCTAAAACAGTTGAGTTGGAGAGTGAGTGAGTGTGAATTTCACTCGTTCTCGTGGAGCCCCCGTCCCTTTTCGCATCCCAGTTGCTCAGCTGCGGAGGCAGGAGTTACTTGCAAAGCGAGGATGTCCATTCAGTGGCTAGCGTTCTTACCCCCACCCCCCCTTTTTTTTTTTTTTTGCTTTGTGAGGCAGGCCTCTCTCTTTGAAGGCCTTTGGATGAGGACAAGAGTGGTGGTGGTGGTGGGGTGTGTGTGGGGAGCTGAGGCTGACAGTGAGAACATTAGCATGTCAAAAGCCCCCCGAATCAATAGGGCCCTTCTCTCTCTCACTCTGCCTGGCGCTAACACACACAGACCTCTCCATTCAATGGCACTCAGAGCGGCCCTCTCCGACCTACTGTAGCAGAGGTGCTCTGCTAATAGGTGCGCCGCTCGACGGAGTGAGAAAGAGAGAGAGAAAGAGAGACATAGAGGGGGACTGGTGGGGATTAAAGAGAGACAACCCCTATTTATTTAGTAGCTGCTGAAGAAGATATTGTAGACTGTAAAGTGCACACTGCGTGCAACGAGCAGTTCCAAGATGGAATTAAACTACATATATCTACAGTAACTTACTTTTAGAGAAATCTCCATCATGTTTTATGTTTTCCATTCCAATCCTGGTCCTTACACAACCAATCTAACTGAGAAAGGCTGTTCTAGGCTGACGATTACTTTAAAATGCTGCAGTAAAATGACTTTTCTAATTGTTTTGATATGTATGATGTTCGTTTTCTGGACTTTGAATGAATGGTGAGTACCATGGAAGTATCTGTCTTACAAACATGGTTCTTCACGAAGGATGGGAATTGGATTAAACCCACACAGAATACACCTGTTTGTCTAACACAATCAAGATTAGCACCATTAGATCCATGTCACTTCACAGAAGGCTTGTCACCAGCTGTAATTCAGAACTGTGGGCTGAATCAAATTTCCTAGCACTATCAAGCCTCGGACTCCGCAACCATGGGCTTCTCTAAGCAACTGTGTAAAGATCTAAAAGGCTATAGTCTAAGATCTGATAGAAGATGGTCAACAGCAGAGTGGGATATTATTATTGAACTGTGGAGGTCAGGATGATTCTGTTCAGCTGTTCTTATGCTGGTAAGAAAAAGAAAATAAAGGCCTTGTGACTTGTTAAAAACAAGTGTCTGGGAAGTTGCCAGATTTGAGATTGCATGCATTTTGCTTGGGAAAAGTTAAAAAAGCCCTGCACCAGGGATTCCTGCTCCACCATCCAACACAACAAGGCAATTACCAACAAAAATGAACAGGAGAGGAAATGGAATACGCAGAGGAATGGAGAAGGAGAAGAAGAGAGGGAATGAAGGAGAAAGTCAATGAGAAAATGGGATGCAGGCCGTCTTTGGTGACGCTGAGGCATACACACACAGACCCCCTGCTTGCTGTGAATGAATTGTGTGGAATGTGAGATGATTCTCCAGTAGCACAGCTGCCTGGAGACCTCTGAGAATAGGAGAGGATAGTGAAGTGTTTTGCTGAAGCTGCTGGGATGGGATGGGTGATTTGGCAAAAGATCAGATAACCATGATTACTCTGACCCCAGATGCAGTCAATCAGACAACATGTGTGCTATCTGACGCATGTTTTTTTGATTTACAAAGGGAGATACTATGCTAATGTTGCTATCAAATGCTGTACTTGGACTGTCACCAACATCATCTAGATAAAGACATGACAAATAAAGATCCGGATGAGTGTTGAGACACTGGGTGTGCGAGACATTTATGAGCACACACAGCGTTTGTTAGCAGTGTCAGCCGCGCATCTCCCGTTCTTATTTGTAAATCAGACTCTTCTGTATCGTTTATTCTTTTGTGGGAGAGAGAAAGAGAAGTGGGGCGGAGGGTGGGGGGCTGCACTGTGGACTCTTCTGTCACCTGCTGCAGTCCGCCCCCCCTCCTGGGTAGAGACATTCCTGGGATGCTCTCCAGCTTTGAGTCAGTGTGTGTGTGTATGTGTGGAGGTGGGCGTCCTGTCCGTCAGCTGTGGACCCCCAGGCTGAGGAAGGAGCGTTTCTGATTAAAAAAAAAAAAAAAAAGAAAAGGCTTAGCCCTGGGGTGGCTGAAATATCTACCATACTGTCCTCCTCCTTGCCTTTGGGACTCTCATAACACAATGTCAACTCATCACACTCTCTTACACACACATATATATACGCACACGCGAGCACCAGATGGCCACATAATGATCCACTTTTGCTTTCGTATTGCATGTGAAGGTTACTCCTTTTGTCCTCTCCGGGTGTCTTACAGCTATACATCCAGGCTTTTCCCACTAATTTCTCTCGGAAGACCTTGGAAAGTTGTTTTTTCTTGTAGCAGAAAACTTAAAAAAAAAAAAAAGATGGAGAAGGGAAGAACGGGAGGGAATGAGGAAGGGAGAAAGAAAAGCAGAGTGGGAGGAGAGGAGATGAATGAAACTAAGTGAATACCTGTGGATTAAAGCTTCAGTACTTTGACGGGGGGCGGCCCAGCAGTGACGAATGAGTCTCACCGGGGCTAGCGCCAGATCAATCAGTGTCGCTCACTACACACACAGTGTCACACACACACACGCATTCACACTTCTACACCCACACAGCGGCAGTGTTAGCATGCAACACACTGGGGCGGCCGATTCTCATCAGTCACTGCAGACGTAATTAATAAGCAAAGTGGGAGCGAGAAAGAGAGAGAGAGAGAGACAGTGTGTGAGCAGGGCGAGCAAATCAATGAGCCAATCAGTTCACACCAGAGGGTAGGAATGATAATGATCTATCTTTCTCTCCTCCTTATCCGCCACTCACGCTTCTGCTTTGCTCACTCCTTCTCGGCTTGTTCGGGCGTGTGATCAACCACAGGCACAATTATAGGTCGGCGAAGTCAGAGATGACTCAGGGCAATACGGAGAGTATCCAATACATACGCAATCAAAGTCGTTTCTGTCGCTATTTTTGGAACGTCTTGAAGGTGCCCAAAGATTCATTTGAGTCATTTGAGCTCATATTGTAGAGAGTATGCACTGGCCAGTTTATTGGAAACACCCCTTATTGTAGCTCTACCTCAATGGGGTACAGTTAGAGACTGTAGATCATCGGTCATGAGGGAAGAATCCAGTTCCGGTGGACCGCCGCACTGCATAGTTTAGCCGTCTACCTTCATAAATACACCTTTTTAAACTACACTTTTAAAAAAATGAAGGTGCTACAAAGGGTTCATTGAGTACTGCAATGGAAGAACCATGTCTATAGCCCATATAAGAAGAATTCAGGCTTGGTGGACCACTGCACTGCAGAGTTTAGCCCTCTACTTAAACACACTGGATTCAGCTAAACTTTCAAAAATGAGGGTGCTACAAAGGGTCCCTTGAGTACTGCCATAGAAGAACCATATCTGGAGCCTATATAAGAAACAAATCCAGCTCTGGTGGACCACAGCACTGCAGAACTTCGCCATTTACTTTCTTAAAAAGACATCTGATTCAACTTCTTTTAAACCTTTAAAAAAAAGGTTCTTCACACGCTCAACACCACTACCTGATGCACTCATTGCAGCACCACAACCCCAGCTGGAGCCACTGCTATGTTGAGAACGACGACCACCCAACTAATATCTGGTTATCAGTTGTCCCCCAGTCAAACACTGACCAGTGATCAATGGGCTAGAGGTGGGGGCTGACAGATTGTGCAGCTACAGACAGGCTGGACCTTGTAATTGCACGCCTACGTAGTGATCAGTGGACAGAACACGTAGCAAGCACTGCAATCTAGAACGAAGTGGCCCTATTTCAAGGGCTACAAGACAGCCATGAAGTGAAAAGTCCTTGAAATCCAATTCTGAACCTTCTGTGTTTGATCACATTACAGTAGCGTGAGGGGCAGTGTGTGTGTGTGTGTGTGTGTGTGTGTGTGTGTGTGTGTGTCCGAGTAGTAGAGGGGCTTTATTTGCCCTGTAGTGGCTACAAGAGATAAGCTCGTGTCATAAACCTGCCACAGATGTGTTAGCCATTAACTGAGATAAGACCCCCAGGCTCTGAACAGGCACTTTCTCTGCCGTGAGCACACTCATGGGTGGTGTATGACCCTCTCTCTGTACATGCAGGTGCTTTAGTGTTTCTTTTGCCATTGTGTGTTACAGACAGGTGAGTAAGTATTACAGACTTGAGAACGGAGAATGGAGGCAGCGTTGCAGCACAGCCCGAATCCTTCCGTGTGTCTTAGCAGTCAGCTTCTGGGAGAGGAGCCAAGCTGTCTGGCATGCTCATAATTTACTCCTAATATTTCAATCCATTTCTCAGCCATATTTCGAGTGTTGTAAAATTGGGAGTTTATTAGATGCATTTTGCTTGTGCGTTGACTGATTGGAAAAGAGGGGGGGTGGTCTGTGCCTGGGGAAAGCTGAGCATGTGGCATTACCTCAATCTATTGTGTGTGAACGAGAGAGAGCATGAGAGAGCAGGGAGTGAGATAGAAGTGTAACTTGGAAAAGATAAGGCTGTGTAAAGTTTCTAAAAAGGACACACTCAGAAGACCACCCAACGCTGGCTTCTCCCTCTCCCTCCCTCCCTCCCTCTTTCTCCCATCTTTATTTTCTCTGCTTATTTTTCTTCTCTGACTTCTCTGACTCTGTTAAATCATCTCCCAGTAAACCCAAACTAACGCACAAACCTCAGAACGCGGCAGTGTTCAATCTCCTGAAAGTCTCCTGAAAACGCAATATCCTGGACATCTTTTGTCCCGCAGATCTACTCTCATCTTTTCTTCAGACGCGGAACAACAGGTGAACAGGCAGACCCCCTTAAAGCCTATAAAACTGCCTGAAAGCTCCCATGCTGCTGTGCTCTGCTACGAGGAGAAGAGAAGCGCTGACCCTTGAGTAAGCAGCCAACGGCTGGTAATTACAGCTCCATTAGGAGACAAGCGAAGAGCTCATCACTTCAGGCCAGGGCAATGAGGCCGAGACTGTCCAGCTATTGTGCAGCTCAGCGGTCAGAGGCTCAGGGAAGGCAGGGGTCTGTTTGCTGGGGATTTTGGGAGACGGTAGGGGGGAGAAATGGTGGGATAAAGAGACAGTTGGTGGGAAGGAAGATAGACCTCGAAGCAGGTGAACGGCATTAGCACTGGAGACTGTTGGAGAAGAGTCCTGATTAAAGCTAATATAGCAGCACGTACCCTTAGGCACATACACGTACACACGGGACTTGACACTAACAGAGTACATTTGAAAGGATCTATACTTTTAACACACACACACACACACACACACACACACACCCCTTCAGTTTTCCACTTGAGTTTGCGGATCTATTGGAGGTTCCATTACTTGTAATCTTCGTTAGCCTGGTTGCACCAGTCCAGAAATAAAGACGCAAACTTTAGACATCAAACACGTAACGGCTGATTGACTACATTTAAGGCCAGGAATCTGTGTAAATTGGATTATTCTAAAACTATCACTTTAATCCCACCACCTCTTAATCTCCTCCAATTATTTCAGTCCTCTCATCCAGGCTCTGTTAAAAAGATCCCAAACTCGTCAGATGGACTCTCCACCCCCCCTCCTCTTCCCCTCCAGCGCACGACCACAAAGCCCAGCATCATCTCGAGGCCTCAACCCTAGGCCACATCCGCTCTATCCATCTCCCCATCCCTCAGTCCCCTGCTGTTTCTTTAGCGAGTCCATTCGAGAGGATGACAAAAAAACGTGCTAATCTCCTTTCAGAGGGCCGGAGTTAGCTGGCCGGCCCCGATCTCGCTCGCTACGGCGGCTGATTGCCAGCACGATTGCCAGTCTGCCCGGGGGTGGGGGTGGGGGTGGGGGGGCAGACTGGCAATCGCGAGGGATGAGGTAGAGGGATGGAGGTGGAGATATAGAAAAGAAAGAAAAGGTGGGGGAGCCTCACCCAAACACCACTATCACCACCCCCGGACGGCCGCGTGGTAATCCGGCTCCCCGGGGCTCCTAGTCACTTTACCCGATTAAGAGAAGGCAGGGAGAGACAAGGAGAGAGATTAATAGACACTTGTTTGTGGCGGTTTGCTTCAAGTGGCTTCTGTCTCGGCCTGGAAGAGAAAGAGAAAGGCAGCTCTAGCAGGTCTGATCGGGACGCGCCGGCTCGTCCTGTCTGGCAGTTCGATTTGTGAAACCTTGTTTATTTGATTACTGTTCATTTCGCTCACTGACCCTTGGAACGTTGTCGGCCATAATTCCTCACTAAGTGCATTTGTGATTCTGTAGTGCGCCAAACTGAACACTTACACTGATAGGGTCCCAACTGTAAAATGCAACGGCTGAAGGAAAAAACAGTGTATGAATCAATAAACTCATGTCATAAATAGCTCTTCCATGTGAACATACAAACGCAATCACGCTGGTATCGATGGCGCTGTAAAAGCCGTCAATAAAATACCTCAAAGCATTCCTTTATCTGTGTCACCAAAAGTAGAATAGAAAAGCATGCAGTGTGTGTATGTATTATAAAAGAGCAAGGCAGGCTGAGAAAGAAGGGGACAGAGAAGACAAGTGTTGGGGAGATCTTGGGTATCTGCTGAGGCAGAGAGACAGCGAGAAGAGGACAAAGAAAGTAAATAAGAACAAAAAGAATAAGATGTGAGGGTTGGGGTGTCAGTGACTGTTGTGTGTGTGTATATATATATATATATATATATGTGTGTGTGTGTGTGTGTGTGAGCGTGTGAATGTGTGGCTCGGGTGCTGGGATTAAGACAGGGTGCATTCCTCTGCTATCGCTTCCTCTGTTAATTAGAGTGTCATAAACCCACAGCGCTCAGTCTCTCATTGAAGCATTCCTTAACACTGCTATATAATGCTCTGTTCCAAAGGCCTGGCCTAGCAACCATACAAACACAGACACACACACACACACATACTCATAAAACAATAAAACAATTGACCCGCCATGCTTAAATACTTGGTTGCATTATTTTAAGGTTGTTTTTTTTTTATTATTTGTTCCAAGTCATTTTGGAGCATTTCTATTCATGTTCTGTTCAGATCATATGTTTGTCATATGTGCCTCTGCACCGTAGAACAGGGCACCACCACTCCACCATTCTTTTGCTGTCAGATAAAAGGTTTGAATAGTCTTTCTAACAAACCAATGAGAAGTTCTCTCAGATATTTTTCTGGGTCTTCCCGACCTCAACCTGTTAAATCCCACCCCCCCACTTTAGCCCAACACATCTAAAACCTACATGCTAAACATATTGTGGTTGTCTCACAAAAGCCTTGTAGCTTCAAATAGGCAACTTTACAGGAGAAGGAAAAAAACGTCTTAACATTAAATGGAAGTCAATGTATTCCAATTCATTTTGGAGCATTTCTGTTGGTCCTTAAAATTCTGACACAGTGGAAAGAACAACGGCCAGATTCACAAAATGTCATTTGAAATGTTTTGTGATACAATAGTTAAACATACAACAAACAGTTGTATGTTTAGGAGGAGGGTTTGGAACAGACAACTGTTGGAAAGGGAAGCTATTGTTACATTGGAAATTGGAGCTGGTTTAATATCGTATGTTAATTTCTCCTCTCTTTTGTTTCAGCCTGTAAGGTTGGCTACTACAGGGCCTTGTCTACGGACGGCAGCTGTTCAAAGTGCCCTCTGCACAGCTACTCCGTCAGAGAGGGATCCACGTCCTGCACCTGCGACAAAGGCTACTTCCGCTCCGAGACGGACCCTGCCTCAATGCCCTGCACTCGTAAGTTATTTTTCCCCAACCTCCCTTATAGACCAGTTCAAAGTGGTTACAGTGCTCAGAAATTCATCGCTTACACCACAGTGCCCAGTGTCTGGCTTTACACCTATATTGCTTGTTTTATGTTGTAAAAGGTGCAATACACGCAAGACAGAATTAACAGGCTGCTGCATTTGCCTTCTGTTTGGTTCACACCCTTGTCGCAGTGACCCTGACACACAGCAAACCACCAACACATGTTAATCAGGCTTAAATCCCAGTTCCGTGAAGGAGAAAAAAAAAAGTGTGTGTGTGTTTAAGTCAGGGAGTTCCCAAGATAGACAAGTGTGTCAGGGCCTAAGGTGACTTACACATGATAACAGCATTCAGCTCATAAGCAAAGACCCTGCACCGGAGCGTCCACAGACAGCAGACCTCAGCCCAGAGTTAATCACAGAGTCGCGTACGTGTGGTTCACGTGATAAACAGGTGCTAAACGTCTGGACCCAATACTGCGCTGTGCCATGAGGACAGTAATCAGTTGAACACAGACAGCACAGCCAGGAGTGGTCACAGTGTGTGAGCTAATGAGACTTTCAGATCTGACTGATCAGCAAGAAACTGAAGAGCCCACACACTGCACCAGGCTGACCTCACACCACTAATGACATCTAGGTGGGTGAGGTCAGTCTGCTAATGAGTCAACACATTTACGCATATTTACAAGTATCTTCACACATTAAATCTTAGATATTGTTGCCGGCACGTCAAAAGTCACGTCAAAACTTTGCGCAAGATTTTACTCGGATAATCCATTTTATCTGATTGGCAGTTAAACAGGCAGTTCTCAAAGAAATATATCTAGTAACAGACATTTTGACCAGGGGTGCCTAAGCACGTTCATGCCACTGTAATTAACCATATTTATCTTAATTTTTTAGTACATTATTTACCACTATAACCTAGAGCTGGTACTGTACGTACTTCTATGTTCTTCCTCGCTTTTCCCTAAAGCTCTTTCTCTCCCTCACACACGCGCACACTTTTTCCTCCCTCGTCTACCGCCTTTACTTTTGCTCTTTAACTACTTCTCTCATATCTCCTGCTGTCTCTCTAAAAGCCCTGGCCGTGCACTCAACACCAGTACACCACACGGGCTCAGGCGAAAGACTGCGATAAAGAGAGTGAGCAATAGAAAGTGTGCGAGAGAAAAAGAGAAGTGTGTGTGTGTGAGAGACAGAGAGGTGGGGGGGGTTGGGGGGGTGCAGAGCTGACCCCATTACGCTCACCCAGCAGAACCTCTCTCTCACCTTATCGTATTAAAATGCGGCGAAGCCAGTCGACTTAATCAGCCGCTGTCAATCACAGAGCCGGTGGCACCGCGCCACCGCGGAGCGCTCTCAGTTCGCTGACTGGCAGTGCTGCCGCCTCGCCACTAATACAAGTTAAACAGAGTTTAAAGAGCGCTTACACCGAACTCCCGGACAGGAGGGAGGCGTATTAATCCACACCCAGGGTCAGCGTGGTTTAATGATTAAGGAGATCTAAAAAGTGGCTGTTCCAAGTGCCACTGGCTGCAGCACAACCATGACCATTCATAACAACATTTGGGAAAGGTGTTCTTTTCGTGAAATTCTGCATACCTTTTAAACACACCCAATCAAATCGATGCAAGTGAGACGCGGTTTGATGTAGGACAGTCTCTTGTTTCGGTTCTGTTCGGTCCACTGGGTTATAGTATTTCTGAGTGGATTGAGTAATGTAAGAGTTGCTCTGTCTTTGGGGAAGTCATTTGTGTGTGTGCTGTTTCTGATCACCGGAGTACGTGTGTGTGTATGTATGTGCGCGCAGTGGAAGGCGGCAGTGAGGGCAAAGCAATTAGCATTAATAGGATTCCTATCAGCCACTTGCTCTCTTATGGAGGTGTTGATCCTCTCTCGCTCTCTCTCTTTCAGTAACCATGTCTGAGAGAGAGAGAGAGAGAGAGAGAGAGAGCAAGCAAGCGAGCGAGAGAGCAAACAGTGTGGAATGCCTGTGGTGATGGTTTGTCATAAACTTAATTACGGCTAAATTCAGCATCAGCTGGTTTACAGAAACGCCACACAGAAAAACAGCAACACACTTCTCACACACACACAGACACACACAAACACGAAATAAAAGGGCATGCGAGTATCTGTATGCCCTCATTTCTTTCTCTCTCATTTTCCCATGCAGAATAAACACGGACCTCAATATGCACATATGGAATGACTTTAATGGAAATTCTGCACACTTTTAGCTCCAGCAAAGGACTTATAAGAGCAAGCCCCCCCCCAGCTGTACGTTTAGCATTTTTCTTAATCCAGCACGTCTCATTTAGTTGTTCATAGTCCTCCTGATGGGTTGAGTCATAGGTTCAAATACTACGCTTCATCGGTCCACAGGGCTTGTTTCCAAAATGCATCAGGGGCTTGTTTAGATGTTCCTTTGAAAACGTCTAATGCTGAAGTTTGTCGTAAGGACACAGGAAAGGTTTTCTTCCGATTCCTCCGTTAAGATCCCATTAGTCATGTGACAATTTATTATTGAGGCTCGTAATGTGAACACAGCCTTTAAACCAAAACAAATTTCTTTAAAAACAATTCTGAGTCGTACCAAAAGTGATCAAATCAAAATGTGGTAAATATATATATATTTTTTAAAAGAACTGTAATTCAATCTGTCTCCTTTCTGTTCCTCTAGAGCCCCCGTCTTCCCCTCAGCACCTTATCTCCAACGTGAATGAGACGTCAGTGAACCTGGAGTGGTCGCCTCCGGCATCATCGGGCGGGAGACAGGACCTGACCTATAACGTTGTGTGTAAGCGCTGTGGCCCGGATGGTCAGCGGTGCCAGCCGTGTGGCAGTGGCGTCCACTACTCTCCTCAACAGCTGAGCCTGCGCTCCACCCGCGTCTCCATCAACGAGCTTCAGGCACACACCAACTACACCTTCCAAGTGTGGGCAGTCAATGGGGTGTCCCAGCAGAGCCCCAGCCCCGAGCAGGCTGTTTCTGTGACGGTCACCACCAACCAGGCTGGTGAGTCTGTGTGCAGATACGCTTTTCAATTATCATTTACCCAACTTGCACTTCCACTCACCACTTTGCGAGGTCCACGGAGGTCATCTGTTATGTGCTCTCTACCTAATCCACAGAGCCACTGTTGATCAGTTCACCACCCCCAAAACATTCAGAAAAGATAGATAGGTAGAACCAGCAAGGTGAACTTGGGGAAGCTGGAGTTTTTCTGAAAGGCATTAGTAATGTGCAGTAGAACAGGAACATGATACATTGAGATGTATATAGATGTAGCTTACAGCTATGTGACCTCACCAAATACCAGTACCATGATTTGGTGTGAGACTGAAGTCTAGCATGTTCTGCTGCAAAGCACTAGGAGAACCTAACCTAGGTCAAATAGCAGTCAGAGACATTCAGCTTTTGCCATCGTGCACTTTTCAGGAATTTCACTTCACAGCTCACCATATGAGTGTCAAAAGCCGTTGCTCTAAAAACAAACTGAGCGCGTTAACCCTAGAATGCACTGCATCCCGTGTGTGTGTGGTGGACGTGGGGGAAGAATGAATGCTTGGCTGGTTCCATTTGTTTGTGCTTACACAGTCTGTAAAGTTTTACTAGGTGTTTAATTTTGGGTTGTTGAAGACGTGTGAGGCAGGAAAGGGCTTTGTGTCTGGCTCTGTTGTCTGAGTCCGAGTATGTGTGTGTGCGCGCGTGCGCTCAAGTCTTGATACACTCAGTCTCGCCTCACTCCTGTGTCATTGTGTCTCTAAACTTTATTACCAATAGCAGGCACACCTGTCCCTGTGCGCTTCAGTCAGGCGCTCACCTACCACTGCCCGTCTTTCCCAAGCCTTTACGACCCACTCCCAGCTGGACTTTTACGACCCTTTCCATAAGTTTCTTAACTGCAGATGTCAAATCGGCTTCTCTTGCTTAAGCTTTCACTGAATCTGTGTGTACAGATAAGTGGAGACTGAGCTCAGGTGAGGAGAGCTAGGTAATATCTAAAGCAGCCTGAGCCAGCACAGCCCCAGGGGCCTGGACTTAATCCTCGCCTTGGCAGCGGCGTAGCACCATTGATAAAGCCATATAGATTACAGATAAAGCTCATACTCGCTACATTACTGTGTCAATAGACCCGCTGAAATAATAAAGTCCAGTTATGAGGGGGAAATAAAAGCCTTTTACCCTGAGAAAACCGAGCAGTGTTGCTGCTATAATGAGCATGCAGGGTGCCTTGTGCTGGGGAACTCGTTCTTCTTGTGGAATAGAACCCACAGAAAAACCCAAATAGATCAGCTATCCTTGCAGCAATCCTTGGAAAGCCAAGCCAGGGCTAACTTATCAGGTAGACTAGTTATCTAGCTCGCTAGCAAGCAAATGATCCAAAGGGTTCTTGCAGGTTCTCTCCACATGTCCAAGCAAATATCTACCCGCCTCCGTAATGCTTTGTAGCTTTGTGGCGTTAAAGCGTTTGTCTTTCTGTGAACTGGGACCAGAAACAACTAGAGGAGGCAGCCGAGGGAGAGCTCCTCGCTACACTGAGGCTTTATTCTGAAAGCCTGTTTGTGTTTTTACATATTTTTTTTCCTTCTCTTTTTCCAGCTCCCTCTCCGGTTACCTCCATCCAGGCCAAGGACATCACCAGGCATGCTGTGTCTCTGGCATGGCAGCA
This sequence comes from Salminus brasiliensis, assembly GCF_030463535.1. Classification (NCBI taxonomy): domain Eukaryota; kingdom Metazoa; phylum Chordata; class Actinopteri; order Characiformes; family Bryconidae; genus Salminus; species Salminus brasiliensis. The sequence goes on along the minus strand of NC_132886.1, from coordinate 36,903,175 downwards.
GCCCGAGAGGCCCAACGGAGTCATCCTGGAGTACGAGGTCAAGTACTATGAGAAGGTGAGGAGATGGGGATGGCATGGGGGGTGTAATCTAGGGTCATAACCCATCAGGCTGCCTTTACACTGCCAGCAGGGGGGTGAAGCAGCAGCACTACAACATCAACGACAACAAAAAAGAAAGAAAGAGCAAGGCCATCCTGGAAGTGTAGTTCAGGCTACAACACCGGCTGAAGCAATCAGAGCAAACAGCATGAGGTCGAACCCAGCAACAACAAAAAAAAAAAAAAAGAAAGAAAGAAAAGGAGTTGTGGGTAATGTAGTTCCAGTCTGTGGGGAAGGTGAAGGTAAAGGCCAGCGGCTGGCGGATGGTGAGACAGCATGGGGTGAACTGAAAAGAGAAAGAGAGATGGAAGGAGGATGACTCTTCTCTTCTCTCCCGCTGAGTTCTCTCCTCTGCCTGGTTGAGTGATTACAGAGCAGCCATGGTCAGATTCCATCCTCTCGCGCGCTCTCTCTTTCTCACTTCGTCTTCCACACTCACACAGAGAGGCTTGTGTTGCGTTCCAACAGCTACAAGCCGAACATTAGGTGACATGAAGGAAAACAAGAAGGGAGAAAAAAAAAACCCTCAGTTAAACCAAGTGGCTCTGCTTGCTTAGGTGCAGATCTGAGCGTATCCTAAGTGGTCTGAACGCAGAGATGAGGCAGGGGATTTCTACACAAGCAACTTCAGGTTACACCCACAGGAGAGAGAGCAAACAAAGATGGCCACCTTGTTTTTTCGAACAACGTGGCTGTGGTTTCATCCTACAAAAGCTTTCCCTGTACTTTTTATGTCAGACCTTCAGCGAAACCTCTTTTGTTTGATCACAGCGTTTCATCAGCAACCGACTCCAAGCGCAACAAACTAGGCGCTCAATGCCACGTGGTCCTTCTTTTAAAAAAGTATTCATACAAAAAAAAAGACCATGATGGTCCAGCTCTGGTTAATCCTGAACGGTTTCGCGGGATAGTAGGGGTTCCACAAAGTTCTCACATTAACATAAGGACTCTATTAGATCTATATAAGCAGGAAGGGAATGCACAGTGTTAAGAGTGCACCTGGTCACATCATGTTACTAGTATCTGGACTTTGTTTTGATTGTCGAATGTGTCTTGGAGAGAGCAGTGTTTCCACTGCTGTAGCATGTGGCTCAAATGCGTATCACTGGATTTGTTTGGATCTGGTTTAAAGTCTTGGGTGCGTTTATCTTGCATTATTATGTGGTTTGTCCTGATCCAGATATAATCCTGACACTCTAGATGCATGAAGTGACCAGGTGTAAACGGGGGTCAGTGCGCCCTGGGCGTGTTTACACCTAGCTTTTTATGAGGTCAAATGAAATCCGAACATGAGCCGATCACCAAAAACACCTTAAGATGTTGCAGAATAAACAAGCCCTTTAACGTTTGCCTGCTTCCTGTCTCACCTCGCCAGGATCAGAACGAGCGCAGCTACCGGATAATGAAGACATCTTCCCGCAGCGCCGACATCAAAGGCCTGAGCCCACTCACCTCCTACGTCTTTCACGTGCGCGCTCGCACCGCCGCCGGCTATGGAGAATTCAGTGCCCCCTTCGAGTTCATGACCAATTCAGGTGGGTTATGAATGTGTGTGTGTGCACAAGAGACAAGATGCCTGACAAAGAAACTGTGCAGGTTGTTTCTCACAATGATGGGCGTTGAATTGGGAGTGTTGAATTTTAGGGTGGATCTCCCTCTCACTCTCTCTCTCCCGCTCAGCTGGAAAGCAGCTGATGTATACATAATTATAGACCTCTTCCCAACTTCTTTCCGAACAGATAGCGCTTTTGTTTGCCTAGTGCGTTTTTTCTTTTCTTTTTTTAATTGGCACTTAAAGGGAACAGATGAGCGCGGCAACAGACTGAATTCTGGAGAGACGAGAAGGAAAATGTTTTGAGAACTCTCAGCGCGCAACTCGCAACGGGGCTCATAATGAACAGAAAGATTTATAACGAGTCTTATTAAACAAGGCTCTTTGTTTGTGCGGAAATGAGACCGGGGATTCCTACACCAGCAAATCCGACGCTACACCCGCGGGAAAGAAAGCCAACAAAGATTATTATTTTTGGTTTAGGGTTTTTTTTTCTCCATTTTGTCTTTGGGGCATTTTCACACCTGAAAGCTCAGACCACAGTTGATGTTTTTGTTACATTGTAAACATTTGATCCAGTCAGTTTTGGTTTTACTCTGCATTTTAGCAGCTGAACGCACTAAATACTTTTACATGATATAGCTACATCTCTTTACAGTCACCTATGAGGGCTGCATCTCCCTGTAGTTGACATTGATTGGTTTGTAGAGGGGTGGCAATAGCCTCACTCAATTTCTTGTAATTGGCCCGAAATAGTCTGAACCATCCATAAAAGTGTCTTTACACTGCAAACCAACCCAAACATTGTTTAGTTTGATCTGAGCGTGGACCACCTCTTTTGGTTAGACCACATTTTGGTCTTTTGGTATCTTCGAGGCACCTTTACACCTGCTATTTTGGTTTGGACTAAACTGAAAAGCCCTCCCGTGAAAGCACAGAGGGGAGCTCTAATTTGCTAAATTGTATTTTTCTACTGTTTTTTCTACTCCCAGTTCCCTCCCCCATTATCGGCGACGGAGCTAATTCCACAGTTCTGCTGGTGTCCGTCATCGGCAGCGTGATTCTGCTGCTCATCTTCATCGGAGTGTTCGTGATCAGCCGCAGGTGATTAACCCCCCGTCCCTGTCCGTCACTCTCTCAATATATATGTATATATACGGCCACAGGCGCCGTCCGTCCATGCCCGTTTCTCTCCCTGTGGCTCTTTCTGTCACCTCTTCCTCACCTCGTCCGTCATCTCTCCGCCTCTCTCTCTCTCATCCCCTTGCTGTCTCTCGCTCACTTTACCTGTCCATCACTACAGCTCAGTTGCCTCTCCTGCAACCCCCACTGTCCTCTTTCTCTTTCTCTCCCTCCCTCTCTCCCTGCGGTGCTGCTGGCAGTGTGGTGACAGGCGGCTGGCAGCTCAGCCTGATTAGAGCGTCTCCCGGCCCTCTGCAGGTTCTCCTTACTCGCGTGTGTTGGACTCCGTAGGGAGTATGTTCTGTTCTGGAGACCCCAGAGGAGTCAGGGATACACAGGAGACCGTGCGTGCCTGCATGTGTGTGTTGGAGTCCGTCTGAGAGTCCGTCACAGCTCCCACTGGCAGAATGTCACCACTGCAGCATCCTAATCATACTAACTTTTTTTTTCTCCCCTCACTTGTCAAACACACCCTGTGTTCGCACTCCACCTCTTCACCTGGACCCAGCAGGCAGCTTTAATCCCCCAATCAAGAGTTTTACTGTAGCTTTTCTCGATTATTATTGTTATTATGATGATTATTATGGTTGTGCATTTTAAAGCAATCATATTCTGATTAATATTCTTCTTATTTTTAGTTTTCTGCCAGATTTCTCCCCACTAACTCGTCCCACAATTACCAAGATATCAACACCATTTCAACCCAAAATTGATGGGTCAGATTCTGCATGATTCTAGCATGTGCAACCCCATAGTAACCACCTTTTATAAGTATTTAGATCATTAGATATTGTCCCAGTTTTCAAAAACCTTCTTAACTAACAAATGCTAGTCAGTGCACTAATATTTTATTTAAGTCATTTAGAAGCATTTCTATTGGTCTATTCATGATATTCTGAAACCATGTAAAATGTGTTTAAATCATGCACAAAAACCACCTACAAACATTGATGTGGTACTGTTTGACAGCTGAGTGGAACAGAGCTGATTCAGTGAGCTATGAGTGAGAAATAAATTAAAATGAAGTGACACTAGACGTCTGGGACTTTGAGGCTCAGCTCCCCTTTTCACACAGCTCCTATATCTGTGCCGTTTCCAAGACTTAGGTGAGCTCCTCCTTTCGTTGACACTGTAGCACTATCAGCCATGATAATCAGCTCAATACAGGTGGGTCTGCCTTAGTAGGCCTGGAAAAGGCTTCATCTGCCTCATTCACACTCCAAATACAAATCAGCCTAATGAATGGACCCTTTGTTCCCCCCAAAGTACCCATTAGGCACTTCCTCACTGGTCGCAGTCCAGTTAGAGAGAAGAAGACTACATTACACCCCTCCACCACCCCTCAGAGATAGGAGACAGAGGTGGTGTGTGTTTGTGTGTATGTACACTACTGCTCAAAACTTCGGAATCGCCTCATGCCATTTGAATCATTGATAATTATGATTTTCAGTGTATGATTAGAATATTAATAAAAGTTCTGTGATGATTAGGACACTGTAGTTATCTATCTAACGCTACTTCCTGTCCACATACCTGCTCCTGATAATCAATTGAGCCCTATAAGGCTGTACTGGCCACAGATTAGAAGTCTGCCACATATTTGCTGTTGTATTATTAAAGACAGGGACCTTTTCTGACTTTTAGGGAGTCCAAACTTTAACACTAGTGTATATATGCCAGGGCATTGCAGTTTGTCTGTGGGTGTATGTGTGTGTATACTCGGCCCACAATAACACGGGCAAGCTGTCACTCTAGTATTTGGAAAGCACGCTTAATTATCTCTTCGTGCCTAAAATAACGAGTACTGGCCGTTCAGGCTGGCCAGTCGGAGATGGGGGGGCGACAGCAGGGCTGCTGGATAGGTTTCTTGGTATGACGACACTGTCCCCTTCCAAACACACACACACACACATACGCTTGCACAGGCGAGGCTCTTTAGAGCGGCACTGGAGCGCTCAGGCGTTAAAGCCTAGCCTCCCCCTCCTGCTCTACCTGTGGATATCTCCCCCATCACATCTCTCTCTCTCTTTCTTTCTCACATACATGCACACGCGCTCTCTCCCTCTGTCCTGCCCACCTCAGGGGGCTTTTGTCAACGCCAGACTGCGCTAGGAAAACAATAACAACACTGCCGCATTCCTGAAAAGGTTGCTTTAGTTCAGCTGGCCCTCGCCACACTCACCCAGGTGACCCCGCTGCTCAGCAGGGGACAGCCAGGCTCCTGCTGCTTCTGTTTGGAGCCTTTATCAGAACTATTGTGCTTCAGTGCTCTAGGTGGGCCTGGGCCAGGTGACCCCATAGTGTGGCTGGAGCTTTGAGGCGGGGGTGGGTAATTGGTCATGTTTGCGTGGGGGGGATAGGGTTGCGTTTGGCTAACGTTGACTGATTTGGCCATTTCCTGTGTGCCTGTCCCTCACCATCAGGGTCTGAAACAGCAGAGTTGATGAGGGTGTCTGCCTGGGTTGCTCTGTGTTGAGCTGAAAGGCTGGAGTCAGTAGTTTGGAGAAGCACCCTTGAGCTGTGCTTGCTCTGCAGTAACAACAAGCCTTCCTGAGTTTATGCCTTCCCTCTCTGCAGGAGGGACAGGTGGCCACAGATAGCACCAACCCAGCATACCAATGCCTGCCTCGCTCTCTCCCTGTCTTTTGTTCTCATTCTTGCTCACCTTTTGTTTCTAAACGACCTCTGTAACAACAAACTGCAGGCTTTAAAAGACCTTTGTTTCCTGTTTTTTTTCCAGGAGGAGTAAATACAGCAAGGCCAAGCAAGACTCTGATGAGGAGAAGCACCTTCACCCAGGTATAAAGGCACCAAAAAGTGTCTGAAAATGTGTAAAACTCGCACCAAGAAGTCACTTGTCATACAGATGGAATGATAAGCCACTTTATCATCAAGTATTAATAGTCCATAAGTTGTAAGTAGATTATGCAAATAATTAGCTGCAACCCCTTCCAGATGGCCACCAACTTCAGCCTCCCAAACGTCACATACCAATGTCAAAATGATGTAAAATGCCAGCATTTAGTTTGCTAAACTAAAAGTCTTAACATCCACACGATGTTGAATTCAAAAGATGTTGAAGTTAGTTATGTTGTTAGTCTTAGATCATGGTGTTAAGTAACCAAAATTTTACGTCTTAATGACGATATGTGAAAGATACGTGACTTTGATTGGCAACCAAAACTGAACAACGTTGGGCTGTGATACGGGGCTAGTTTATTTTTCAACAAAAATTACAGCGGTGGCTGCTGGGCTATTGCACACGGATACATAGACACAGTGAAATCTCTGGTTTCAAGTCTACCAAGTGCTGATACTGGTAAAAGAAGCGAAGTAACCAATCCGGAGAAGGACGCTTCAGACAGACAAACAGAAGCCAGCAGGAAAAAGGAGTGAGAATGTAAAACAGATGTTGCGTATTCTTCATGCGGCCTGCCTCCCTTTCGCTCTCCTCATCTCTCCCACATTCACCCACCTCCCTCCCTCTGTCCATCCACAGGAGTCCGGATCTATGTGGACCCTTTCACTTATGAGGACCCCAACCAAGCCGTCCGCGAATTCGCCAAAGAGATCGACGCCTCCTGCATTAAGATTGAAAAGGTCATCGGGATCGGTAAGACACCCGCCTGCTGTGTCCCATTCACAATGTATCCACAATGCCCCCCACCAACACTGAGAATGTTTCTGAGAATGAGTACAAACTCTGCAACAGGCCCTCTTTAAATTTGCCATGGATGAACACAGTTCAAAAAGAAAGGTATTGTATTGTATGTAATCTGTAAATTTAAGGGAAAAATTCTTTGTCACTCAGAATAAGAACATCTGCTAAGGGCCATAAATAATAATAAAACGAAAATTGGATTATATGGCAGCTCAACTCAGTCAGTCACGTTTCTTCTCTATAGGAGAGTTTGGGGAGGTTTGCAGTGGACGTCTGAAGATGCCAGGCAAGAGAGAAATCTGCGTGGCCATCAAAACCCTCAAAGCTGGATACACAGACAAGCAGCGCAGGGACTTCCTGAGCGAGGCCAGCATCATGGGCCAGTTCGACCACCCCAACATCATCCGGCTGGAGGGAGTAGTCACAAAATGTGAGTTCTTGGTCCAGTCTGCTCTCAAGTTACTTTTTAAACAAGCATAACAAAAAACAGCCCAGAGCCTGTAGAGTCTGTTTCTCCGGTCTCTCTGCTTTTTGCAAGACTTGGAGACTTTTCAAGCCGCTATCTTTCAATACTGGATCTCCAATTCACCTACTTTGGGGGAGCTGACAGGTTTTTTATTTTATTTTATGTTTTCCACAAATTTCACAACTTGTTAGGGTTTGGTTTTCAAACTAAGCGTCAAAAATCCCCTCAAGCACAAGCACCAGTTCTGCTGCTCCAGTTTTTAAATTGCCCAGCGTTGATGCCTGTCTGCTGTTTGCGTCCCAATCACCATTTGGCACCCGGCTGGAGAAAAAAAAGAAAAAAAAAAGACGCAGTCTCTTTCAAAGTTGATGGAAATCAAACATGTCTTTTATAATAGCTGCTGCCCTTTTCCAGAGCAGAATCTTGGCAGGCTGCTCGGTCTGACATCAGAACATTTAATATTGCTTTATCGATTGAAAGTATCCGCTTGTCTATATGAATTTAACACAAACTTTAAAAAGTTCATCCTCTGCCATAATTCATACAAGGCTGGTTGAGTTTGTATGAGGAAGAGTAATGCACATTTATTGGTTTGACTGACATATTTTTCCTGAAGCAACTTGAATTACCCAGCAGCACAGACACAAGTACCTTCCTCAAGGCCACTGTAGCTGCTCCTATTAACCCCCTAGACCCTGTATGTAAGCCCACAATTCAGTTCTCTAGGTGTTTAGGATACCTCCGCATCATTTTAGTCAAAATAATGCAATCTTTAAACATCACGTTAAGTGCCAGCATGTCTTCACCAATGTGCTTCTTCACCAGTCGCAATATGCATCAGTATGAACCAGAGTTGTAGAACCATAGTCTAAACCTACGACCTCTTGAAGTCATTAAGGCATCTAGAACCACACTGCTGCCCTCATCACTGTTTAATGAACAGCGGACAAGCACAGCGTTTCTCCTCTGATGGCTCACTCATTCCCAAACCTTACGACAGCCTTGCTGGGAGAGGCAGCATTAGGAAGGGAAAGAAATGCGAGGCCTTTTGTTTGTTTCTTTTTTTGTTTGTTTTTTTTCACCCCTTTTTCAAGTACATAGGGAGCTAATAGCCATGCGTAGGGATATTATGATGCGCACACGTGACCAGCCTGTTGGCTCCTGCCTCTCTTGTGGTCAGCCCTGGCAGATATCCTCTCTAAGTTATGCATTAGGGAGGACACTGCCAAACGACGAGCTCTGCTTTGCCTGTGTCCTGAGTGGCTCTTTTAGCTTTGGTCTTTAGCTGTTGTCTCCTGGTTTAGCACGGTAAGAGCTGTTAGTTTTATTAATGGCAGTACTAGTCACGCACTCATAAAAGCTGCGGCCTGACTGAAGAGCGCTCGAGCTAATTGTTATTGCTGACAGACAATGGCAGCCCCTGCGTTCACAGCCCGCATCTCCAACAGGGCCAATTAAATGTGTTAAATTACTAATGATGTTAAAAGTGTCCTGAATAAATAACCACAAAATGCCCTCAAGCTACAGAGACAGAGAGTGAGCGAGAGAGAGAAAGAGAAGAGAGAGGCAAAGAAAGAGTAGATGCCAGCCGTCCCTAAAGGAAGCATTCAGAGACTGGCACGGTGGGCTCTAAATGCAAGATTGCAAGATTGCATTTGCATAATGAAGCCACTACTTTAACATCGTGATGATTTCTGCGAGGTGGAGAGAGTGAGAGAGAGCGTGCGATAGAGAGAGACTGCATGCCAGACTGTCCCTCCATTGTAAAGCCATCACAGCTCTGTCCCCCATCTCTATAAAAGGGGTTTCTCGTTGCCATAGCGCTCTCTTGTTCCAGCACTGACTGGCAGGTAATTCTGGAATGGAGGCCCGATAGCCCCACCGCAAATGGGGACGCATTCAATAAACAAACACACACACACACCGAGAAAGAGGAGAACAAAAAAAAAAGAAAGAAAAAAAAAAAAAAAAAAAAAACACCCATGCAAATAAGATGCAGGAGAGCGAGTGTGAGAAACGAGGCGGGGCCGACCGCTCAGGCAGCTTCAAGCTTGATTGGAAAGTGTCACTCAAAACCGCTGAATGCCTTCACGGCACCATATTGGCATTTCGCCCCCCCCCCGCCCCCTAAAACTTTTCTTTTATACTCTACCTTCCAATTTACTAACCGCGGAGCTAGAAAACTGCAGCGCACTGAAAACTGCTTATTGTGCATCAGGTGTGGGTTTTTAAACGTTTCTGATTAGGTTTACTGCTTCTGCATTTTGTTTATATGTACCAGAGATGATTACCATTCATGAGACAGCCTCCATGGAGACTCGGCCGAGGGAAGATGGTGTTTGTTTAGCAGATGGGTTTCTCTGATTGTTGGGGAGTTATTAAGTAGAGGTGATGGGGAAGAGGTGGAAGAAGGAACAAAAGAGAAGGAATAACCAATAAGAAGCGATCCATCTGCTTTATATGCATGACTTCAGAAAAGTCTCAGACAGCTGCACTATACCGGATATTCCATTCACACTTTCATTTACATTTCCGGCACATTTAGCAGACACTTTTTAATCCAGAGCGATTTACAGAAGTGATTTCCTGTCAACACTACTTCTAGCTAGTGTGAGCAAAGTAGGTACCTGTAGAGGTACCTGTAGAGGTACCTGTAAGCTCAGATACTGGCAAACAAGTCGGTAGTGATGCCTACTGAAAACAAAAAGATACACAGACCAACACAGAAGATACTAGAACTGATTGATGCAGTACATACACTACACCGTACCTGAATGTCAGACAAATCGAAGTAAGAAGACGAGTTGCATACATCAGTGGCCTGATGGCACACATGGAGGAAGGTTGCAGTTGTCAGTCATATACATACTTATTGCATCTAGCTTTGAAGCTGCTAGTCCCGCCTTTTGCCGTTTACACCAATTCAGCTGACCCAAAACCTCTAACAAGTATGCCGCTCAAGGCTAACCAAGGCAGACTTGAGTTTTAAAACAATATAGTTAAAATTATATTTAAACTAGCCTAACTTTCAAGCCATAAAACGATAAATGCAAGTAGCAATAAACAGTCCCTGACCATTAGCGTAGACAAGCATGATTTAATTAACTTAATTAACTAATTTGCGCCTCCACGTTTAACCATAATCCTTTTTCTCTCGCACAGGCAAACCAGTAATGATCATCACAGAATACATGGAGAATGGCTCCCTGGACGCCTTTCTGAGAGTGAGTAGACCGTTCTTCTGGCCTTTAAACCATTTAAGGTCCTGGTTTACTCTAATCTTGCTACGTGCTGTATCTTTGCAGAAGAACGACGGACGCTTCACAGTCATCCAGCTGGTTGGCATCTTGCGTGGAATCGCATCAGGGATGAAATATCTGTCAGACATGAGCTACGTCCACCGTGACTTGGCTGCGAGGAACATTCTGGTCAACAGCAACCTGGTGTGCAAGGTGTCTGATTTCGGCATGTCCCGGGTGCTGGAGGAAGACCCCGATGCGGCCTATACGACAAGGGTAAGGCCAAAAAACAAAAAACAATCTTCAAGGTGGTTTCTTGAAGTTCTCTGAAGTTCCTTGTCGTTTCACATGGCTCACGCTGCTTTTAGAGCTTTTTTTTTTTTTTTTACTAACCCTATAGTGCCGCTTTGCCCCGAGTGTGTGTGTGTGTGTGTGGGTGTGTGTGATTAACCTGGGTGCATGTGTTTTGTTGTGTCTCTTGAAAGGAAATAATGGGAACCTATCAATCGCAGGGGGGAAAAATCCCCATTCGCTGGACGGCCCCAGAGGCCATCGCCTACAGGAAGTTCACCTCGGCCTCAGACGTGTGGAGCTATGGCATCGTCATGTGGGAGGTGATGTCGTATGGAGAGCGGCCGTACTGGGACATGAGCAACCAGGATGTGAGTGTGGCATCGGAACGTGAGACTTCATCAGGAACAGAATGATTCAGCACGCACTTCCTGTGGGGGCAGTTTCTGACCTTTCGCTCTCTCTCTCGTTTTTACTCAGGTCATAAAAGCAATTGAAGAGGGCTACAGACTCCCTCCTCCCATGGACTGCCCCGTGTCTCTGCACCAGCTAATGCTGGACTGCTGGCAGAAAGAGAGAGCAGAGAGGCCCAAATTCAGCCAGATCGTCAACATGCTGGACAAACTGATCCGTAACCCCAACAGCCTAAAGAGGACCGGGGGAGAAATAGCCAGGTACGATGCTTCACTTACTGTCTAAAAAGCAGATGGCAGCCACGGATCAGTCAGCGAATGTCATAAGCTTTAGGTTCTAATGGTTCTAGCATGGAGACTTGTTTCATGCTCCATCTGTAACCATGTTCCAATGAACTGATGCATATGATTGTACATTTTTAGATGCCCCACTGAACCTCCAATAAAACTGGGCTGTTCCCTAGCAGAGCAACTACACTGTGGTCTTTCTCTCTTTCAGACCCAACACGACCCTTTTAGAGCCTAGCAGTCCAGAATTCTCCTCTCCCTTGGGCTCGGTCTCCGACTGGCTACAGGCCATCAATATGGAACGCTATCGTGACAACTTCACCGCCGCCGGCTACACCACTCCAGAAGCTGTAGTCTCCATGACGCAAGAGTAAGTCGCGCAACTTTTCGCGCTGTGGCAACTTGCGCCTATTTGATGCGTGTGTGTGGACACAATGTACTCTCTGTGTGATCATGATTAATGCAGGAGAATGGAAACTCACTCTTTAATCAGCACTCGGGGATGTGTTGCCTTGACATATGGGTTCAGAAATCACAATTCCATGCAAAGCCCCTATAGACAGAAATGGGGCGTTTTTTTCCCTGAGAAAAATCGCCTTTGGCTTGCAAATCTCAGGTCAGGATTCAGCTCTTAGTTCTCCTGTTCAGGCATATTGTCCTCCGAGGAGCTCAGCAACACAACGAGAAATGAGGGAGAACTTCCATTTCATGTGGAATCTGGTTTGGGGTTTGGTGAAGCCGTGGAGGAACCTTGAGCATACTGAGATCCGATTAAAAGGCTTGTTACCAGACATCTCTGACATGTTTTTTCTCTTTGTTCTCCCTCAATCAGAGACATGACCAGAATAGGGATCTCCTCCGCCGCACACCAGGACAAGATCCTCAGCAGCGCACAAGGAATTCTGTCCCAGATGCAACAGATACAGGACAGGATGGTTCCTGTCTGAACTCGCAGGATCGGAAACTCGAAACGTACTTTTTTTTTTCTTTCCTTATTTTTTTATTGTTTTGAAAGAAAAATCCATTTACCTCATCCATGCACTTTAAACAGAATTGTTGAAGGAGAAAAATAAACAAACAAGAAGGGAAGAAACGACTAACTGAACACGAGAACGGCGAAATGACACAGCACTTTTTCTTTTTTGGACAAAGGCGGCCAGCCATTCCAATTGGAGGATTCACCACTCCACGGTGTTGTGACTTACTGGATATGATTTGAGAAAGCTCTTGGGTCATGCCTTTGCTACCTAATGGAACTAAGAAGGCATGCTCTTTCTCTATCTCTCTTTGCCCTTCTCTCCTCCACCTTTTTTTTGTATGTATGTGACAGTATGTAAATAAGTAGATTTTTTGGATTTGCCCACCCTTGCCAGGGTTTGTTTCTTCCCCTACCATTTTGTTGTTTTCTTGTTTTTTTTCTTTAGCTGAGTCAGTGCACCTGGCGATGTAAGGCAGAGGGCTGTAAAATGGCGGTATGAGAAGTGTTTAAAAAAAAAAAAAAAAAAAAAAAAAAAAAAAAAAAAAGAAGAAGAAGAAAAGACATTTTTGAGCTCTTTATTTTTTGTTCTGGGGTTTCTGGCTCCCTGTGCTCATCATGCTGGGGGAGAAGCATTCGTCTTCAGCGCCTACGGAATGGAACTAGGTCTGGAATCTCTCCAGTTTTCCCCACCCTTTGAAATGGAATATCTGTCTCCACTCCGCAATTCTCCTCCCCGCTCCGCTTGGCTGGGAACTCAACGTGCACCGCTTGGATTAAAGAATGCTGCCCCGAGTTTACATCTTCTCTCTCTCTCTCCAATATGGTCTCCAAGACCCATCAACCCCCCCTCCCCCCAATCGTTTTCCCTGTTCTCACTCTCTTGCTCCATCTCCTTTTCTCTCCTTTCCTTCTTCCCTTTCCCCCTAAACCCCCTCCCCCCTGCTCTCCGAAGACCCCCGCCAGGCGCACGTCTCACTTACTGGAAGTTACGGCAGGACAAAGCTAAGGTAAGCGCAGAGGCACAGGCCCGTCCCTCCATTTACAAGATTCGCTCAGTTTCCTCTGTACACCCCGCCGGTATTTATCCACTCCTTAGGTGGGATTCAGACAGACCGGCAGAGACGAGTTGCTGGCAGATGCTAGCGCAGTTCAGCGGGACGCTCTCACCACAGAAAGAATAAATAATTATATAAATAAAATAAAATAAAAAATACAGAAAGAACCTGTAGCCAAAACTGAGAAATGTGTTTCTCCCCAGCGTCCCGGCAACAGAGCAAAACAGAGCAATTTGTGTTTCCGTACTCGAAGGATTACTTCAGTTAATGCTTTGTTTGTGCCCTTGAGTGCTGAAACCGTGAGTCTCGAACAGCCAACTCACTCCTTTTCTCTCTCGCTCTCTTCCCATCTCTCCACAGCGTCAGCCTCGGTACATCTGCAGTGGAACGATATCATTCACCACCTCAGCGTAGAGACGGGGGAAAAAACAAAACCCACACCAAGCCTCATATCACGGCTACTGCCGGGACCAGGACTACAATTCCTAGGACTTGCACGGCGGAAGAAGGAAAAACAAATGGAAAAGCAAGCTGAGGAACGGCTGAGGATTCTTCACTCCATTTCCACAAACTTCAGTTGATTATTGATTTTTTTCTTCTTCGCTTTCCGCATTGCACAGTTTGCAAAGCGCATTTCTGTGACGCCAACAGGGTTCACTAGCTTCAGACCGCTAGCAGTCAACAGAGCTTTCTGCACATTTGTGTTTTTCAAGGATGGCCGTTTGTTTTGAGAGAAACACACACACACACACACACACACACACACACACACACCCACACCAGAGACTACAGAGTGCTAAGTCATGGCTGCTTGCTGGAAAAGAAAATGCCAGAACGGTTCCCTGTAGATTAAACCACACTCTTCGCTGGAGACTGCATCTAAAACACAACACCTTCTGGAGATGTGGAAGTCTACCTTTGTGGGAACTTTGAATTCAACGCTTCTGCTAACATGAACACCCTGAGAAATGGACAGTGGAAAAAGGCACGTTTGTACCTTGAAGAAACGTATTGCAGGAGTGTTTATTTAAAAAAAGGGGGGAAAAAAGACTTGAATTGACCTCACACACGTTTCATGATTCATGTTAGCCAGTTCATCCCGTCCTATCTTCAGAGGCTGTTCTCTGTTTGACTAATGAGAGGGGAGGTGGTGTCGTCACTGTGATGCGTTCACACTCAGACGTTCAAGCCTCCAACCCTGAAAATCTTTCCTTTTCCCTTCATTTGTCTTCTTTCGCTTTTTTTCCCTCCTCACTGCTCACGCTCAGCCTTTGAGGACCTGTTTGGAATATGCAAGGAATGTGGAGGAGGTCTGAGATCTATAGAATGTATTGTGCCAAGCTTCTTAATGTAGTTTATTCCGGGGAATCAAACTAACACATCAGTTTTTATGTCTCAGTTAATCTAGTCACATGGATTAACAACATTGTGCTTGTTTGCATCTGTGTATACTGCCATCTTTTTATTTTCATTTGTTTTTTATTTGAATGGAATTTTAGGTACATGAAACATGTCATTTATTTATGGTCTTTTTTATCTAGTTTGTAAAATTGTAAAATAGAATATGAGGGGAAAATAAATGATTGCCAAGTGCATTGTAATGAAAGCCTGGGAAGATTTATGGGAACGTTACACTTGAGCAAGAGCACCGCTGTTCTTCAAAACCACATTCTTGGAACGGACGGCCGTCTGTCTCTCCAGACTGTCTGGTGAGGCCTTGTTTTGCTGAGCGCGAGTGGACCGTGTGTTTAGATGGACACAGAAGTGCCATTAGAGGCTAATGCAGGACAGGCGGCTCAGTTCCGTTCCATTTGGCCGGACTTGAAACGCAGCAGGCAGGCAGGCGCTGGAACCGGCAATGTAAACCGGTCTGCTTTTCATAGGCAACAGGGCATCATCTCTGGGTATTAAAACTTCCTGCCCTTCTTCCAGTCCTCTGGCTCCTGACCGCCCGGTCAGTAAAACAATAATAATGATTAAAAACCGTAATTCAATTACAGGGAATAAAACTCTTCAGTGGATAGAGGAGGAAACATGGCTGTGTTTGAGAGAGAGAGGTGGGGGGGGGGGGGTGGAGGCAAAGGCACACAGTGTGAAATTTTTCCTCTCTTCTCCCAATTCGTGCTAGCAATGCTCCAGACACTAGCAGGGTAAGAACTTAACACACATCTCCTCCAAAACATGCAAAGCCAGCCACTGCCTCTTTCCAAACTGCCACCGATGCAGCATCGCCTTGCAGGCAAAAAGCTCGTAGTGGCGGATCTTCAGCTATAAAGCACTAGCTTTATAACATCACTTTAGGAACGGTGAAGGCAGAGAGCACGGCCAATTGTGCTCATTTGAACTCCGGCCGCTGATGGCAAAGTGCCGTGGCTCGGGATTCAAACCTGCGACCCCTGAACCACAGTGTTGGCGTATTAGACCTCCAAATACACAATTACCATCCCCCAATACCAGCAGTCCTTTACAGTGTGTGAGCCTTTCATAACTAATGGAGCCATAGATACTGAGTTTATTTAAGGTAATAAAGATTTTCCAAGTTCCAAGTAGGAAACCTCAAATGGCACGCCGCACCAAGAGCCTCACGAACCCTGAATTCAAAATCCAACATGGCGGCACCGTACAGTAACAGTAGTGTCCCACTGTTCATTAGCAGTTCAAGCTATGTCTCATTACACCGTCATACACTCAGCACTGTCCAACGTCTGTGTGGACACCTGTGTGGTTCCATGATGTTTGGATGCGCAAAATGCCGGATATCAACTAGTATCGCCAACGATGCCAACCTGGGACATAAAATGTGGGACATGTTTGATTAGATTCAGATCGTGAAACCAGTTGTGGGAAACTCAAAAGACCACTGTTTTTGGAAATGCTCGGAAACATTTGTGCAATTATCTGAGTGTTTAACGGTCATTCCCAGCTCAGACATCCTTATTCTGAGCTCAGTGGAATGCAGCATTAGCCAAAAGCTTACACAATAGCCACACCTGAACATGCCTGTCAAAATACCGTTACAATGCAATGTGCTGTGATTCAGTACAGTATGAAAGGTAGAGACGACAAACTTTTCAGTATTGTTTTGACACTGATGCTGAAATCTGGAGTATCGGCCAACACAGACACTGATCCTTTAAACTACTGCCCTTAAAAGGACCATAGAGTGACTGAGTTCTTTAAAGTATGTATATAGTAAGAATTAGGGCTGGATGTAGATCACGATATTTAAAGACAATGTCACAAAACTCAATATTTATCACGATACAGTGATCACAGACTTAATACTTATACTTAATGAAATCAGTAGCAATAGATTTCTTAAAACTATTTTTGGGTGCTGTTCAGATACTCTCCCGCACTGTGATTTTTTTTCAACATCTGCTGCACTTCATCCAGTTTAAATTAAGTTTAAATCAAGTCTAATTACACTGTTTGTAATAATACATGCAGCTGATCAGTGTTTATTAAGTACAATACCCTCAATATTAATGCATTTTGTGTATCATGGTAACAAAATTGATCACGATACGATACAGTATCGTCATACTGCCCAGCTCTAGTAAGAATGTGACTGGTTGGGGCCAAAAAAGCTCAGATAAAAAAAAAAGTGCTCAGTTTAACAAGCCTATTTACCACCCTGTTATTCAGCCTCAGGCTTTGAGCTCCACTTTTAATGCCTGAACTACGTCACTGTGGCAGCTCACCACAGCCATGTAGCACAGCGCAGCTTTGTTTGAGATAATTAGAGATGACCTGTTGCACTAGGGTTAGCTTTAGCCAATACCTGAGGGTCTCTCTCCTCAGCTAGGGTTAGCGTTTTTAGCTTAGCAGCCACACGCTTTCCTGGTCAATATTGACCTTTGTGGGCAACACTGGCACACGTAAAGCCTTGATCACAACTCTGGGTTTTCTGGGAATTGCTTTTCTAAGTGGACTGTGCCGCCTCATCAGGTGTTTGAAAGGCTTTCACTATGCTTAGGACGGGCATCTAGAACTGGTGCCTAAACTATTCAACCCCTCCTCCTTTAGCCCACAGGAAGCAGCACACAGCTATCACAGCTAGCCCGTGCCATTTCTGGATAGATTTGATTCAGGATCTGCCTGGATTCTAGATCCAATAATGAGGCCCCGATCAGTAAAACAAGACTATGACGGGGAGGATCGCCAACAGTTACCGATACTGATATGTAATATGTGATTTCTGGCCGAATCACGCAGCCCTCGTCCTGCTACTGGATGTGAGCGCTTGTGTAAACTGTAGCTCTGATTGTGAGTAAGTGCAGCTCCGGATAAGCGCCACATTACAACCCCAAAAAAGTAGCGAACCCCCCAACAATCAAACGGCACTGCAATGAAGGCGGCTCGGCGACTGGCCGTGCAGGGTCTGCTTTTCGTCAGCTTCATCTCCCCCCCCACCCCCCTCCTTCCTTTCCCCCCTCTTCCCCTGGCTTTTCCTGTCCTTTCTCGCGCCCTGAATGGGCCGTAATACAGCCACGCTGGCACGCCGCTTACGTTTAATCAGTAAACATCTGCTTCCCCCGCAGCCCTCCCGGCCGCAATGATGGCTGATTGTGCGAAGCCTTTGATAAATAAAGCGAGTAAGGAGTAAAGGGGGGGGGGGGGAAACAAAAGAAAAGAGGCCCTTGAAAATGTAATTTTATTTTTTTGGGTGGGTGGGGAGGGAGGGATCATAGAAAACCCCGCCGCGAGCTCGCCGATGTGTTTTCCTGCGACAATCACCCTAATGAGAGACGCATGCATTATGCATGTTGTTTAGGCGCCCGCCGATGCGCGGAGAGGAAGCGAGAAGGAGGAAAACTCAAAACTTCGTCTCAGGAAAGCTGAACTCACCGGGCTGAAAATTAGCGGGTAGTTAATGAGCGCAGAGCCGTAAGATTTGCTGCAGAATGAGAAGCGAGAGAGAAAGAGAGGCTGAGTAAGTCTGGAGTGAGGGGCGAGTGGAGCGAGCGTTTACAGCAGAGGAGCACTCAACAAAACACACTCCAAGGAGACGCCACTCAAACTTGGTGGAGTCTGGAGTAAAGGGCCTGAGAAACCCAGCTGGAAAAGTGAGAGCTGAATTGAGGCCTAACAGTTTTCAGAGTCAAAGAGTCAGCCGGATTTCTGACGAAACGTTAACCTGGCGCTACTGGAAATTTCAACCAACTATATGAAGCTGAGTCTTATGTAGAGCACTAGCAACGCTCCCGAGCGTTACAGGAGGGTAAGGACTCCTCTGATACATGCAAAGCCAGTCACCGCTTCTTTTCCAACCGCCGCCAATGCGGCACTGCCAGGCAGCCGACATACTCTGAGGAAAAGGCCAACGCAACATGTTCTCTCCGACTCCGGCCGTTGATGGCAAAGCAGCATGGCTCAGGATTGAAAACCGCGACACCCTGGCCAGTGGAAGCACATTAACCACCCTGAGCCTCTCTGAGCCTGGGCACTGCAAATAGTTCAGTGAGCAGAAGAGGAACGGATCTCCAAACGACACCGAGATGAAGAGGAAACGCTCTTTCATTTCAATCAGGATTAGGATGTTGCCCAAGACCTGAATCGTTCTCGGGCATCATTAGGAAAGGCCAGGTGATGCAAATGGTACGGTTTTACGAATTCTCTGATTCCCCTGAACTTCCGACAATCAGCAACCGTGAGCTCCTCCATGCAGCTGCCAAGCTCACTGAACTGCCACGAATAAGATTAAGACTTTAGGAAGATCAGGTAGCCGCTTCCTCAGTTCGTAATGCAATTAAGAAGGTTAACAATCCTAAACACCTCAAACTTCATAACGAACTACCTCATCAGGTGCCAGCTTAAGCTTTTGCCAGGGCCCTCACAGTCCAACCACCTAGACATCATTCAACATCTATGCATTGATCTCAAAAGAGCAGAGCAGCAAGACGACCCAAGAATCTCACAGACCTAGACACCTTATATAGGTGATGGTATAAGAAGAGGTGATAAAATCACCCGAACAAGCACTAAAAGACTTTTCGCTTCTACACCAAGCATTTACAGCGTCTTTCTACAGAACTGTGGTTAATGTGGTCATGTGATACAAACATTTACTAAAAAAAAAAAATCACAAAATTCTATTAAGGACATTAAGGATGATTACCACCCCACCTCATCATCCCCAAAGTACTGCATGGAGAGCCACCATCATTCCGGAGAACACAGTAGTTCCACTGCTCCACAGCTCAATGCTGGTGGGCTTTATGGGGTATAAAGCTCATAAAGCCCACGCCTGGCATTAGGCATGGTGCCAACAAGTTTGAATAGTGTTGATCTGCCTTCTCTACCTCTCTACAGGGACTAGACAAGCTGTGTGTCTGTGCATTTGCAATTTACAGTACCTAAAAGCATTCATTAAAAGGGGTGTCCACAAACATTTGGACATCTAGTGTATTTGCTCACAGTAACCAGGCCGAATACGTTAGTGGCCCATCAAGAATGCTCCCAACTCTCTCCATTACCCACCCTGGCCCTGGACATGTGCGTCGGCCCACAATTCCAAATTCAGCGCACCTCTAACTGTAGCACCTGGATATCAGCTATGCAGCTTCCCCTTCCTTCTCATTTGGACCCAGTGATTACAGCTGACGAAAACACGCCTCTGTAAGGCAGCGTTAGTTAGAAGGCAGGAGGTTAGGGGGAGGTCTTGACGTGCTGGTATTTCTGTATTTCCATAATCGCCTCTAATCTGTGCGTGACCCCCCGCTGCTAAAGCTCTCATTTAAACAGCCTCTCTGGTGGAGTTAAGCCCACTGTCTTGAGCCCTTTCTGGAGCACATGAGGCCCACTGACCGTAGTTAAACCAGAGGGATAACCGGTTCACACATGGAAAAGGTTGGAATTGGGCATTATTACACATGCTGAATCAGTTTGATTCGATCGAACCACCAAACCAGAATGTTCGGTCCAGTCAGGAAAGGCGTTCCTGTTAATAGCTGTTGAATTTGCATACGGTTTCCAGGTAGCAACCATTTTTTTGTTTGTTTTTTCCCTGTTCCCACCGGGATAAATGAATGAAATGTCAAAAATCTGAGCATGCCTCTTGCATCATCTTTAACACCCTTGCAACCATGCAGGATACAAAGGAAACCACCTGGAGGTCATTGTAACCACCTAGCCACCCCATAGCAACAGCGTAGGCACTAAAGGAATCATTCAGCCCAAGCAACCACCAGTAACACCCAAACGGCAATCTGGGTCCTATATATCAAACCTCTGCGGACTAATAGTCTGTACATCCCTCTTGCACCTTCAGGGGATACCAAGGCATACGAAAAAATATGGAATTGGCAATCATGGCAACCACCTAGGTAGCATAGCAGCCACTTTGCAACCCCATAGCCACAACCTGGGTAGTATAGGAAAGGCTTTGGCCAAAGAAACCGCATAGTAACTCCCTTGCAATCACCTGGATGCCACAGCAATCACTTAGCAACCCCAAAGCAACAGCCTGGGTACCATATAACAGACCTTTGTGGGGGAAACGTCTGAGCATCTTAATGCTTGTACATTTGCAACACCCTCGCAACCAAGTAGGATACAAAAAGCAACCACCTGGATGTCACTGCAACCACTTCACACTTAAGGAACTATTTAGCCAAAGCAACCGCCCACCAACATCCAAGCAACCACCAAGAAACAACCTGGGTAGGATATTCCAGAACTTGGTGGGCAAAACGCTGAGCATCCCTCCTACTACATCTTGATGCTAGCACATTTGCAACCATGTGGGACCGTGGGATACCAAAGCAACCACCTAGTAACCCCTATGAAAGCATAGTAATTTTTATTAGCAACTCTATAGGAACAACCTGGATACTATAGGAAATACATAGCCAAAGCAACCACGTATATACATACCATAGCAACCACCTAGCAACCTCACAGCAATAGCCTGGGTACTACAAATCAGAACTTTCACCTTGATGCTAGCAAACTTCTAACATCCTGGCACCCAACTGGATAGCACAGCAACAACCTAGAAACCCACAGGAACAGCCTGGACACTACAGGGTACTCTGGGTACACTTGGAACAACCACTTCCTTTAGCCTCATGTCATGTTGATATTCCTAAAACTGTTACACCCCTGAGGGACCTCTAAACCCAACCTTCAGAAGCACGGTTATTACAAACTTCGGCTCCACCTCCAATCGTCCCACCTGATCCAACTCTCAATCTTCAGAAGCTCTTGACTGGATGAATGGAATGTGTTGAGGATTTGGGTTGGAGCTGAAAGCTCCTCAGGAGAACACTTGGAGACCACTGCTGTAGTCCTTCATCAGTGGGGTCATTTCTGACCACAGAGCACTACGATACGATACGGTTTTACCTTGACCCAAAGCCTACATTTGCTTAGGGCCCCTGGGAAAGGTGTGGACGAGCACTGAGGTTCAGGCTTAGACAGTTGCTCGGTCACTCTGTCGGGCGGTTAATGTGTGTGAAGCACATAAATGCTGCTGATTGTTCCGGGTAGTGAACACACACTGAGCTCTGCTCCAAACAGCCCCACATGATTAATGACGGAGAGATGACAAAGATAATGAGGTTTGCTTAACAGTGGCACACTCACCCACTGTCTTATACCAGCGGAGAGAGGGAGGGAGGGTTTGGGCGCAGCAAGAAGTGCAAGTCGTCGAGGTGGAGAGCGGAGAGACGGAGGAGGGGGTTCAATGCAATTAAAATCTTTAATTTGTTTTATCTTCCCTCTGAGTTTCTCCACTGCTGTCACCGGGCTCTTTCATTTTCTCCTTCCTTCTTTCCTCCTCCTGCACAAATTTCTCCAAAATCTCCACCTGCACACACACTCACACACACTCACACAGCAGTCTTCTCCTCGTAATATACGACCACAGCACATTCTTTTCGGCTTACAAAAGAAGACGCGAGCAATCGGCCCGCACCCCGTCCAACGGTTTGGCGAGGGGGTGGTGAATGTATCAGACCATAAAGCGCGAGTCAGCGTTCGTCTCAGCATATGAGCGAAGGTCGGCAGCGCTGCAGCTGAACAACGGCGATTAAAGGGAAAGTCCAGTTTATCAACGTCTGCAGAATTCAATGCACAAGATGTAAAAAGTGATACTGGTGGTGATGGGAGCCAGGGGTCACCATGGCCTCCCTTTCACTGCAGGGCCAAAGGGTTGCCAAGGCCGTGCCTCGGCCTTCCGAACCGGTGCTAAATCAGGACCAGGAAGTGCACACACAGCGTCTCGCAATAGTTAGTTCTTTAGTCTTGCAGTACAACTACAAGGCTAATGGAGCTAGCTAACGTTAGCCAACTTGGTGGACGCCAAGGAGGCCTTTTTTTTTTTCTTCTTGTTTTTAAACAAGAAGAACTTCTTAAAAGGTGCTTTGAGGAACCTTTAAGGAAAGGTTTTAGTAGAAAAAAGGTTCCTTAAAGCACCATAAGCAGCACCTCCAAAAGTTCCTCAAGGATCTTATCATTTGTACCATCACGTGAGTGCAGTCAGAGTAAGAGCAGCAGCGGTGTGTTAGCTACCCGAGTTTCCAGCTGCTGTGTTTGTGTTGGAGTATTAAGGTCCATGAGGAACTTTTGAAGGTTTTTTTCAGTGCTTTGAGGAACCTTCAAAGAACCCTTTTCTTCTAAAACCTTTACTTGAAGGTTCTTCAAAGCACCTTTAAGAAGTTCCTTAAGAATGTTGGATTCCAACATTATTTGGCACTACATCTATAAAAAGGCCTCCTTGGCGTGGTTTGTGAAGAGTGTAGTTAATGCATTCAGGCTACACAATGCTAACAGATTAATTACAGTTCCACTAAGTTAGCTAACGTTAGCTAGCTCTACAAAAAAAACAAACAAACAAACAAAAAAACTTTTCTTGAAGGTTAAGGAGTTCTCCCACAGGGTAAGAGCCTTAAATAGTTCCTCAAGGACAGTTATACTCTTAACAGTGTACCTACAACCTACGACCATAAGATTAAGAATAAAATTTGGCCAATATTAGCCTGACAGTTTCTCATCTGAAATAAGATTAAGGGAAAATAATCATAAATAACTTGGATTTGTACAAATCGACGCTTCTTTCCGCCATGTTGCTTTTTTACTTTTGAGATGAGCCAGCGCGAACCCAGAGGATCAAGGGATATGAAAGGGAGGCAAGGACACATTTAGGCTGTCTTCACAAATCAGAAAGATGAAGAACATTCGTTTTGGACATGACTCTATAGCTTGTTGCCTGAGTAGGCAGCATTTATTACTGTTCAGCCAATACTGAACTTTTTTCTTTCATTTTTAAAAACTATTTAGAAACATCACTTTAGAAACGCCAGTAAAGCCTTTTTAAGCCCCTATTAAATAATAATAATTTTAAAAAATACGTTGGGAGGTGCGAGAAGTTCAGCTGTGTACCCAATGCAATTATTGATTTTCATGAATTTGTATATATATATATACACACACACATACATTATATTTCCGTATATATAATGCACCATGTTACCCACTCAAGGACAGCACAGCCAACTGTGCTCTCTCCGGCACCGGCAATGGCAAAGCGGCATGGCTTGGGATTCAAGCTAGACGGCAGGTTCGTTATAGCACCCAGTTGCAAGACTAATGTAACAGAATGCTAGTGAAGAAGAGTTAAAGATATCGCACAGATCACAACGTCTACCTCACATATAACAGGCCACAACTCACAACTGATTATCAAGCAAAACAACTGCAGCCAACATGAGCTAATTCCATCAGTCTGATATCACCAGTACCAGTTCCATCAGAGCTCTTCACACCCTGTTCTGATTTGAAAATTGATCCATCGGCTGGGTTGTTATTGCGACACAGTCAGTAACCCATCAGCTGGCCTAACCAAGAACTACCCAGCACCATGGAAACAGCCCGACAAAATGACCGAACGGGCTCAATGTAGCATAAGCCAGCTGAAAGCACTGCAGATGCTATAACAGTCACCCCCCCACCCCCTCGCCACCGCTCTATTTTTCTCTCTTGAGTACTTATGAGACCGTGTAGAGAAAACCTAACAACCGTAACTCAGGCCTGGGCTGCCGAGGCCTCGCCGAAATCCTCGACTCCACTGAGGTTTAGCAAGTCCAACAAAGGCCTTCAGCCGCCGACAGTGAAATGGCGGCACATCAGGATGATCTATCCGAAGCTGGATGGGGCCAGATCAAAGAACAAGAGTGGGAGAAACTTATGGAATAGAGGCTCCGATTCGGTTCCTCCGTGTTTGTGAGCGCGCCGCAGGACTATACACACACTCCGCCATGCCAAACCTCCCCCCTACGCTGCGTGCAAACACAGTTCCTACTAAGCCTTCAGGGCTGCCTCAGTCCAAAATCAATACTGGAACCAGATTTAGCCCTCTTCTACAAGTCTTTATCTCTGTCAAATACCAAACATTTAAATCACGACGAAGAATCGCTCCTCAGCAGAACCAGTTACGTGGGATCAAGTTTTATAAATCACGCAGAGCAAGGGCGTTCCTAGGATTTAAAAGCTGGGGCTTAGTCCAAAACATTCGAGGCTTGTAGGGGAGTCTGGGGGGTATCCTCTCCTAGAGGAACAGGTCTTACATTTTACCATCTACAAGCACCGTTTTCTAGCCTCCTGAAACAACTATTGAGAACCTAGAGCAACACACATTAGGGTCAGGAATGCATTTCCAGATAATGATTAATTTTTTAAAACCATTTAGCAACAACGTCACTTTCGTGAGTGTTTCCCAAAAGCCTCCTTAAGCCCCATTTGGACAGGATTTTTATTATTATTTTTTGTTTATTTATTTATTTTATTACATAGGGAGGTGCAGTAATTACTACTCAGTGAGTTCCTCAGTGATTTCACTCCCGTCCAAATGAGACGTCAGCTGTTTTTATGGACAGCACACTTCGCACTCAGGACCTTTTGCAGATATTGGATGCTGTGTACCCAATGCAATTATTGATTTTCATGAATTTGTATATATACACATACATTATATATATTTAGTCATATATATATATATATATATATATATATATATTTAAAAAATGCGCCATCTTACCCACCCAAGGACAGCACTGCCAACTGCATTCTCTCAGACACTAGCTGCTGATAGCAAAGCGGCATGACTTAGGATTACAACTTACAACCCCCCCTGGCCATAGTGGCATAACAAACCCTGCGTCTCTGCCTTTTGTTTTTGAGGCAGGACCGCACATGAAGTTCTTAGGGAGTTACAAATGAGTCTGAATATTCTTACATTTATGAACAAGGTTAGGTACAACGTTCATTTTAAGAGTTACAAAGTATTCAAACATTACATTTACAGTACATTAACACTGTATTTTTTGGAGCTGTTGAACCAGCAACCTTCTGTACATCATATACTGTTACACCAAAGTCAGCCTTGTTTTCATTGGAGTTTGGGGGGGGGGGGGGGTACATTTAAAACAATCAAGAAAAGAATCAAAACTCATCAAGATCAAGACTGACTTTCTTTTGTGAATATGAGCAACAAGTGGAGTCATGACATTACTGCATATTAGGAGATGGACCTCACCCTGAACTCATCCTCACCTCTCTGTGACAGTCTTCCAAGGCGTCCAAAATGTCCACAAAAAATGCAATACCTCCAAGATCAGGCCCACGTTTCATGAAGCAGAAGGTGCTTTACTGTAATGTAACAATTTAAATGATGCCACAGTCCTAAACTGTCCAGAATTGTCATTATTTCCAATATTTCCAAGCCCAAATTCCAAAGCCGTGCAGTAATAATTTCAATGTCTCTGCTAGCTGAGAGAAAGCGAGAGAGAGGGGTGCATGGGCAGCTAATATTCTTGGCTGGAGGACAGGTTATCAGTGGGCCACTGGCTCTTTGCTGAAAGACTCATTTGCATGTGCTTGATTCCAACTTAGAAGTCCAGGAGCTGAAGGTCAAGGCTAGAACTTCTAAACCTGAAATGCAAGTGTGGCCTCTTGACATGGTCAGTGTTACGATACTGAAATACAAATGCCCCCAAAACAATTCCTGCTGAGGTACCATGACTCCTCGGTATGAACCATGCCTTGAAAAAAATCAGGAGATTATCGGCTTGAATTCCAATCAAGATCAGTGTTCCAGGTCAGTTTCTTCAATATCTTCACTGAAGAGCTGGAAATCTGAAAGTCAAATACCCAAAAGTCAGTAGTAAAGACTCACTGGTTTGAGAAATGCCTGCAGGGTCAGATGGTTGTCAGCAGAAGCTCCAAGTCAGTTAGACAGTTGTGAAAGCGTGCAATGCACCCAAAATGTGGATAGTTGGTGTATGATCTGCATATGAAGTGCATATGCATATGAAGACCGAAGGGTGTTAATCAAATCCCACAACACTGCCTGGAAGGGCTCAACCAGAAAGACGTTTTCTAAAATCGGTGTGTCATTACTGGATTACTGTGTGATCCACTCACTTGTACTGACCCATGCTGAAAAATCCAGCTCAAGAGCAGAATCAGCTTTTACTGGTGGCTGGTTTCAGGTGGTCTGAGCTGGTCTTAGATGGTTGAGGTGGTTGAAAAGCTGGTCATCCGAACAAAAACTTAGCATATGCTGGTAAGCTAGCTGGCTAAACAGCTTTTGACTAGCAAAGTATACGTCGCATTTGATTTTGGTCACGCTGGTCAAGTTGGTCGTCCAGCCTGTTGATGCTAATTATGCTGGGCATGCAGGTCGACCAGCTTGGTCAAGCTTGGTCAGGTGGATCCTGCTTATAGTCCAGCTAAACCATCAAACTCAAATGATCGCATACCCCATGCTGGTCAAGAGCTAAGCTGGTCAACCAGCTTAACCAGCTTGACCGTCTTGAGACGTCCCATCTACAAGAATCTAGACATTTTTTTTTTAAATGCTTCACACAAGCGCTGATATCACAATGTTAACTTTAACTGGCGTGTTCATTTACTGAGCGTGCAGAACTCTGTCAAATACGGCTGATGACTGGATTGCTTCTCTGTGTGGAGATTGATGACTTGTTTACAACTGAATTCAGGTCCACTTTTTCATTACACCGCAACTTAGAGACATCAGAAGGTATTGTGCCCAATTGCAAATATCTTAATGTTCTATAGACTGCGACTTGATTTGAATTGATATGGAGCAACAAAAAAAACTAGAACTAGAAGAGTTTGGATTTGCGTCTCTGCATTTCAGAGAGTGGCACAGCAGCAGACACAGTCCGCAAGCAGTACGTTTTTTTTCACCTAGCTTTTATTTTCTGGCAGAAATCAGACATCGGAAATCAGCGGTAACACTGCCGGCTTGTGTCATTTGGAACCAATAACCAATAAGTAATTTATTATATACATGCTCAGAACATCCTTCTTGACAATGTATGGTATCAAATTTAACAAGGTATCCTCGCCCTCTACTAAGCTGGCATACTCATGTGAGGATTTTAAGATGCCCTAAAAACTGGCGTAGTTGAATAATGAGAGTTTAACACATGAAACTGAAACCGTGAACCTTAAACACGGTCGTTCCTCCCTCAAAATAACATCCAGCAGAACCCAAACAGCTGGAAAACGAGCCAAAACTCCAAAACCTAAAAACTGTTGCGCAACAGTCCTGACTCGTCATATTCACCCTGCAATATGTACATAAACTCCACCCACTAGAAAAAGCCATTTCACAAATAAAGCTGTGATGCGCTCAAAAGCAATGACCGCTTCTGGGTCACCTCCAGTTTATGCTAGTTTTGGGAATAAGGGTTGCAACACAAACCAGGCCTCATGACAAAGGCTTTTCCTGTGCCAGTGTCCGCAGAAGGGGAGCTCAAACTCTGTACGCAAAAAAATGAAAGCTGGGGAAGTGAGTGAGTATCCGTGCTAGGCTAAATAATTACAGTGGATCTCCATCGCTGTGTGTTTGCACTCATGCTTATTTAGAGGTATGCTCACAGTATCAGAGTGGGTTCCAGTGCAGTTTCTGATAAAGCCATTACAGGAATGCGAGGATAATCTATTACTCCACAGTGTTGTAGAACCTCCACCCTTCCTCTAAACTGATCTCCTGGAGCAGGACAATTTTGATGAGAACTTTGATCTCAGCTGGTCACACTGGGGATGTATTTTAAAATGTATCCCGTCAAAGTAGATCCAGATATTGTCTGGATACAAAACGAATGTTAATGCTAGGTGTAAACAGGCTCTGAAATCCATGGAGAATAACCATTTGTGTGCTATAGTGTTTAAGCTAGGCTAGGCTGTCCAATGTGGCTTTTGTAAGCTGTTGCAGTGCAGTAAACCAGACAGTCAAACCAGAGCTTATAGTCCTTTTGTTTACAAGCCCTCTGTTAAAGCAATACCACATGGTATGTTGAGTCTTTCAGACATTGGTGGTGAAGGACCTGCACTGCACTGCAATTTAGTTTGGCCAAAACACAGTACAATGGAAAGGTTCAAAAACCAGAACATAATCAGCTCAAAAAAAACATATCGAAGTCCAAGGTATTGGCAGGTGACCACTTTGCCAAGGTCTCATATGGTCACCCTTAGCTGAGAGGTAATTAATTAGGATGATCAAAAAAAAACCAATGCACAAAAACAACCAGCTGCAGTGGTTGAAGCTGCTGTTGGGAGTTGGAGGATCACCACCCCACTTTATTCCCAACATCTTAACCTCATTAAGGCTCTTGTTGCTGAATGCTCAAATCCACCAATGCTTCAAAATGTAGTAGAAAGCCTTCTTTCCTGGACAGTAGAGACAGTTACTCCAACAAAAGCAGGATTAACTTTTAATATCCTTGATTTTTCCAGTACCAAATGTCCATATTTGGTTCCACCCATCCATATATATATATATATAGATATATATATGAATAAAAATTGTATTTGTAGCTCTTGAAATATCCACCCAAACCCAACGGCGCCCCACTATTCACGCCAGGTTTGCTCAGGTTCAGACTGGTTTGGACACGGTATTTGTCAGCAAGCAGCAATCTCTCCTAAAGCCCTCCAAATATTTTCCCATACACTCGGACTGCTGTGAGGACATTCCCAGCATGAGGGTCGGATTGCAGACATGCAAAATATCTTACAAAGTCAACAACATCCATCAAGAGGCATCATCTCGTCTGTTTTGGTTTGATATTAGAGATAGCGAGGCTCTGCAGAAGTCTGGCCGTGACCTGCTGCCCACTGTGGGGACAGGACGGCAGGTGGAGGGAGGGAGAGAGAGACGGGGGTGAGGAAAGGAAGCGAGAAAAAGGTAGAGGGATGCTGGGAGGCGTTCTGTCGAAGCGTTCAGCTGCGGAGCGAAGCCATCTGCCAGGTGAAGGAGGCAACGCGTGGCCTGGGGTAACGCACAGGTTTGCCAAACCTGGGCTTTTGATCTGCAAAGGTTTGGCAGACAAATAGTGCAGAATCACACCTATTCTACAGGGGGAAGAGTGCGAGAGTGAAAGTACGGGAGCAACCCAGGTACAACATGTAGCATTTTAAACATGAAAAGCCATTTGTTGTCTCACCACAGGGGTCGTCACTTTAACACAGCTACGGTAATTGCTGTGACCTTGAGGGGCCATAGTGAACCAAATTCTGGATACAGGCGTATTTTGTTGCCTCTAGATGGACAGGAATATCGTGGCATTTTTGGGCTTTCGATGATTTCTTTGAACTGTTCTTTTGCAAGGGCAGAATGAGTGACAACCTACATCTTTTAATATTAGAAAACAAGAATTTGGGGCACAGGTTTAATTTTGGGGGG
This sequence comes from Salminus brasiliensis, assembly GCF_030463535.1. Taxonomy (NCBI): domain Eukaryota; kingdom Metazoa; phylum Chordata; class Actinopteri; order Characiformes; family Bryconidae; genus Salminus; species Salminus brasiliensis. The sequence continues at coordinate 36,873,233 of NC_132886.1, read as the reverse complement.
GGGAGGAGGGTCAAAAACAAAGCTCCCCAGACAAAAAAAAAAAAAAGTGTCACCTTGCACGTTTAAGGTGGTAGTAACTACAGGCTCATGCAGACGGCAGTTGCATGATGGAGATATTTAGACAGCAGGTTGTGTGGCAATACTCAGACATTGAGAATAGTTGATACTGTACATTGAGTGTCTCATTCGATGCGTGGAAATTGGATCGCAAAGCAGATGTTACTAACTGGCAAAAACACGTGATTGCATTTGGGCTTGCTAAAGGTCATAGTGTAAAGGAAGTAGCTGAATCTGCAGGTGTATGGATGCATATGGTCATAAGGGTCTACCAGCAGTGGCAGAAATCCCAGCCTACAGAAAGGTTTCATCATTCTCATTGTTCTTGAGCAGATGTGAACAAAGGCCTCTTGCGTGCCACTCTGCTCCATATGTTGATGGTATGTTGAGTCTTTCAGACATTGGTGGTGAAGGACCTGCACTGCACTGCAATTTAGTTTGGCCCAAACACAGTACAATGGAAAAGTTCAAAAACCAGAACATAATCAGCTCAAAAAAAACATATCGAAGTCCAAGGTATTGGCAGGTGACCACTTTGCCAAGGTCTCATATGGTCACCCTTAGCTGAGAGGTAATTAATTAGGATGGTCAGAAACCCCCCAATGCACAAAAACAACCAATGCACAGGCCTGCCATGAATTTGAAGCTGCTGTTGGGAGTTGGGGATGAGGTGGGGTGGTGGTCATCCAACATCTTAACCTCATTAAGGCTCTTGTTGCTGAATGCTCAAATCCACCAATGCTTCAAAATGTAGTAGAAAGCCTTCTTTCCTGGACAGTAGAGACAGTTACTCCAACAAAAGCAGGATTAACTTTTAATATCCTTGATTTTTCCAGTACCAAATGTCCATATTTGGTTCCATCCATCCATGAAGGTAACCTTCAAATGAAGCATCATCAGGAAAGCTGCAGTTCTGGTAGCCCTTGATTGGTTAGGTTTTACAGGCTTACGACTGTTTGCGCATAAACACACTTCTATTTCTACACACTGCTATTCCAACTGTATATTCAGTTAATTTAGTAGTGTGAGCCAATGTTCATCAAAATCTCCTCCATGGTAACCACTGAGCCACTGAGGGCAACTGAGGACAACAGGCCAGCACTCACCCTGCCTTTGCCACCCAGGTAGAGACAAGCTAGGAAAAAACACCCCTAAAAAAAAATTGTGAAGCCATTTCCTAGAACAGTTCAGGTATTTGGGTTGAAAGCGGTTGCCCGATGCCTCATCATCTCGAAAACATATAATCAAGCTGAGCCGCCATCTAAACTGACCAAGAACTGGGCGAATGTTTCGTGGAGTTATTTCCATCTTTATTCAGCCACTATCATATGAACCCTGTCTTCTGGGGGAAGTGTACAGAATCTGTCCACGACTCAACACACCCCAAATAACATGGACAAGAGCACAGGTGGGGGACGCAACATTTACGGCGACAGTTTACGTGAGCGTTTTGCTCCGAGTACATCGCTAACATCTGCTCTCGGCATGGGGCTGGAGGAGGTACTGCTCAAAAAACAGACCGTGAATACAGGGCAAACCTGTCCTGCATGCAAAAGTGGACAAACCCTAAGTTCAAGGATACTCCTGAGAGAAATGCAACATGGATCATCCTGCTGAGATACCCGGATCCATTCACGCAACAACAGCACTGTTTTTGGAAGATGACAAGATTTTAGGAGGGCCTGTTCTTGGACTATCCGAGGAGTATCTCTCCAGGTCTTTGTATCCGACTGTTCCCTGCTTTGCTTCCTTTGCAATAACCCATATTCCCCTGAACTAACACACACCATCACTCAACATACTGTATCCATCTCCCCTTCCTTCCAAATCCCCATTTTCCAGGCTTGGCCCCAGACCCTCGATCCACAGTCTGACTCCCGCAGGCTCTGACTGACTGCGATAAGAGATATAAATATCTGCAGTGTCTTAACGTTTTGTTCTCTCCCAGGCTGCTCCTCAGCCTGAGGCCTCTCTCTGTACTTAAGGCCCTCCTAATATCCCCCTCCTCGGTTTGTTCTGGTCAGCCTCAGCATTGTGGAATGGGGGTTTGAGAAGGTGCTGTTTGAATGGACACTTCTAAGGATTCCATAGTTATTTTGTGGAGCTCTCTCTAAAAAGGACAAGCAACAATGTTGATGCTCCACTGACTGCAATAGAGAGAATGGCGTCTCTGTAATTGCCACTCCAGGGCAGAATGCTCCCAACACTGGGAGGGTGAGGACTCTCACATGCGCAGCCAGCCACACCATCTCTTTTCAAACTGCTGATGCAACATCGCCGGGAAACCAAAGCTCAGAGGTTGAACTTGCCGGGTACCCAGCTTTGAGGCATTGGAGACATCCATGCCGGCCAGCATCATAGGGAATGATGTGGAGAGAGAGCAAGGCCAATTGTCTCTCAGGCTCTGGCTGCGGATGGCAGGCAGCAAGACCAGCGATCGTTGGGTTAAGACATCTACCCTACCCCGCTCTCAGGCTCTCTCTCAGGCTCCAGCTGCTCTCGGAGGCTCCGGCTGCATGACCTGGGCCCTCATTTCATAGTGGCTGTGCCTGCACCACCTCGCTTCCCTCCAAACACAACATCTGGATGACGGCGGCCTTCTGAAGAAGTTAAGGACCAAACAGAATCTCACTCCAAGCCCTGGTTGAATCAAAGTAAACAGAATGCATTGCTGTAGACTGTCTTCGTAATTTCATACCCCTGGACTGGGGCAGGAAGCTTTCCAAAAGCCCCAACACCCTCCATGTTTCCGTCAACAAAGCACTCAAAGACTTCTTGTGACTTCTCTTGAGGGAACCCACTAGAAGAGCATGTGAGGGCAGCGTAAGCATGGGCTGAGATGCTCTTAGTAGAAGTCTATTAATCTAATCTATGAACTAGATGTAAATGCAGTATTTTGTTATAGCCCCCGCCCCCCCTTCTGCTCTCTCTCTCGCTCGCTCTCTCACTCTCTGCCTCTCTCTCTCTGCTGATGGATGGACAGTGGCGAGTTTTGCTGACACAATCGGCCCTCGCCGACAGCTTCGTTTATCTATCCTTCGCTCCATCCCCCAATCCATCTCCGCTGTCACACAGACTCCTGCCCCACCAACCCCCACCAACCCAATCGCCGCCATCTGTGTGTGTGTGTGTGTATGTGTGCGCGCGAGGAACAGGAAGCCGCCCTCAGACATGCGACCCCGTGCCGCTGACACGCCGAGGCCAATCAACACGCATGTTAGCACATAGCGGGCAGCAGAGATGGAGTGGCTCCAGTAAGGCTAATAGCACATTGATTAGTGACGGGGAAAGAGGGTTAACGAGCATGAAGAGTCACCTTGTTGGCCAGTTATAATGTAACAGCCATATCGCCAATGGTCAATAGCACAATGGTCATACAAGCCCAAGGAGGGAGTCGATACTCTTTAGTGCAGTATTTATTTCAGGTTAGGGGAAAGACATTGAAAGCCTATGAATGATGCGCTGATGGTGATAATCACACAATGGTCACTTTCTAGTTGTTGTACATTGACTAATAATGAAAAAGCTCTCGTCTCAGTGTAACGTTGCTTTGTCCTATGCTGTTGCTGGACTGGGAGGACGTTACCCTGTCTAGGAGTATTGCAAATAGAACTATGAACCTTTTGGCACATGCCTCAATGCCAGGAGTGGGCTAGAGGGGTATAAAGCCCCTGGCACTGAGCTGTGAAGTAGTAGAACTGTGTTCTTTGGAATGATGGGGAGCTGGGGAGCTGGGGATGAGGTGGGGGTGGTGATGATCAAGAATCTTGACCTTACTAACGCTCTTAATGCAATCAAATCCTCAAAGCAATGCTCCAAAATCTTGTTCCCTGCACAGTAGAGACAGTTACTCCAACAAAAACAATATCCACTCTTTAATACCCTTGATTTTAGGAGAAACTGAATGAGCAGGTGGCTCGATACTTTAGTCCATATAGCGTAGGAGATATAGGTGCTCTGGAGGAGGCTAAACATTCAAAATATCAGGAAAGCAGTAGGAGTTCTGAGACACACTCAATTGCTCTATCCAAAGTACCCACATGCTTCAAGACCTCCATTTTCGTCCTTGCTCCAAAGACAGACAGTATAACCAGCCTTAATGACTACAGGTCAGCAGCCCAAACGTCAGTAGTCTTGAAGTGCTTTAAACGATCGGTTCTATCCCATCTCAAGTCCATCACAGACTCCACCCCTGATCTATTAGAGCTTGCCTCCAAATGTGGACCATCTGCCACTGGACTGTCTTAAGTCCTGTCAACAGGAGGCAGCTTGTGCAGCTAGGACCTTAACTGTCAGAACCACTTTCCATCGGCACCTCCAGGTCGCGTGCCCTCACCTCACGTCTACTCCGGATAATACAACCCTAGTAGACTCGACTAAACAATGAGGAGTCTGACTACAGGAGAAAAGTCTCAGCAGAGACTGTCAGAGCTTTTATAAACCCACATCTCAATCTCCTGCAGGAAATCAACTACAGAGCTCAGGAGTGAGGATAAGTCATTCAGATTTCCAGGTTCAATCATCTCCAAAGATCTCAAAAAGGAGGCAAACACTACATCCATCATCACAAAAGCTTGCCAGAGAGTGATCTTTCTTCAAGTTGGAGAAACACAACACCTCTCAACCATTTCTGTCCAAGTTCCACAAATCCACCATCAAAAGCATCCCAACTTCATTAATAATGGTGCAATTCGGGGGTCTTCGAGTATTCCAGCGGACTATGGACTAGCGGACCAGTTCGCTGGTTTGAATCCCAGGTCCTGCTGCCTGCCATCAGCAGCCGCTTGGCAGGGGGAGAGTACCAACAAGTGAGTTGGGTAATTGCCTAAAACAGGTTAAAACTTTGTGATTCAGCCCAGCCTCCACCCGCTTAAATAGCCGGACAGCAGTATATTCAGCATGTGGCAGAAAGGCCGACGGGTCAGCAGAAGAGCTACAGGACACAAGAGCCAGGAAGCTTTTCTGGGCAACTACTGATTTCAGACTTTCCTCTCAGATAAGTGCAGGACAGGTATTCAAGGTATTTTGTGCTGGACACCGATGGAATTTGGCCTCTGTTTTTAACCCAAGTGCGGTGATATAGTGAGCACACATACCCAGAGCGGAGGAGAGAGGGCCTTACACAAGGGCCCAACAGTGGCAGCTTGGCGAGCCTAAATATCAAACCCACGACCCAGCGCTCTAACTACTGAGCCACCACTGCCCCCAAACTAGACCCAGATGTTACTTCTCTATCTAATGCTGGTCACCCTTCTCAACAAGCCAGAGGACAAGAGGGATGCCATAGCAGGACCACTAGGTAAAGGGTCTTCACAAGAATGTATGTCTATGGTCCTTCTATGGCCTCCATCAAGAAACACTTTGAAGCACCTTTATTTGTTTTTTATTAAGAGTATAGAAAAATGAAACGGGCGGAGATATAAGGAGATGGTGCAGTGGAAGGAGGGGAGCAGTTGTTAGAATGGAAAAGGATAAATGAGCGGAGTCATGGGACAATACTGCAGCGGAAGATGAGAGATCTTGGGAGGAAATCTTGGGAAGAGATGTGGTAGAATAGGAAAAGTAGGAGGAGATATGGGAAGGTGGTGCAGTGGAGGAGGAGAAATGGGAGCAGATGCAGTTAATAGGTGTGTTAGAAAAGGAGAAGTAGGAGGAGATATAGGAAGGTGGTGCAGTGGAGGAGGAGAAATGGGAGGAGATGCAGATAATAGGTGTGTTAGAAAAGGAGAAGTAGGAGGAGATGTGGGAAGGTGGTGCAGCGGAAGACGAGAGATCTTGGGAAGAGGTGTAGTAGAATAGGAGAAGTAGGAGGAGATATGGGAAGGTGGTGCAGTGGAGGAGGAGAAATGGGACAACCTTTGAAGGAAGAGATGTAGTGAAAGAGAAATAACAACAGAAGCTACAGTGGAAGTGAAACTACTGGAGGACACATGGAGCAGTTGATGGAATGGCCTCTGTTCAGAGCTGGACTTGCCGACTCTGCAGGTGGTCAAGCCCACATAGAGCAGCAAGTACCTTACCTCAGACTTCTCCTAAAACCGATCATCCACCACCACCACCAGCAGCCGAAGCTAATAGATTACAGCCGGCTCTGCCCCCACAACCCCACCACCCGTCTGCCTCAATTACTCTCTCTACACAACCCAAAGTAAAATCATCTCTTCTGACAGACTTTGAGCGCTCCTTGTCGCAGACCAATACACGACACTAACCAGAGCAACATATGGGAGAAGAGCGAGAGAGCGGGGATGAAAAAGAGCAGACGGAGAAACGTAAAAAGAGGAGGGTGATGGAATGCAGAGAGGAAAGAGAGGAGAAACAGGAGAAGAAGAGGGAGAGAGGGTGAGGCAGACAAAAAGAGCTAACGACAGACAGATTAAAGAGGGAAAGTTCAAAGTGGTGAAAAATAGAATATAGGCAGCAGCTCTTGTGTGCTGCCGTGGCAGTCGTCCGAGGGGGGCGTGCAGCATGAGTGTGTGTGTGTGTTCATGCGTGTTTATGTGTGTAGACACTGGTCTGACATCACACGCCGCCCCCGCTGGGTTCTATATAGGCACTTGATTTGCCCCCTCCTGGGTCGCTAACTCTGCACTAGTGGGGTCAGGCCACCGGTCACGGTGGCTCAGCTTTCTGAGGCCAGGCCTTGATCTGTTTTCCTTGGCCTAAAATCCAGTATATGAGACGTCCTTTGCTGCAACATAAGACATGCCAGTGATCCACCATCCAAATCTACTGCAGCTGGGCATTCAGAAACACAATCTCTACCTTTTTGCCAACGTTGGACCAGTGACGTCATTTGGGGGGGCTTGTCCGGGATCGCTGGGTGAAATAATATTTATATAAGCTCGCTGGACTAGAAAGCATGCCGTATGCATGGTTACTCGTCCCCTTCAACATTAGCGACAATCATGTCGGGTAAGGATTACCCCAGTCCCTGTCCTTTGTAGACCATTTTTCAATGAACTGGGTGACAACCCACATTTAACCTGCAGCTCTAGACTGAGAACGGAGATCGGGTCTAGCAATTCAGGTGGTCAAAGCCTACCAGCGTTCCATCTTGTCTCTTGAACTGGTTCACCTATGCACCAATCAGTTGTAGTCCTACATTGTGGCAGTGTCTGTACTGTGGTCTGTAGTGGACGAGTGGGCTAAAATGTACAGGAGACAAGAGGCTGACTGGGCATAGTGTCTCTTAAGCATTATTACTATAAGTATTAGAGAATAAATAAAGCATGGGATCAATGGGATTTATCCAGAGTGCTTAAGAATTTTAGTGGCTTGAAACAGTGCTGGCAGTTGACATCACCAAAGCTTTTTTTGAGGCCCAGCACATACACCTGATGGGTTTTCCAGTGAGTCCAGTCAGTCAGCAGTGAAACCGATACCAGGGATTATGGATATCTGCAGCATTTCCATACAGGAAGGACATGATGTATTGCGGCACAGCGTGGGATATCATTTACCGTAATGCTAATGTACCATAATGCAATGTTGCTTTTTGGTTTTAGTGCTATTTTTAGGGGTAGGTTTGATAGGTGATTCTATAGTTATGACATCATACTCGTACAACCGCACAGCAATAGCTCCTGTTGACAAGCAGTTTAGTACATTTGGCACTTTCCAACTTCCCAGGACCTGGAAATTTACCTGAATTTCATCAACCTAAGATTAGAGTAGATCAAGCAATTTGAGGTGTCCACTCCACACCCTGGTGAACTATTAGCCTGCAGAGTCTAGTTTCATCACTAATCTAACACATCTGATCCAGACAATGAAGGACTGGAACAAAGGAACCTTTAGATGAACATTAGTTGGGTCTGAACTCTCCAGGGTGGTAGACCTTCAGGACCAGAAATCTATGACGCCTTAGTGTCTTTACTCTACAATCTTAAACATTACATACATTGTATGGACAAAAGTATTGGGACACACATTAATTCTTGAAATGAGGTATTTTGTGCAGTGGCATTGCCACAGGTGTATAAAATCAAGCACCTAGCCAAGCCTTTCCACACATTAGTGAATGACTAGGTGGTTCTCAAGAGCTTACTGAATTCCAGTGTGGTACTTTAATGGGAGTCACCATTGCAACAATTCAGCTGGTGAAATTTATTCCTACCTAAATCTTGCACCATCAGCTGTGAGTGGTATTATTGAACTGTGGAAGTGTTTAGGACCCACAGCAACTGGTAAAGTTATAGAGCAAGGTCACAGGGAGTTCCAAATGTGGGACCAACTCCACATCAATGCCTATGGATTTACAGCTGTAAGTGTAATGTGTATATCCCACAATACTTCTGTCTATTCAGAGTAGCTATAATCTTCAATAAAGCATCTCCTTTATTACAATGTTTCCCCATTCCTAAGGAGGGACAGGTTCCTGTCCTAGAAATGGGTTCGGTTTTTAGGACTACATGAGCAATTAAACCATTTGAATGGATTTCTACACATCCGCTGTACGTAGTGCATTTGCTGAGCTGTACTTTAATGGAAACCTTATTTGTATTCACTGTGAAGGCATTCATTACTTTTTCCTGCCCTGTGCTAATCAGCTGTGTGTGTGTGTGTGAGATTAAGTGGTGGCTAATGGAATGACAGGTCAGGACAGTCTCAATTAAAAGCAGCAGCTGCCTTTAATGTAACAAGACGTAAGACGTGAATGCAGATTCGTGGGGGAGATAAGAGATAAGAAACCCTGTCCTCCATGTTGTGTTTGAAATCCTTATGTTCTATTTTCAGCCATTACCCTTGATGATGACAGATCCTCTATCATCTGGATTCTTCCTACTCAGAAACAACTTCCACAGGGGACCCTAAAACAAGACCAGACAACCAGATTGAATTTTGCCACCACCTTTAACCCACCCGTACAGTGAACACACTCATACACACAATGCCCGGAGTGGTGAGCAGCCATCGCTGCGGCGCCCGGGGACCAGAAAGTGTGAAGGACCTTGATCAAGGGCGCAACGGTGGCAGCTTGCCGAGCTCAGGTATCGGTACCCACGATCCCGTCATCAATAGCCCGATGCTCTAACCGCTGAACCATCACTGCCGTACAAGCCGTTGTATAGAGGTCTATCAGGCGAGCCCTGTTTCTAAAGAAATGAAGAGTTTCAGACACCCAAACAGGCCTAAGCACTTTGTGTTCACAATTTCCAGTCATGTCATGTATAACAAAAATGGGCTACACAGTTTTCCAGTCCTCCACACATACATGCTAGCAGCAGATGTGACAGGACAGCTAACGAAGCACCGTTAACTACAGGGGCTGAAAAAGGATTTGTAAAGTCGGAGTGGTGATGGCATTTCACTCACACACTCATTTGTGACCCTGTGCACTTCATAGGAAATAAGGGGGCCTTTTCAGAGTTCTAGGCCCCAAATAATGCACCAGTTGAGCCATGTGTGTTTGTGTGTACCATAGAGTATGTTAGGGCCCTATAGACAAGCATCATTTGTGTGTAGAAGTCACAGTTAAGACTTCGTAGGTTTATTTTTTTGTATTCCTGTATCACCCTGATTAGCGTCCTGCACAGTTGTAGAGTTAAATGCGATCAAATCCTCACAGCAATGCTCCAAAACTACTTTTTATACTGTTGAACGAGCAGGTGTCCCAATACTTTTGTCCATCTAGCGTATCTTTCACTAAATTTCATTTTATTTTCATTAATTTAATAAGAAACGCTGACTGCACCGATACAATTTGTCTTGCCCAGATGGTTGCCCAAGTAATAACCATCATTCAATCATTACTCCTGGAATATTAGCTAACCACCTAGCTAACAGGCTAACCACCGCTATCCAAACTGAGCCCAGATGGTCTCCACACTTGTGAAATGGATGAGCCCTGGGGAATTACAGTGGAATTCTGTTAAGTAACTAGTTAGCTAATTAGCCCTGTGGACACTGTGGAATGATGTTAGCTAACCGCTATCCAAACTATGCTTCGCCCAGATGGTCCTCCCACCCAGACCACAGCTGACAGACTCCATTAGCAGTAGAGTTGATCACTTTAACATAATGACTTCCCTTCTTTTTATACATATTGACTGCACAGCAGAACCTTGGTGAGTAATGCATCTTTTAAGTAAAATACTCTACATGTCCAAAAGTTTGTGGACAACATTTCTAATGAATGCTGAATGCTATTTTGGCAGCACCTATTGCTAACTAACACACACTTCGCTAGCTTGTCTAGTCCCTTTAGAGGAGTACTGCCCATAGAATAAGGGCTCTCTGGAGCAGATTAGCATAAACCTATTGGCACCATGCTGCCTAATGCCAGGCGTGGGCCAGAGGGGTATAAAGCCCCCCAGCATTGAGCTGCGAAGCAGTGGAGGAACTGTGTTCTCTGGAATAAAGGGTAGGGGGGCTCCATCCAGTACTTTTGGGACGAGTTGTGAAGTTGAAGGAAATCAAATCCTCACATCAATGCTCCTCAGTCTTGAACAGTAGAGATGGTTACTCTAATAAAAGCAGAATAACTAGGAAGAAACTTTGAACAAGCAGGTGTCCCAATACTTTCAAAATTTAATCCTGGCACATTAGCATGAGAGCTGTGCATCCTCTATACATGTGCCGAATGTAACCACATGGATTTTGTAAGCCAATGACTCCCTACATTTGACGTCAGGGTGGACAATTTGGGTAGGGGGGCTAACGCAGTCGAATTCGGAGGACACTTGCCCTGTAGATCATTGTGCAGTCGGTGTCCAGTGCTATACAGAAGTGCTTAAATATTACTAGGTAATAAATAGGTGTTGAATACTTAACAAACCCAATACCCATGTGCTTGGGTACATGGGTATTCCTATGACCAGACCTGGCAACCACTGACCCACAGTCATCACTGTCCGTGTCCTCCATGTAAAGCTGAATGTGAAAATGGAAGGACGATGAGACGATAAGACAATTCCTGATCTACAAAAATCCTCTAACTCCTCCCATCAGCAAACATCTCCTTTCACTCGCTACTAATTTTTGACCTTATTCTCCCCCCCCCCCCCCCCCCCTTTTTACCCCTCAAGCTGCTTTACTGAATCCGTATTACGGAGCCATATTTTTTAAAAAAGCACCGTGCGATTCTCCTTGGGCACTGGAATGCAATTTGGTGGCCTGCGACAAAAAGTGGATTAGGTTTTGGCAGGGAAAACCAACCGAGGCCGAGACTCCTGCTTTCTAAGCATGATTTTCTGGCTGATCGGAGCAAGCCCCTCAGAAGGAAGGTTTCAGACGGCGAGGGAGAACTGCCGCTCACCTTTCTTTTCTCCTTCCTTCCTTTCTCTCTCTCTCTCTCTCTCTCTCTCTCTCTGGCTTTTATACGGTGAAAAAGGCCCGGGAAGCCGAGGGACGCTAACATAAGTGGGAACAGATTTCTGGAAGCCTGGCACACAGCTCTCTCCTGACCATATGGTTTGCGGCACAGCAGAGATGGATACGTCTTCCTTTTCGCGAGGCGTAAGGTATCATTTGAGCGAAGCAAATCATTTGCATTGTGGCGTCTCGTCGAGAGAAGAAAGCTGTAGTGGCTTTGAAATGCTAACCAATTAGCCTTTGCTTTGCATCTGCAACATGTACATTTACATTTATGGCATTTAGCTGACACTCTTATCCAGAGCGACTTACAAGGTTACTCATATTACAGAGGAGGGCCAATGTAGTGTTGCCCAAGGACTCTAACTGATGTAGCGCAGCCTAGTCACCCAGACCGGGAATCGAACCCCAGTCTCCCACATGGTGTGGCAGCTCAGTGGCAGGTAGGGGTGTTATCTGTTGCGACACATCAACCACTGTACTACACTGTTCGGGAAAAAAGGTTCTTCAGAGTTCTGAAAGGGGTTCTTGGACAAGGAGACGTGTTACGAGTCAATGTCTAGGTCTCCTTTTTGACATTTATACAAGGTACCAAGTACAGGAATCATGGAACCTACCCAGAATCATTGGGCCCAAGGCAAGGAACCAGTCCATCTCAGGGTACCTTGTATGCCAGGGTACCTTTGTACACTCTTTGAGGTGGTTCTTTGAGCAACGCCATAGAAGAACCACCACTTTTGGTTCAATAAAGAACCTAATGGTTATGCGACCTTGATAAAGAAGCTTTACACCAAGAGAATCTTTTCTAGGTCTTTTAAAGGTTCCTCACCCTCACACATCTCTACGACAAAGATGGTTCTTTATGGAAGCAGAAGTGGTTCTTCTATGGCATCACTCAAAAGAACCACAGCCAATTCACCTACCATGTGTGGGAGGAAAACCGAGGACCCAAAGGAAACAGTCAAGAACACAAGAAGCTGTATAGCGCGCACGCACGCACACACACACACACACACACACACACACACACACACACACACACACACACACACACACTACCTTTGGCCCCACCGTTCCACCCCAGGCAAAGAACCATTGAATCGTTTAAACGGTCCTAAGAGTTGAGCTGATTCCTTACAAAGAACTCTTTAAGAACCGCTAGAGACACGTGGTAATGGCGACCCGAACATGGCGTAGTCGACACAGGGCAGAATCTTTGACGTCTTACTCGCTCTGAGTCTCTGCGTACCCGGTCATTCAAATTCACCTCATTTGCCGGGTGGGGTGGGGTGGGAGTCATTTGCATGTGGTGAAAATGCTTTCTGCCAGGCGACTGGGGCACGGAAAAGCAAATGAGCCTCCCGACTCCAGTCAGAGATGGCCAAACAAACTCTTCGCCCACAGAGAAGTGGCTCCTTTGCATGCCATCCAAGACATGCAGGCAAAGTGGCAGCTAAACAAGCAGCTAAACACACTCTCACACACACAAACACGCATACGGACAGACAGCTGCGCCATATGAGGCTGGGCCCTGACCGCTGCGAGGCTGAAATGCAGCCCTATGGGTGCGGGGGTGCCGCACTGAGATAGGACGGGACGGCGGCTTTGAAGAGCTGATCCTTTTAACCATGTTAGACACAGTACCCTTTCACTCTGCCTGCCTTATTATGACATCCTGGCACCAATCCTCTCTCCTCTGTCTCTCTCCCTCTTCTTCTCATCCATCCCTCGGCCTGCGATACATGCACAATCTGCCCATTTCCCCCAAATCGGCCTGGTCCTGTGCTTTGACGCTGATGGAACGGGACATGGAGGCACAGATGCTAATGCTGAATCAGCTTTAGGAAAGTGATCTGAAGCTTCAGGATGGTGGTGGTGGTAGGGGGATCATGCGATTCTAACTCTCTACTGTCCAGGTAAGTGAAGCGACTTGTCAGTTGCTGCCGCCACCACCACTACTATTCAACGCAGGTCGATGGGCGCGATGTATATAGACATCCTAAAATAGTCAATTCTAATCCATCACAGTTTGGGCTGTGGGGCGAATGGGACAGCTTGAGCTGAAAACTGTTCATCTCTCCCCTCCAGTCCTCCTCCCCTTCCTCACTCTCTTTCTAGGGAGGCATTGTCCCCTTTACATCACCAGATTAGTCCCAGCAAAAGAATCTCCTAATCTTCTAAGGCCGGACACACCGGGGCAACAGTGGGGTGCCTTTTTTCACGCACTCAAGCGTACCCAAATGCACGCTGACCAGCTAAAGCAGAGCGAGGAGTAAGGGGGCTTGGAAGGGCAAATAAAAAAAAAAATAAAAAAAGGGGAGATCTCCTTGTCCACGTTCCAAGAAGGCCATTTTCATTTAAATACCTCTCGCTCCAATCAGGGTCTCCAATCCTAGGGGTGTTCCCACGGCAACCCGGCCACGGGCAGAGACGAGAGGTGAGAGGCTTTCGGACCTGGCAAGAAGAGGGTGGAGGGGCTTATGTAGACAGACCTTTTGAGATTCTGACAACTCAATGAGCTCATAGCAGGCTTGGTGGACCCCCTGTAAAAAAATGGCTAGCCCATACTACCTCCCCAGCATCTAAATGAAGCATTAATCAACTGAATATGCAGAAGATTTGAAAAGTGGTCACCACATCACAAGGCAGGAACGTCCAAGTAAAAACTAAAAGGTTTGCAGGAAATCCGATAGAGTACGGACTAAAGATGCCCCCAAAAACCTTGCCATATAATGGGGACACTAGAGGAATCCTTGCTAGATCCCCAACGATTGCTAACAGGGATTTATTGCTGGCTGGGAGAGTGAGGGACAGCTGTTTTGAGCCAGAGAGCGGCCCAGAGGAGCAGTTTCTGGGCTTCCTGAAATCGGCGGACTCTGTTCAGTCTGCTGCAGGTGTGGAAGCTATGTGCGGATGCATGATTGGTTCATTTTATCATCATCATGTGGCTGCTTTGACTTATCGCCTGCATTGCTAAAAACCTACTCCTACAGGAATGGCTCCTTGTTTGCAGGTGTTCCCGCACAGTGAAATGCCAGGACTCAGGTAAAGGTGTCTTTGCGGAGTGTTAGGATCCGAGAAAAATACAGAATATCGCTAAACGGATGAACCTAGGTCCTACCATTTGCAAAAAACACGATTCCACAGAACTCCCCTGTGTGAAAGCAAACCAGAGGAAATGAGCCCCTCCCACAAACAAGGCCAGAATCGGTCCTGGGTTCGGAAGAAGTGTGAAAATGCCCTAAAACTAACAAACACACTGGGTTTAATATCAAGAACCATTCTGAAGCTGGAACACGGTTCTTTAGTGAGCCCTGAAGCACCTTGAGCACCTTGATGGCTTCCTAGAACCCAAAATCTAAGTAGTAGAAGAAGCCCTCAACCCTAAAGCTCAGGTTCTCTGAACCTAACAATTTCAAAATGGTTTTAAAACATGCTGGATGAAATACGTCCTCAAGGAACCTTTCTTTCGGAAGGATCTCAGAGAAATGCTCCCTAAAGGGTTTCTGTCAGTGTGGCAAGGCGAGGGCCCCTCTCAAGTATCTACAGTAGAAAGGTTTTCCAGCATAATAAACAAAAATAAATAAATTGAATAAAGCATCTAAAATTAACTCTTTCTAGTTTAGAATATTTAAATAAATGTGAAAGCTTACAAAAAAATTTAAATAGGGGAGTCAGTAAAACGGTGGGGTGTCAGTACGAAGAAAAAAAGGTCAAATTGGTCCATCACATCAGTGAAACCCAGAAATGTAAGGTTGGCAAACCTAACCGCAGATGAGGAGGTCAAGGGGGGGGTTTTGGGGTGCTGCCAGCAGGTCGCCCCTGCTGACACACACTGTTATTTCCGCTAACATCTCACTGCCAGAGGGATGAGGACATCTATACACCCACATTCAGAAGCACACAAAAGCACATATGGGATCAGGCGCTGGCGCTGTGGGGCGAAGGCGCTGGCGGCTGGAGCGTGAGCACTGGAGAGATCCTAAGAGGTGACAGCTGGATCCTCTTCATATGAGAGATCCTTAAGGAAGCACTAAATTTGGAATTGTGACAGGGCAGAACCCCGGGGGCAGCTCTTTCATGTTTGCCCAGCTTGAACCTCTTGCTGCACTCCAGACCACGAGAGTGCGCACACAAAAACACACAAAAACACACACACACACACACACACACACACACACACACACACACACACACACACACACAAAGGACAGAATCTGCGATTTCTTGTGGACATTTGCATTCATTCATTTACAGCGCAGCTTTTATCCAGAGCCAAGCTAATTCATCGATCCATTCAGCTGTTCATTTGTCCCTGATTGTCTCACTGTTTCCCAGCCAGGAGATGATATTGATACTGTACATGTCGTCTCTAATACACACAAAAGCCTTGTATCTCCTAAATGACGACTTTATAGTTCACCTTTCTTACCTTTCAATGGAAGTCAAAGTGAAGAGCTTTTATTCGGTCATTTTGCAGCATTTCTATTGGTCCGTTCATCATGAATTTTTTGACACAATGTAAAGAATGTAAAGATGTAAAATTAAGTGATACAAATTGAGATACATGTTTTTTGCATATGAGGCTACAACGTTGCATGCTGTCCTAGAAACCATGTTGTGCGAAATTAATTCAAATATCAATAATTTATTTATTTATTTATTTATATGTCTATTTTCAAATAACTATATTTAGTTATTCCAGATGTTTCTATCAAATAAAAATTCAAAAGTGCTTTAAAAGTCAATCACAAAACATAAGGCATTAAATATACAAATACATACATAAACAAATACTAACAGCTTAAAAAAAAAATTTAACTAAAAAGTTTAAAATAACAGAAAATGATTCTGGCAATAACAATGTAACCATGATGCAAAGCAGTAAATTGTTAAATGTTCATAAAAATGTAGAAAATATTTTAGAATTTTATCGATCAATATCATAAAAGTGCATCTAATAAAGTTAGGATGTTAATTAAAAACATTGTTGAACGATCCTATTTTTAATGTCAGTATACTGAGGGGGGGCATATATGTAGTATGCAGTATATAGGCAGTTGTGTCCCTCTCAATATTTATTGTAATGTTGTTACAATTACAATGTTGTAATGTTATGCAAATTACAGTTAATTTAGTTCAGTTATATGTTGTTTGAACCAGACAAGCTTTATCACCTGACTACATAAACATGTGTCCAAATAATGTAAAAATAATGTAAAAATAATATAAAATGATTTTCAAATAAGGCCATGCCGTATATACACCAAAATCATCCCATCAGTATTAAATAGAGCTCCATCACTATACTAGGGGCTTTATAGCCCTCCAGCCGACTTTTGGCAATGGGCATGGTGACCTCAGGTTCTCCAGGGTATCTCGTTGTACTGGCTTTGTGTGCAACTTAAAGAAGCTGGATTTATTAACTACCTTTCAGTGACGGTATAGCCAATCAAAATGCTGTTTAGTCCAAGACTAGGCTTAATCCCGGTTCAGGAAACCAACCTTTAGTGCATTTTCTCTCTCCATCTATGGCAATGCATCTTTGGAAGTCTATCATGCCAGAGCCTGACATTCCCATTCCCAACAATAATCCAAAAAGCTAAGTGCACTGTGAACTGTCTTCAGGCATTACCTGAAGAGGAAGACCTTCATACCGTTGTAGAAGTAATGGACACTAAATGAAGCCATCGGCTCAGTCCAGCTGCTGGATTAAGCCTTCATTGATGCGAAGGCCTGCGCTAAGCTCAAGCAGCTAGCAAGCTAGCGAGGAATAGCGCTTGTAATTCCTGAGGATTTTTGCCTTTCTGTTGCTCCGGAACAATATGGCAGTTCAGATGGGCTTCAATGCACAATGGAACAGGCCGGCATTAGGAAACCCAATCACGTGGAACATCCCCTTGTCCGTCTGAGTGGAACAGAGTGTGTGTGTGTGTGTGTGTGTGTGTGTGTGTGTGTGTGTGTGTGTGTGTGTGAGAGAGAGAGAGAGAGTGTGTATTTGACTGTATCCTGTATCTTGCCAAAAGATGGCTGAATGAGTTTCTGCGAGCAGTGATTGACAGACTGATGGCACAGAGGAAGGTGCTGACAGTGTGTGTGTGTGTGTGTGGCCTCAGGAGGTCACGGGTCAGTAAAACCAGCTACCTGAGGAGATAAACCTGGGAAGCTGCTCACAATACACCATTCTGACCTAACCAGCACCTTCTCTGCGGGCTGGGCGCGGACAAAAGGACATTAAAAAAAAAAAAAAAGGTCAAAGCAATAATCAACCCAACCTTTAGCACAGAAAGGCCTGCTTTGTCCAAGGACACAGGGGGAAATTATACCAACCGCGGCCTCTGACCTTACCCCTGTGGCGGTGGGTGGAAGGAGAGACGATATGGCTCCTCGTTCGGATCTTTGTAGATGGCTCTGGCTTCTATGATAAAGATGCAATGATCCACGCTCACTGGAACGTCCATCTGCCATGTGGTATAAAGAAAGGCCTTCAGTTAGGATGGGTGGCCAGAACAATAGTTCTTTACACTGGGGCAAAAGTTCATGACGAACGGACCAATAAAATCTTTGACTTCCGTCGAATGTTAACAAGGTAATGAAAAACATTTTGCAAATTAGGTTTATCAACTAAATGTACAAACTTTCAGCTGTTTGCAACAAACCCATCAATCGAGAGCCATTTAAATAGCTCTAATAGTGCTTTCTCCACCTTCACGCAGAACCCCTCTTTTAATGACCACTGCAGCCTCAGAATTACTCAACCCTCTCATGACTAGCGTCTTCAGTACTCAGTAGAGCTCACTTCTGCTGTTCGAACCTACTGCAAACATGATGCACAGCCAGACATCAGCTTCTGGCAGTGTTCCTGACGAATCTTAGCTCATTTCCCATAAGCAGTGGCCTCCAGTTCACTAATATTCTTGGCTTTGCTGCTGCAACCACCTTCTTTGCTGCAACCCACCAAAGCTTGTCTATGGGGTTCAAGTCAGGCGACCGTGATGGCCACTTCAGAATCTTCCAGGACTTCTTCTGAAACAAGCCTTGGTGGACTATGAGGTATGCTTTGAGGTACGCTTGAGATCATTGTCCTGTTGCAAGGTCCAATGACACCCAAGCTCCAGCTTCCTCACAGAAGGCATGAGGCTTTCTCCTAGAATTTCCTGAGACATCTTAAAAAAGCAAAGCAGCCCCAGAGCATCACAAGCCGCCACAGCCATGCTTCACTTTAGTCTGTAGGGTGTTCTTTTCACTCTATGCTTCATTCTTCCTCCTCCAGACATACCGCTGATCCGGGCCTATGGATCAGCGGTATGTCTGGAGGAGGACGAATTAGGCATATCCTGGTGGGAATTGCGGAAGGTGGCTGTGGCATGCAAACCCAAGAATATTAGTGAACTGGAGGCCTCTGCCCATGAAGGAAGGGCTCAGATTCCTCAGGGCCTATGGATTAGCCGTGGTGAAACAGTTGTGGCGACTGATTCCAGGGGTCACCATGACTACAACACAAATATAGCCATTTTATTTAAGATCCAAAATCACCAGTGGTCCTACCACTATTGTGTCTGATAAATTGTATATGTTGATCATGGCAAAATCTGAAATCTGGAGGACAAAAAAAATTTGGAAGAAATTTTAAAGATTTTTAGAATTTTTCTTTGGGGACTATTTTACTCTAAGACACCCTGCATGCATCTCTCCACCCTCAAAACTACTGCAAAACATCAGAGAAATTGGCACCATCTCATAATAAACAAAAAAAAACTACATTTGCATGAACAATGACTCTATTCGATGACTCTGTTCAATCTCCAACATTGAGTTATGTAGGAATCTTCTGCATTCAGGCATTCAGTGTGTTAATCCGTTTACATCCATCAACGCTGCAAACGCTGGGCTCATTACAGATTTTACAGGAACAACCAAATTGACTGTATATTCAAAGCACCGGACAGCATCGGTTGCGCTCATCTGTAGAAGATGAAAGAGTGAGCTTGTACATGTTCTGGATGAGTGACAGGAACAGGTGTGTGTGCGTGCCTACAGAGCATCAATTAACGTGCTGGACAAATCCACATTAGTCACGAGACGGACGCTCATCACAGACGCAAACTGACCACCGTGACATCGCTCCCCCACGCACACCAATACTAAACAGATTGTTGTTAATTGCCATGTGGTTTTAGATATTATATCATTCTCACGCATCTGTGTGTGTGTGTGTAACTAACTATTTTTTCCATACAACTGTCTTAACTGACAGATTGTGCTGCCAGAGACGCAGCCTACATTCAATCCCAGACACCCAGATTTCCTGGCTTGTTCCTCCACTCACTGTATAGACTACACTTAGAGATCATGACGAGTGAAATCATCTTAAATCCAGTCAATCTATCGAAAAAGGTTTTTTTTTAATTGCTGTTAAGATTATATGACTATTCTTTTCTTTCACTTCCGCTTGTTTTAAATTATTGTAAAATATAACGTTAAGTGATTGTGTTAAAATATTAAGAATATTAAGTACAATAAGAATATTAAGTACAATAAAAATGATCGTCTCATAACGTTTAGATCATTTTATACATAAAAATAATGCTGATAAACTGACTACATTCTAAGAAATAATCCTGTAAATGTTGCTAGTTTAAGAAATATTGTACCTTTTTAAATAAATAAGTTAAGAAATAATGCAGTTCATTTAGCTTGTTTTAGGAACTCGTCAACTTAGCCTGGAAATTTAACCTGTTTTTAAGAAATAATGCAGTTTGTTTTTTTCTGGTCAAAAAATACTTTTTTTGTTTTGTTTTTTAAATATATGGTTAGTTCTGCTTGCTCATATAAAATAATGCTATTAATTTAACTGTCAAATTAGCCTGTTTATCAGAAATAATGCAGTTAGTTTCTCCTTTTCTAAGAGATGCTGGTAAATGTTGCTTGTTTTGAAGTAATCTTGCCATTTTAGCCAGCTGTTAAGAAACAATGCGGTTAGTTTTGCTTGTATGAAACTTGCTTATATAACTAAATAATGCTGTTAAATGAACTTTTTGTGGAAACTGTGAAATAATGCAATTACGCTTGTTTTTAGGAAATAATGCTGTTAAAAAAAAGTTTTTTTAAGACATTTTATTATTTTTATTTATTTTATTTTTTTTTTGGACGACAGTTTCTACATCTAGATATAATTAGTTATACTGCCTATATTTAAGATCAATTACAGACTGTAGCTCATCTATTGATACACCGTTTGTAGCCAGTCTCTACCCTAATCATCACTGGTCAGAACTCAGGGCCAGGTATGGTCTGGGTGGATATGCTTTATATGAAAGTGATGTTTCTGATAGAATAATTTACTCGTTTTATTTGGTTTTGTTATGCGTCCGCTTGTTTGTTTGTTTATTGTTGCCCACAATCTGTATTGTTGCTCTGAATAAGGCAATCAGCTCAGCCGTGTTTCACCGTGTGCTCAGCTTGCTAATGTGTTCAGGTGCAGCACGCTGGCCCGCTGGAGCAGGAGGAGGGGTTAATTACTGTCCCATAGCCGTGCACCACAGCACCGGAGGTTAGCCTCTCTGCCTCACCGCCAGCCGAACTCACAGAGCATTTTATTAACCCTCAGAATGTGCAGCAATAACCAGCGCATAACTGAAAAGCAGGCTGTGCTGGATTTGCACAGTTCATCCATACAAATAACTAACAGCTTCAAAACCATCACAGGAGGTAGATTCCTGTTCTAATAATATTCATGCTGTTTAAATATAATCGTCACTGGAACAACTGGGAAAGTGAAATGTAAACCTGTTAATAATTAAAAGGTGCATTTATTGAGTATTTTAAGATAAATGTTAAGTATGTGAGATTGGTTGGAGACAAAATGCTCAAAAACAATGTTACAAGCCTATTTCCCACCCTGTTACTTCACCTTAATGAAATTATTCTGCTTGTTTGTAAGAAATAATGCAGTTAAAGTTGCTTGCTTTTAAGAAATCTTGTGAATTTAGCCTGTAAATAATATTGTTATATTATATTATGCTTATATCTTATCTTTATTAAATAAAGCAGAAGAAAGTTATTTTTGCTTGTCAATTTATCCTGGTTTTAAAGAAAGTGTTTTATTTTTTATAAGAAATAGGCTAATTTTAGGCTAATCCAAGCATATTTACTTTTGTTTGTAAGAAGGTGTTTTTAAGAAATAGTTAAATTTGCTTGTTTTTAAGAAAACAATGCAGTTCATTTAGCCTTTTAAGAAATGTGGTTTATTACTGGTTAAAAAAAATGTGGTTAAAAACTAGTAAGTAAATTGAACAGACTAAATTGATTTAGTAAGTTACTTACTTACTAAAAAAAAGCTCAGACAGGTCTATTTACCACCCTGTTATTTTGCCTGAATGAAATAATTGTTTGCAAGAAATAATTCAATGAATTTAGCTTGCTTTTACGATATCCTGTAAATTTAGGCTGTTTTTAATAAATAACTAAGTCAGTTTTGCCCTTTTTTAAGAAAGTTACTTTTGCTCGTCAATTTTAAATTATTAGAAATAGGTTAATTTTGCTTGCTAATAGGAAATAATGCTGTCAGTTTTTAGCCAAGTGTGGATTCCCATTTCCCTGACTAGCGTTTTTGCATGGCAAGTTTAAGCTCTTCTGCGGACACTGAAACAAGAAAAGCGGTGGTCAAGAGGCCTGAGGTTTTCGTAGCAACCTGTATTCCCTTAACTAGCAGAGTGTGGAGGGGATGAGCTGCTCTCCAGTATCACCACCATCATATTCTCCTGAAGTTGATGTTGCATTTTACCGTCACCAGCTTTGACTTGAGCTTTCTCTAGTGGGCGGGGTTTATGTAAATTGTGGGGGTGTAAATGCAACGACTCAGGACTGTGATGCAACAGTTTTTGGTGGTTTGGAATTAGCCTCTATAAAAAGGGTTCTTTTAACAAAATAAATAAAAAAGGAATGCTGTTACTTTTGCTTGAGTTTAAAAAATAATGCAATTAATTTCACTTTCTAAATTATTTGAGCAATGGTTTGCATTTGTAAGACCAATCCAAATAATTTTACTTGTTTTTTTTTTTAGAAATAATGTGGACGACAGTTTCTACATCTAGATATAAGGGTTATATTGACTACATTTAAGACCAATTACAGACTGTAGCTCAACCTCTAAAAAGGGTTCTGTGACTCTGAAGCCTTTTTTTGATGCCATTATGCAAAGGGCTCTGTGCGGAGCAGTCTATCCACCAATGTAAAAACCCTTTAACCAGTAATAGAACCATTCCAGCATCCAAATGATCCATTACGACCAAACTGAAGAGGTTTGGTACCATTAAGAAGTAGTTCTGTCTACCTAGTCTACCTGAGCAATCGGGGTGGAGAATCATTGGTCAGACTGGTATACAAGAATCTAATGGACATGTGGAGATGGGTGAAGATGACCAGATGGAAGCATTTCCTCACTAACAGACTAATGTCAGCCAGCTGGGAGTTTGCCAAAAGTCACTTGAATGGCTTTCGGACTGTGAAAAGTAAAATTCACTGGTCTGATGAAACCAAGATTGAACTATTTGGCTTCTGTTTCCAACAGCGTGTGGAAGAAACCAGGCTCTGTGGTGGTAATCTTTCCTGCAACAGAGATGGGGAGACTAGTCAGGACAGAGGGGAATATATACTGTATATTAGAGCAATCCTGAATAAAAACCCTTCCCACTGCTGACACACAGCTTGTCTAGTCCCAGTAGATAAGTACTGCCAATGGAATAGGACCCCCGGAGCAGATAAACACAAACCTATTGGCACCATGCTGCCTAATAGCACCCCAGATTTGAGCCGTGGAGCTCTGGAATGATGAAATGACGGTGCTCCATTCAATACTTTGGGGAGTTGGGGGTGACTAGGTTGGGTGGCGATCATCCCCAACCCTGGCTTCACTAAGGCTATTGCTGATGAATGCCATCAAATCCTCACAGCAATGCTCCTCCAAAATTTCGTAGAAAACCTTCCTCTCTGGACTCCAACAAAAGCAGGAAACAATGAATGAGTAGGTGTCCCAAAACTTTTGCCCATATCAGGTATGCTTTTAAATACCGACAATAAGTTTAGAAGTACACTCTCTTGCTCTCTTACTCGCTCTCTCTCTCGCCACCGCTGTTTTCCAGGTGTCATTACAGTCATCTGAACCATCTGTTTACTGCCATCCTCGATTACACCTCAATGTACGTTTGTGTGTGTGTGTGTGCTGGAAAGACAGAGGGACAGAGACAGAGGGAACAGAGAACAGGGCCAAACTGCTTGAAGTGTCACATTATAGCATGGATCCATATAGATTACGCTCATTAGAATGTATCCCCAGGGCAGGACGGGTAACCTTATCTGAAGGGAACGCTCTTTAGAGGAACGGAGCGATGCGCGGGAGCCATTGTGGAATCCGTGGCCTGCCTCTTTGTCTTGCTAGCTCTTTGTTTACGGCCCTCTGAGTGTGAACGCATGACGCTGGATGGCATTTCGGCCTATTGGTGATACTGGCTGCACTGTAATTGAATTCAGGGACGTGGAAGAGAAGCCGAGAACGAGAGGAAGAGGGAGACGGTCGTCCAGGACGGGACGTCGCACGTCTTTCATTAAGGGTAATTACCTTCTCTGCACTGTTGAGCAGAATAGTTCATTTTTTGAGATCCACACGCAAAACACTCCCCACGCTGCACTAGAGCATTAAAAAGCCATTACACTGTACTCATCTCCCACAATGGAGAGAGAGAGAGAGAGAGAGAGAGAAAGAGAAACACTCCAAAAGTCAATTCAAATTATTCATAAGCCGCTTTCTAATCACAGCCCGGTTCCACGGCGCCGCTTTCCAAGGACGCCGCCGCGCTCCAATCAAAAAACAACTCAATATCATGAGCAGAAAGTGTGAAATGATGGATAGCAATATCCAACACAATATACACCCTGCAGGGCCTCTGCGTATTGGTTTCTGGTCACCGCTTCGATTCGGATTCGTAACAAGCCGCTAATAGGTGGACGTGGCGTTCAGGGGGACACCTACATGCAAAGGAAGGTTTGCTAGTTCGGACCATGTCTTGAGACTCAGAGGTGTTTTGGGCTGGAGTTTAGGTGGCTTCTGCTTCGTGGTAGGAGGCCGGTCCGCCCGCCGACATGTGGAGCCAGGAGCTAGAGGAGATGGATGACGGGGTTAAAAGGGAGGTGACTGGTGGTAGAGGGTTGCGCAGACTTACTGTACACGCGTAAACAAGGTGGAGATGGAATTTATAGGATTGTACGATTAGGGAGGAGGGCCTTTAGGCATGTTCCTGCTCCGGGAAACGTAGTTATTTCATAACTCCACCTGCCGAGGTTGGATTGCAATGGTGTTCGTTCTGGGTAATGTAGATTTTTATGTAGATAAGTAATCGGACACCTATTATTGACTATGATACCTAAATTTGCCTAGTAATGCACCGCAATGCAAAATGTTAGCAGTTTACTGAGAGTCCTTTGTTCTGACCTAGTGGTCCGTTCCTGAAAAGAAGGCTGAGAGAGCGAGCGACTGACTGACTAATGGACTTTGTTGAAATGCTGATGTGCAAGAACCTCCTCGTGTTTGCCTAGAAGACACTTTGAGGAAGACATTCTGCCACAAAGCTAACAGGTATCTCCTTGCTTACTGTGACATACTGTGGCATTAATGTTTGTGTCAAAGAATGTAGCTAAAGCATGTCGACTTAACATCGCTACCGCGGCATTAGCCTTGCAGGGTGTATATTGAGCCAGACTCATACAGCATCGCTACCGCTTCATTAGCAGCATACCGTCCTCACTAAATGGCATCACTCAAAAAAAGGACTACAATTAGTATTACTCTAGGTATTTAATTCCAAACCATATAAGTGGTTGGTGTAGTGTAGTTTATACCACCACAATGAGGGTTTTGATTCCACAGCCAGGCCAGAACACCAATAAGATCCTATGGGCAAGACTCCTTGAGCACCAGCTGGTAGACCTGTATGACCGTACGCTTCCATACACCTGCAAAATCAGCTGCTTCCTTCACACTAGGGTCTTTGGCACGACCAAATGCAATCACTCCTTTTAGCTAATCATTAAGATCTGCTTCATGACCCATTTTCCACACATCCACCGAGACCCTCACTGCACTGGAGGCTTCCAGCTTCACACTACCTTCCACTCAGGAAGGACAGGGGGTTTCTCAACACCAGGGTTGGAAAACCACAGTTATAGACCACTCTCAACATGTAGTGGTCTGTAAAAACCCCTTACCAGCACCAAACTTGCACTACCATACCTCTTCCCAAACTTTTTCATTTCCAAACCTGGCCCTGGAGGAACCCCTGCCTTGAACATTTTAGTGGTTTCCTGCTCCAACACACTACCTTCCACTCAGGAAGGACAGGGGGTCCTCAACACTAGGGTTGGAAAACCATGGTTATAGACCACTCTCAACATGTAGTGGTCTGTATAAACCCCTAACCAGCACCAAACTTGCACTACCATGCCACGATCATGTTGGGGGTCGAAACTGCAAATGGTCCACCACCCAAGAAAGAAAAAGCAGTCAGCAGCAGAAAGTTAAAAAAAGTGCCCAGTGATTAATGGGCTAGAATGACCTGGGAGGTAGGTGTAGGGGTATGGTGAGAGTTGAGACGTTTACCGCTTATATTTCTGCATTCCTCACAAGAACTCAGCTAAATCTCTCCTGAAATGCACTCGAGGCTTCGAGACGGATAAGAAGCAGGCTGGAATGTCAGGTGGCTGATGCCTTAATGGAGGGACATGAATGCAAGTCCATGAAAGCAGTCCGATCTTAAAAGGCCCCGTTCCATTGTGCACTCTTAAAAGACCGGCCTGTGATTGCCTGACAATGACGGGTAGATCCCGGTGTTGGCGTGGAGTGAGCGAGAGAGAGAGTTGGGAATGCCAGGTGGAATTAGGGGAAGATCTAGATGGTAATCCCCTTTGGCGGCAGCTGGATAGGAAGCTCCCTGTGGCCTCCAATGCAGGTGTGTGTGAGTGTTTATGTTGTGCATGCAGGTGAGCCATCACAGATGTGCACACACACACACACACACACACACACACACAATCACTGACAAGCTGATCTCCGTGTTTGGCTGCCGCTCCAGTATTTGGAGGCCCGTCTAGGTCATGTTGAGCTTCTACTACTACCACCACCACCACCACGGAGCTGAAACTGGAGCAAGACTGCACCTTACCTCAAAAGCCTCAACATAAACGAAATGTTATAATTAAGGCGGCACAGCAGGCGGAAGGATGTTTGCTCTGAAGGGAGGCTTTTTCGGACTAATCCGATAATCAGTGTCATTACGTACAGCAAAGGTCAAAACACAAGTAGTAAAATTGCCCGTAGGCAAATCCGCGCTTAAACAAAACGCAAAAATCAACTCTAGGGAAGCAAAGATAAACACATCTGATGTGTGTTAACCATTCTGTAGTCCATGAGTACCCTGGAGTACCAGGTCCTGCTCAAACATACCTACTTCAACCTATGAAGGGTTGGTTCATTTACTAGGCTGGGTCTCCTGAAAGCATCTCAGCACAATGCAGATGATTCTCAAATGGTCAAGCAAGCATCACACTCAACACTCTCTCCAAGATCTTCTTTGAATGTTTGGTCTCATAAGGATCAGTGTTTTAGTTAAAGTATATGAGCATGAGGAGCCTTAAAAATCCACTTCATCAACTGAAGGTTCTTCAAACTTTACAGGTTCCTGATACACTATTCCAGGCTGATCCTGGAACCAAAGGTGGTTCTTCCTTTGTTGCACCTTTATTTTTTAAAGAGTTTAAGACGCTTTAAAAGAGCTTGGCCCTGATTAGCTGGATCAGGGAGACTCCAGGACCAAGGCTGGTAATTACGGCTCTAGACCTTCATCAATGACCAGTTTCTGACCACGGAATTCCTCTTGGCTGTGTGGTGAACCACTCATGACCTAGAAGTGACACTAGCATGTCTAAAAAACCTCAGCAACACTGCTGGGCCTGAACCATTGGTGCACTATATGGAAGAAAAAAAAAAAAAGAAAAAAAGTATTGGGACACCTTCTCATTTAAAAAAAGAGGCATCATGCTCCACTCACCAGGGAAGGCATTCTACTAGAGTTTGGAGCAGGCCAGGTCAGCAAGGGTCATCCCAAAAGTATTGGATGGAGTACCACCATTCCAGTGAATATGGTCCCACTGCTCCACAGCTCATTAGAAGGGGTGGAGGTGGGGTTATCTGCTCCATAGTGTCTTATTCTACTGGCAATACTTCCCTACAGGGACTAGACAGGCTGGGTGTGTCACGCAAGACACATCTGCGTCACATAAAGTAGCTGAATGCATTCATTAGGAGGGGACAAACATTAGGACCTCTGGTGTGCCAGCCCCTCCCACACTACCATGAACAATACCATGGTACTACCATGTCAGGGTCACCGCTGTGCTGAGAATGGTCCACAATCCAAATAATAATAATGGGACAATGAGAGCCAGACAAGTCAAAGTGCCATCTTCTAGGGTAGTGGCTCCCAACTCTGGCCCTGCAGGACCCCTTGTCTTTCACATTTTAGTGTCCACCCTGTTCCCAACACACCTGATCCAGCTAATCCGCTAATTACCAAACAAGGCCTTCCTGAGTTGAAGGTGATGTGTTGGAGCAGGAAACCACTACAATGTGCAAGGCAGGGGGTCCTCCAGGAGCAGGGTTCAGAAGCACTGTTCTAGGGGGCAACCCCTGGTGTTTTTCCCATGCATTATTTGTTCTGCAAAGCTGTGAACTACTGTTTCATACTACGCCAACATGCTGGACAATGTTAGCAGTAAAGTTAAAAGTTCACACTGGACCACCATGGATTACTGTGCACTCTAGTAGTCTTCCACGATCATCCAGTTCAACAAATCTGGCCTTATTCCACTTTGTAGCTTTTCCTCCAAGTTCCAATGCTGTTTAATATTAAGGGTTGTTTTGGATATGGCTTTAGATATCACATATGAAGATATTTGCACCATTTCTAGCTTCAGAGGCAAGAATAAAGACATTCTGTTGCGCTGTTCATGTCTCAACACAAGATTAAAGAGAGGAGATGTCTTTAAGGCCTACTTCAAAGATTCATATCTCTAGGATGGAACATGAAAGTGTAAGATTGCTTAGTAAAGAAAAAAAACACATCATCATCAACATCATCATAGGAGCAATTATTTCTCTGCTTATTTTTATCAGGGGGGAGAGAGAGAGAGAGAGAGAGAGAGAGAGAGAGAGAGAGAGAGAGAGAGAGAGAGAGAGAGAGAGAGGAGTGCTCACTTCAATACTTACTGACAGGGTACAACACGAGACACAGCTGTAAACAAGAGTTTTAGACATAACAGGCAGTTCATACTGTGCTTATTTAAATGTCCATCTGGGCTCGGCCGACAGCAGACACCTCCAGAACCTAATCTCAGACGTATTGTCTGTTTACGCTGGCCCCTGAGCTTCAGCATTTCCTCCTAAACAGAGTGTGGATGGAGTGTGCAACCAACTCCTGCAACAAAGGGTTCGGTATTGCCTTCCTGGACAATGTTAATGTATCCATCTCCTTGATTTGATTATAATCAAGGGGCTTGGGATAAATGTAGGACTGTGAGAAACACTGATTTCTTGCACTTCAGTGCAGATGCACTGTTCTTTAAGTGCTAGATCATGTGGTTTCTGCTGCATTTATGCTGCGTGACGCAGGCATGGCATAGCGCAGGATAAGCACGGGATCAACTACAGTAGGAGATGACCCTGGCCGCAGTCAATGAAATACCACATCAAGAAATTTTCTATGCTAACTTGCTAATTGCAGCACAGGGACGTTATCACAAGACCACCACGCTAGGCATAACATGCAGGCATACGCAATGATACTTCAGGCAATGGCATGCAGAGAGAGAGAAATGTTAGGAAGGGCATTGAGAGAGTCTGAGAAACAGCAGACCGAGCCAAGAATGCGGACTGGAAACGATAGAGCAGTGGGAGCCGTTTAGCACTGGTTTACAAAGTTGTGCATTTGGCGTGGGATCTCTTAGCTTCAAGACAGCCAAGAAACGACCGTGTCTGCTACACTCCCTGCCTTTAACAGTTACAAGACTGCAGACTTTTTTTTTATTTTTTCCCCTCTCTGTTTCAGACTTGCAGCCGTGAGTTAAATAGGCCTGGAATGTTGCTCTCGGTGGATTTCACCTTGATTGGATGTAATGACAGAACGTGTAGCCCGAGTGCCCTTGGCTGCCTCCTGTAGCAAGCCATGCTGAGATTTCTACACTTTCGCTCTGCCCTGGAAAAAGCCTGGCCGGGGCTACCCCACTGATTGCAAGGTGGGGCTCGTGTTACGCTGGTTGGAGCGGGCTGAGAGACGGCTCAAGGTCAGGAGAATCAGATGGGCAGGTGCTAATCAAGGCCTCCTCGCGGCTCCTGGTGGGCTTGGGTAATGGAGGCTTCCCAGACGCCGCAGCTTTCATCTTCTCCTTGAGCAGCGTGGCTCATGGGGAGGTGAGGGGGGCCAATGAGGTCGGCGGCTCCCATGCAGGACATGCAGTATGACCCCAGGCCCTCAACCCAGGAGCTGGCCACAGTGTGAGGGAGAGATGGAGCAGAGCAGGACACTAAGAGCAAATCAGTTGATAATCAGTCACCGATATCGTTAGAGAGCCACGGCTTCAAAATCCCTGCCATTGTAGCATTTTCCCATCCACTAATGCACTTGACTCAACCGATCGGCTGGTTAACAAACCCATCTTCAGCTTAGGTTGGTGGGTAATAAAAAAAAAAAAAACCCTGAGTAGGGGGTACTCTAGGGTCTAAGGTTTGTACACAAGAGGTTGCAGAGGTGTAGGGTTAGGGACAGTGTGCTCTTAATGGTTGCTTCTCTGCAAGATTTTCTTTTGAGGAATGCACTGTGTAACTCTACCCCATGCACTAGCAGTTCCCAAGTTTGGAAGTCCCAGCAAGTCTCGTTTTCCTGACTCTAATGCACCAAGACAACAAAATCTGCAGTGAAGCGCTACCTCAGAATCCTGAAGTCCCAGGATTGGGATCCACTGCTGCACACAAACCTGCAGACAGGGATGCCCCAACCCTGAAACGTCCATCAGGACTGTTTCTGACATGCGTCATATGGAAAACATTCCCCCGTCCAGATGTGATGTGATGTGATCAGATCAGTGGGAGAAACATCCCTCAAAATGGGCAGGACATTACAGAACCTTCGTGTCTGGGTTTTCTTTTACAAGGGTAGACCCCCGTACCCCGGTGACCTCAGACTACACTTAACTCCCGCCTCCCATCCTGGCCTTTTAACCTGCCAAAAAACAAAAGGCACAAAGAAACCCAGAGCAGAGAGAAAGCAGCCGGACTCGCTGCCAGAAAGTGCATCATCATCCACTTTCTCCCACCAGAGCAGCCGCTCGCTGCTGATGTCTTAATGCAGGCCAGACCGACTGACTACTCGGCTGTGCCAGACTACGTTAAAGCATTAGAGAGGGACGATGCTGAATCTATGCGCCAAACCCAAGGCTTTTGGTCTCCCTCGCTTTACAACCTACAGCCATCCCTTATTCATGACAGGCAGAGCGAGAGACCAATGGACAGAGAAAGAGAGAGAGAGAGAATCCAGAGGAAAAAGGATAAAAAAAATAATAATAAAAAAAAAAAAAAAAAAAAAGGAGAGTGAGGACTGAGAGACAAAGAGGAGCTTCGCTTTGAAGCTGTTTGATGTGTAGCGAGGATAGTGCTATGCAGTGCTGTTTTTATTTGAAGTGAAGGTAGGGAGAGGGAGAGGAAGGGAGGGAGAGAGAGAGAGAGAGAGAGAGAGAGAGAGAGAGAGAGAGAGAGGTAGTCGGGCTGACCTGGTCTACTCGGATGGATGAGGAGCTGACTGATGATGCGCTGCATTTCGCTGATGCCATTTAGCCACTAATGAGGGCCACTCACCTACGCACCTGCACATGTACTCGCAAAACACACACGGGAGAACAGCAGGTGCTGAGACAAGGATACCACAATGGCTAATCACGAGTCCGTTTCTGTACATGAAAGCGCTCCAGAAAAACCTACATTGCTATTCCAATGTTTGGATGCCTTTGAGATATCAGTACTGTTCATGGTTTCGTTTGATGGTACCATTTGAAGTGGGGCTAGGAGCTGATGAGGGAAGGTGGATGCTGTGTCTCTGCCAGGTATGAATGGCAAAAATACCCTGATAATAAATACCGGTGGTGTATTACAGTATTTCCCGTCCAGCACTTAGCATCAATGCAAAGCACTGCTAAACCCAGTCAGCAGTAATTCATTACGTTAGGTCTTTTAAACGAGCAGTATGAGCTGAGCCGGGTCAGGCCAGGTCAGAAAGCTGCAGGTATAACTTGAATGTAAACAGACTAGTTGAGTTTGGGTCTTAAATCTACCAGCGTTAATTATATCTGGGTTCAGGCTTCAAATTGAGGAGTATCTGTTGGGTCATGTTAGGCCTGGTCTTGTTCGAGTTGAACTCCGGCTTTAAATTTAGCAGTATTAGTTGGGTTGTATTGGGCCAGGTCTCATACGGGTTGGGTTTGGGCTTTAAAATGAGCAGTATCAGTCGGGTCAGGCTGGATCAGAAAATTGGAGGTATTAATCGAATGTGAACAGGCTAGTTGGGTTTGGGTCTCAAATCTGCAGGTATTACGTATATCTGGGTCAGGTCAGTTCATTTTGGGGAGCAGGGACCAGGTTTTAAAGCCACAGGTACAGGTTGATTTCGGGCTATAGATTTGGCATCATCAGTTGGGTTGTTTTGGGCCAGGTCTCATAGGGGTTGGGTTTGGGCTTCAAATCCAGCAGTAGCCAGGGTTGGTTGGGCTAGGTCTCAAAATTGTGGGTATGGTTGGGTTCAGGCTTTACATTTAGCAGTATCAGTTGGGTTGTATTGGGCCAGTTCTCATATATGAGCTAGGTCCCATACGGGTCAGGGTCACATTTAGCAGTATCAGTCAGCCCAGGTCTCAAAGCTGCAGGTACAGGTCAGGGTTTGGAGATCAACTTGCCCTGGGTTTCAGCTGGGTTGGGCTGGCCCGGCCCAGGTCTCGTTTGGGCCAGGTCTCTTGGTCAGAAATTCTTTTCAGGTTCAGCGTTCAAAAAAGTTTCAGTATCAGTCGGGCCTGGTCGAGTTGGGACAGGTACGGGTCAGGTTCAGCCTTCAAATTTAGCATCGTCGGTTGGGTCATGTCTCAAAGTTGTAGGTTCAGGTCAGATCTGGGCTTCAAATTAGGCAGTATAAGCTGGGTCGAGTCGAGCCAGGTCTCAAAGTTGCAGATATTGTTCAGGTTCAGGATTTAAATTTAGCAGTATTAGTTGGTCCTGATTGGGTTGGGTCAGGTCTTAAAGCTTGGGCTTTAACCGAACCCGGACCGACTGTCTGCTGGACTGTCTGCTGGACGCGTTTTATACATACAACACATTTGCTCTTATTTTACTAATAAAAATACAAGGCATACATTAGAAGTTACCGAGATCTACAGCACACTTAGGTCTGAAGGACGTCCAACGAACTGTCCAGCTTCTCATTTTGATGACCATAGCTTCACACTGTTTATATAATGGAGCGTGTTTCTAATCCTGGTTAGGTTGTTGTAGGCTGCGGGGAGCGGAGCTTGCCTGTATTCAGCATGTGACCCGCTGTACACCTTTTCAAAACTTCCTCCTCCCACACATACACACACAAGCGCACATGCAGAGGGATCGGAGTGCACACCTCAGCCTTACTCCCCCACACACTCGCACACACTCACGCAGACAGTATATGGTAATGTTTGCCCAGCATCTGCAAGGGAACAAGAAAAACGACAGAAGAGAAAAACATCCATTACATAAATGGACCAAGCTTTGAAAACGCATTAAGCGACTCGTTGACATCCTCAATCCAGGCATTCCGAAGAACGCAGAGCCGTGGCTTCTTCATCCGAACAATATGAGGCATTACGTTAAATCCAGACTCGCAGATAACAGCTATTAACTGGATCACAATAACAATAATGAGCGCCCGCATGCACACCCCCACCCACTCTTCCACACATGCTCACATACATACACCATAACACAGACACAGCAGCATATAAGGGAGGCAGGGCCGTGATTAGAGAGGGAGGAGAGAGCTTAAGACTCTGTCATTGAGGGAATAAAAAGGGGTGGGGGGGGGGTGTCAGAGACTGGGGCGGCCACCATGGTGGTCTTCATAACACCACGAGCAAACATGAACGCAGGCAAGCATAAATACACACCACAGCAATTTCCCTTTATTTCCCCCGCTTACTCAGTGACGCTGCAAAAATTAAGCCATGCTGAACTAAGGTTTTGGGTTT
Organism: Salminus brasiliensis; assembly: GCF_030463535.1. Taxonomy (NCBI): domain Eukaryota; kingdom Metazoa; phylum Chordata; class Actinopteri; order Characiformes; family Bryconidae; genus Salminus; species Salminus brasiliensis. The sequence continues at coordinate 36,839,498 of NC_132886.1, read as the reverse complement.
CTTCAGTAATGCATGCCGAGCAGCATGAGGCTTTTCATAGGGACGTCCCGATCAAGTTTTTTGACCCCTGATCCGATCAGAGTACCATAATGCTGACCGTCAGCCGATATCAAATACAAATACAAATAAAAGCCCTAGGTAGGTGGTGCAGTTCCTTAATCGTATGGAGTCTATAAAAGCATATTCTTCATTTTAGCACAAAGATCGGATCAGATCATAATGCATAACGGTGACTGCAGGCCAGTCCGATCTGATCCGATCTTTGTGTTTGCACAAATAACAGCCCCACAATGTAGGTAGGTGGGGCTGTTCCTTAATCCTATGGAGTCTACAAGAGCATTTTCTTAATTTTGACACAAAGATCAGATCAGAGTATCCTAATGCTGACAGTCAGCCGATATCTATTCAATCTTTGTACAAATAACACAGCCCTACAACTTAGGTAGGTTGTTCCTTAATCCTCTGGAGTCTAAGGGAATTTCCTTGATTTTTGCACGGATATGGTCAGAGTACCCTAATGCTGACTGCCTGCCAATCCGATCTTTGTGTTTGTACAAATTACAGCCCCACAACTTAGGTAGGACATGCTGTTCTTCAACCCTCTGGCGTCTATAAGAGCATTTCCTTAATTTTGGAACAAAGATCGGATTACTAAAGCAGCCGAATGCATGAATAAAAAATTAAAAAAAAAATAGTATATAAATGGCAGAAGAGACATTTCTGAGTGTCCACTGGTCAGTTTCACACAAAACCATTGACAGATGCACGAATCCAGCAATTACAGACGAGAGTAAGATGACGGACACAAGAATCCACCAGTTAGACAAGGCGAGAGGCAGCAGACGAGTATCTCGAACAGTCTTAGAAGTCTCGGGAGTCATATCCGATTTTGCAACGAGATGCAATGGAAAGGGGGGAGTCTGCAGTTTCAGGAAATGTTGGAATTGCATGTCGATGCTGTACTTTTACAAAGATACTAACAAACATTGAAAAACCTCACACTTTACACGCCAGTGCGTTAGTTGTCTCCTTTGTCTCCTGTGCCTAGTGCGCAACTCTTCTCATAGTCTGAGCGAGAGTAGGGATTGTGGTTGATTTCTCAGGATTAACAATGTCTGCCGATGGTATACGTTACTTGGACCAGTTGTGTTGGAGAGCAGTGTGCCAGAAACGGGAAGAGTCGGAAAGCGCTTTTACAGCCAAAGCTTAAAGGTTACATCCCAAGTAGTTTCAGGTATTCGGACGCAGCCCCTTTCCTTTCCACCACGGAAAGCAGCCTTCCACAGTGTCACCCCAGGTCTAGCATACAAGTCATGGCCCAGTTCTGGCTCACAGTTGCACACTTACTAAAACATCAGGCGATGACTGGCTTGGGCCAGTTTTGTATAGCATTTTAGAGCATTTTGGGACAAAACTGGCTGGTAAGAGCCTTAATAGGGCTGTACCTACCAAAATCGCCTGCTCTCCGGGACAGTTTGCCTATTTCGTTACTGTGTAAGAGCCTTGAGAGTTAACTGAAGGGTTTGTTTGGGGCAAATACTGCATGCATATACACTCACACACACTACAACAGAGTTTCTAAACCACTTACGGCCGACAAGCGATCGTAAAAGTGACACAGTGGCTTTATTGCTAAAAGGCATTATTCTGCGTTCCGGAATATTCCGCTGGGGAGGATTAAATGGAATGTCAGGAGTTTTGTTTTGTTTTTCAGGGACCCCACACATCTTTCACTAGTGTTTACTCAGTGGCTTTGCAGAGGCCAACACATTCTCACATTCTCTCTCTCTCTCTCTCTCTCTCTCTCTCTGTTCATCTGTTTCACACAACACCGCACCAGCCAGCATCTGGGGGTCACAATGGACAGCAATCCCCTCTAAATGACCCCTGTGCTGGACAAAGCTTTTGATTTAGTGCCTTTTATTTTGAGCCCAGTGGCTAGCTCACAATGGAGAACAACAACCTGTTGTCTACAGACACAGCCACTCCCTCCCTACCACCCACCCACCCCACAACATCAAACCCGGCACTGAGAGTGACTTATCTTATCTGTGTGTGTGTGTGTGTGTGTGTGTGTGTGTGTGAGACAGAGTCTACGGATGAGTTATTTTAGTGGGAGAGAAAAAGCCATGTCATGCTTGGGACAATGGTCTCCTTCATGTCCCTCCCTGTCCGGTGATCAATGGCCGAGACACCGGGCTCATGGACTGGCTAAATGAATTTTCTTTGCTATTTCTAGAAATTAAACAGAGTTTGAGGTCGTATGTAAACAGAGTTACAGTCCATTCACAGTCATTGAATTCAACGCGCATTGTGAGGTCACAATAACCAGCAGCCTACAGTGGTTTAGCTCCACCCTTTCAAGTCAAAGCTTGACAAAAAAGCAAAACAAAAAACATAGGATATGGATAAATGTAGCCTTTCAAAGAATATTCCATTCAGTCAAAGTCCCACGAAAGCACCATTTACTTGCAAAATGCTAACTGTATCGCGCTAGCATCCATTCATAATTAGCGATGCTAGCAGTTTTGGGTAAACTGTAGGCCTTTGCGTTCTGTAAGACTGGACAGAGCACTAAATTTAAAAAGGTCGTGTGTAAACAGAGATACAGTCCATTCACGGTCACTGAATTCACTACTGATGTCACAATAACCAGCAGCCCACAGCGGTTTAGCCCCGCCCTTTCAAGTCAAAGTTATGAAAGGAGCATTTCAGCCTGGCCTGATTTCTGTATGAGGTACAAACAATACAGGACGGCCAATCAGAACAGAGCACATTTACATACGCGAGTCTTAAAGGCACAGCCTTTTTTAACTGTAAGGGATAAAGAGAGGTTATGTAAACAATCATATTAGCATGAATTATGACTGTTTGGGGCATTAAACCCACACAAATACTAAAACTGACCCTTAGGGATAAAAATAAGTAAATAATAAATGTATGCTAGGGTTAATGTAGGCCCGAAGAATATGAATATTAGATAAGTTGGCATAAACAAGACTTTTTCACTTGCAAAATGCTAACTGGTCCACACTAGCTTCCATTCATTATTAGCGATACGAGCAGTTTTGGATTAACTGAAGGCTTTTGCAGTTTGTAAGACTTGGACAGCCAATCAGAACAGAGCTTATTTCCATACGAGAGTCTTAAAGGCATGTTTAACCATAAGGGATAAAGAGAGGTTATGTAAACAATCATATTAGCATGAATTATGACTGTTCGGGGCATTAAACCCACACAAATACTAAAACTGACCCTTAGGGATAAACATAAGTAAGTAGTATTAAAGGGTAGGGTTAGGGTTAATGTAGGATAGAGTTAATGTAAGCCTGAAGGAATATTATGAACATTAGATTAACGACAAGTTAGCATGAACAAACGGCAGCATTCACCTGCAAAATGCGATGCTAGCAGTTTTGGATATACTGAAGGTCTTTGTGGGTCGTAAGACTTGGACAGCCAGTCAGAACACTGCTTATTTCCATATGAGAGTCTTAAAGGCACAGCCTGTTTTATTCTACGTGATAAAGTGAGGTTGTGTAAAAAACCATGCTAATGAGACATAATGGATAATGTAGAGCCCTTCAAAGAATATTCCAGTCGGTCAATATGCTAACCAGCCCATGCTAGCTTCCATTCGTTGTTAGCGATGCTAGCAGTTTTGGATCAAACAAAGACCTCTGTGGTTTGCGAGACCGGGCGGAGGACTAATACGAATGTCTGTGTTTGGGATGGGGCAAGCCTGCTAGTGATGACTGAAACCTTGTCCTAAAAACCCAAACTTAGCGAGGGCCAAAACCAACACTACTGGGGGAATCGGAGCGGTGGTCCTTGTTTGACTTTAATAAGACTCTGGGAATTTGGATCAATGCAAAAAGGCCATTCATGCGCAAATTTCGGGCAAGCCACCAGCAAGCTCATTTGGAAAACTCGCTCTTCCCAAAACGACCGGAGTGCACATTCCAATGCCGGAACATTGCAAACCGCACGGCGGAGCAGACCTGGAAGACCAGAGTGTTGTTTATGGATGAGACGTCTGCACGTCTGCCTAATCGCAGCCTCCGAGGCCGGCTCGTGTTTTGCCTGGCCGTGACGGGGTTGCTAAAAGGCCAAATGAACAGCACATCCCGAGCTCCGGCCAAGACCAGCACCTACTGTGTCTGATCCATCATTGCTCCGGTAAGGGCTAGCCCAAGTTTTACATGGCCCTGGATACCAGATATCACTTGGCTTTTGTTTTCATTCTGATGAGACGGATCTGACTGTCTGGGCCAGGCCTTGGGGATGGTGCGAGGAACCTCGGCAGGATTTTACGGGAATGTAAGCACCTGGGTCTTAGGCATGCAAATTGTTAGACGGAGATGCTTGGGATGCTATGATCATTCAAATAGCCAAGATATTTTGCATATCCCACTTCAGGGCTATCCAAAGTATCCAAAGCCTTGCCTGAAATGGTTGAAATGGTCTTTGGGCTGAGCTTGTGTTGGACTGGTTCTCCACACGCTACCCAAACAGCCTCGGCAGAACGACTTCACCGCGTAGCCTTGATGGATCGTGACCGTGTGCCGATCCGAACTGGGGTGAAGCGGACCACCTGTTCAAGAAAACGATAGAGAGCGCCGGCTTCTCCCAACAGTGCTTTTCTTTTCCTTGCCGTGAAGGTCAGGTTTTAATAAAAAATAAAAAATGTACCTGCCTGTCCATCTCACTCATCTTCCTCGTTCGCCTTCTACAATAGTCCCACATCACTCATCCTCACATTTTCTCTGCAACGTTGAGCTCTTTATTCAGTGTTGCTGACGGCGCCTCTCCATCTCTCTCCCCCGGTTCTATACTGCACCACCGTCCTGGAGGGAACCCCATGGCTTAGTCTTAGGTCTCAGATTTATACCTCTCTCCCCTGTCCTGTCCCGTCTGGTCTTGCATTCCTAACTCTCCAAATCTATGGACTTTACTTTCCACTGGACCCTCCGAATCTGGCCCCGTCCACTCGGCTCGACTCTTTCCAGCTTCCAAGCTTCACTCCTGGAACAAGCGAAGCACAGAAACCTCATTAAGCGATCATTACAGCCCAAGTCAGTCAGTCAGTCATCGATCAGAGCTCGTTGCCAGCACCGTATTCAGGTCTTTATTATATATATTTGCTACCAAAAATGAGTTGGTCTCTACGCTATCCAAGACAGACCAGCAGCTCCAAACCACCATACATGATAATCCTCTGAAGGTTCCTTTGTGTCTCCTTTCAGGGAGTTTTTTTCCTGGCACTGTCGCTCTCATTAGGTGCTAATTAGGCAGCTGGGCCTGGATTTCTGCAAAGCCGCTTTGTGACAATGTATATTGTAAGGCGGGCTATACAAATAAAGCTGAATAACTAACTGAATGACGGACGGTCGCAGTAGGTTTTAGCCAGCTTTCTCCCAAGATCATTTTCCTTGCTGGCCAGCTGAAAAGGTTACAACTGACTCACTGACCGTTGTAACCAGAGTTTCAGCGGGCGTTCAGCAGCGTACATGCTTTAACCATCATGGGGGACGTCAGTAATGCCAGCGCTGGCTAGTCGTAGCTACAACAATCTTCCAATGTACGAAACACTTACTAAAACACAATGCTACGTTAAACGATGTGCTAGCATGAACAGTGAACGCACCTCAAAATGTCCAAAAAAGCCAATCTCTGCACATATGGAGTAAAACAGCCCAAAGTGTAGCTAACGCCAGTGTAGTTATATTCAGTCACGCTGAAAGCTAGTAGTAGCTGTGTAGTATTAAACATTTTAGCTCGATGCTAACACAGGAAAAGGCACTGCGTGTGCTAACAGAAATGAGCATGATCACATTATTATTAAGTGCTACAGTTAGCTTTTACCAATGTTATAGTCAATATATATTACATTCACACCATTTAATTGTAGTTTAATGCTCTAGAAATTCGCCCAAAGCCCGCTCCTAACTGTGAGGGCGTGTAAGGTCACAGAATGATTGGCAGTGGCCATTTTTGGCCAATTTTAATGAAGTCGTGACAGTTCATAGCTCGGAGTCCTGTATTCTCTGGATCTCTGGACTGACAATGTAATTTAAAATAAAATTTTGCTGTGTTCGATTGTCTTGCAGCATAAAGCTAGTTCACCTTAAAATAAAACCATACCAATTCTGCACCATTTAAGGTCAGCAACAGAACATTCCAGTAAGAAGCTAAAAGAATAACTCCAGCCTCATTGGTGCAGCGGTTTCTGGAAATGTTCAAACAAGAAAGAGTCCAAGCTGTTTTAGCAAATAATGAGCACACAGTGAGCATGAACTAGCACAGAGAGCATGAACTAGCACAGTGAGCATGAACTAGCACAGAGAGCACGAACTAGCACAGAGAGCCTGAACTAGCACAGAGAGCATAAACTAGCACAGTGAGCATGAACTAGCAGTGTTTGAACTAGCACAGAGAGCATAAACTAGCACAGAGAGCATAAACTAGCAGTGTTTGAACTAGCACACAGGCAGCCTAAACAAGCACAGAGAGCCTGAACTAGCACAGAGAGCCTGAACTAGCACAGAGAGCATAAACTAGCACAGTGAGCATGAACTAGCAGTGTTTGAACTAGCACAGAGAGCATAAACTAGCACAGAGAGCATAAACTAGCACAGAGAGCATAAACTAGCACACAGGCAGCCTAAACAAGCACAGAGAGCCTGAACTAGCACAGAGAGCCTGAACTAGCACAGAGAGCATAAACTAGCACAGAGAGCATGAACTAGCACAGAGAGCATGAACTAGCACAGTGTTTGCACTAGCACAGAGAGCCTGAACTAGCACAGAGAGCCTGAACTAGCACAGAGAGCCTGAACTAGCACAGAGAGCCTGAACTAGCACAGAGAGCCTGAACTAGCACAGAGCATGAACTAGCACACAGGCAGCCTAAACAAGCAGTGTTTGAACTAGCACACAGAAAGCATAAACTAGCACAGAGCGCATAAACAAGCACAGTGTTTGCACTAGCACAGAGCATAAACAAGCACAGTGTTTGCACTAGCACAGAGCATAAACAAGCACAGTGTTTGAACAAGCACAGAGCATAAACAAGCAGTGTTTGCACTAGCACAGAGCATAAACAAGCACAGTGTTTGCACTAGCACAGAGCATAAACAAGCACAGTGTTTGCACTAGCACAGAGCATAAACAAGCAGTGTTTGCACTAGCACAGTGTTTGAACAAGCAGTGTTTGCACTAGCACAGAGAGCATAAACAAGCACAGTGTTTGAACTAGCACAGAGCGCATAAACAAGCACAGTGTTTGCACAAGCACAGAGCATAAACAAGCACAGTGTTTGCACTAGCACAGAGCATAAACAAGCACAGTGTTTGCACTAGCACAGAGCGCATAAACAAGCACAGTGTTTGCACAAGCACAGAGCATAAACAAGCACAGTGTTTGCACTAGCACAGAGCATAAACAAGCACAGTGTTTGCACTAGCACAGAGCATAAACAAGCACAGTGTTTGCACTAGCACAGTGTTTGAACAAGCAGTGTTTGCACTAGCACAGAGCATAAACAAGCACAGTGTTTGCACTAGCACAGTGTTTGAACAAGCAGTGTTTGCACAAGCACAGAGCATAAACAAGCACAGTGTTTGCACTAGCACAGAGCATAAACAAGCAGTGTTTGCACTAGCACAGTGTTTGAACAAGCACAGTGTTTGCACAAGCTGGCAAACTCACACTGATTAACACAGGCGTTGGTGTGTTTTAGGGACACACTGTTCGCTGGGGGAAGCAGGTTAGATGAGTTAGTGGAGTTAAAGTCGTTGGCTGCGTCCTGTTCGAAGCTTAGCAAATAAGCTGAATGCACAGGAAGGCATTCTCTGTATTAAGGTAATGGGTGTGAAAATACTGCCAACTCTGATTGGTTCTTTGGCTGATCTGCATGGTTACAAAGGCCAAATTTAGCCCCGCCCAACTTTAATCAAACAGAGGAAAACTACAGCAAAAATCTCTCCAGTTCATCGTAAATTCATCACTACACTTATAGACAATAGAAAAGAATTATGAAAATGATTATTATGACTAGGCCATATTATGAATATTAGCTATAAATGTTTAAGAAAACGCTATTTTTATGTGTGTGTATAGTGAGTGTGTGTGTATATATAGTGAGTGTGTATAGTGTGTGTGTATATATAGTGTATAGTGTATGTATAGTAAGTATGTGTGTGTGTATATATATATATATATATATAGTGTATAGTGAGTGTGTATATGATGTATAGTGTGAGTACTATACATTATACTATACATTGTACTATACATTATATACACACTCACTATACACTACACACACACACTCACTAGAGTGTGTGTGTGTAGAGTGTATAGTGAGTGTGTATATAATGTATAGTATATATGTATTATATATATGTATATATATGTATATATGTAATGTACACATATATACTTATTTATTTATTTATTTTAATGGTACACAAATGAGTATGATTTTCTGGAATGTTGTCTAGCTAGCATGCTAGCTTACTTCAGAGATAACCATGTGTTTAAGTGCGACTCTGATGTTCATTTCCCCTGAACATGAAGTCATTTATCTAATGAGCCCATTATTGCCGTTCAAGTGGGATGTAAACAAAACATGGGGCGTGTGAAATGGTTGTTGTAGTTTATTAGCTAGCTGGCATCTAGCGGTTCTGGCCTATTTTGCAGTTTACACACACACACACACACACACACACACACAGTGACAGAAATGTAGGTTAAATTTAGCCGACAGAAGGTTAATCACAATGACACAATTACTTTGTCATAAAAAAACATCACTGAACAAAGCTTTGTACACACCTGCTGTGTTGCAAAGACTCAGGCCTGATTTTGCTGATCAAGTCCTGAAACCTTGTCAAAAACAATCTGAGGGATGCCCAAACTGTAATTAGGAGCCTTCAGCTGAATCAAATTACCACGTGTTATCAATTCTGACTCTTCAAACCTTGTAATTACCCTAATGAGACAAAGGCTTCTACAAACAACTGTGTAAAAGATCTGAAAAGCTAAAGTAATCGGAACCCACCAGGCAGGGGAATGCTATAAGAACATTCAGCTCTGCTTTCTACAGTGCACAATGGTATTAAGTAATGGCAGTTCAGGGGAACTGTGGAGGTCAAGAGGAGTTCTGGACCCTGATATGATAGCCAGCGAGGAAGCAGGACGGTTCAGTCAAGTGTGGGGATGCACTGTTCTACTGTGCAGCATTGCTAGCACAAACAATCTTCATGAAAGAGTAAGCAAAAGGAAACCTTGCCTGCCACCATGTCACAAAGTCCGCTGTCTGAAGTGTGCTTCATCTAGACAAGCCAGTTGGCCACAATTAGCACGGGTACATATACAGGTACCCCCGTATTTACTAGTGTTTAGATGCGAAGGGCCCAGGACCTCATCAACACGGCCTGTGACTAACGTGGTGGGTGCCGCCACGATAGCGAGGCTAAAGCTGTGGTAGCAGTGTTAACATCGCAGTAGCAATGCTGGGCAAGGCCATCAGCTGGGCAAGGCCATCAGCCAGCACGGTAGCGATGCTAATGCCTCAAAAGGTGATGAAAGGAAGGCCTGTGCGCTGCTAATGCCGCCTTAGCGTTGTTGAGTCGTCATGCTACCGCTACAGACTTTGACACACACATTAATGCCAGAGGCCAAAGGAGATCCAACATCAGCTTACCTAAGATCACAGCTCCTCCCAGCAGCACAGATACCGGTTAGCTTTGTGTCTAAATGTCATCCTCGGGCCGTCAGTACCAGGAAATGTCCATTTTAGAGAATTTTTTTCCAGGCAACCACATTTTAACAAGATTCGTTAGTCAGTCAGTCAGACAGTAAGCTAAATTTGCCTCTTCTAGGCCGGCCCGGAGAGAAACTGAGAAACTAAGAGTTATTATTTGCTGAAAAAAATCTATAGAGGCCTGGTCTACTACTACTACTACGACAAACTCACAAGCATGTGTCATTTAGCCACGGGTGCCCAAACTTTCACATACACCCCTTACAAACCACATACTGGAACCTGAGGGGGAACTCGTAGTAGCGCTAACAGCACATTCACAGTACGACCCACTGAATCTTCCCCAGGTCTCATTAGGAGCTGGAACAGTTGGTGAGGTGTATCTGGGCACCAGCCCCCAGACGGTTCTCCTCCTCATTCTGCAACAAAATGGCTTAATCCGTGCCATGTGACCAGGTTCGGCCGGCTCTCGGAATCGCAGGCCCTTGAAATAGTGGCTCGGCTCTGCCAGGCTCCTGGCTGTGCTGGCAGCCAAAGGAGGGTGGCTGGTCCAGGCGTGCAGGGGAGCCAGAACTTTCTCCATCTGCTGAAAGCTGTGTCCCTGTGTCCCACTGCTGAGCTGCCCTAATTGAGTGCTAGTGCCTTGCGTCCGTGTGACTCATAAGATCCCCTACATGCACTTCATTCCCAACACACACACACAGGGATCATCACACGGTCGCGAGTTGACGCCTGGACTGCTAGAATTGGAAGTAGTCCACTGGAGCTAAATACATTTACATATATGGCGTTTGGCTGACGGCCAGTGACTCTTATTGGTGTAGCGCGGTGTGCTTGTCCGGCCAAAGAATAGAGAACCCTAGCCTGACACAGGGAAGGCGCTGGTGTTACCCGCTACGCTACACCAACCACATGTAGTAGCAGTAGTTGTGTAGTAGTAGAGAGTAGCAGAGTAGCGGCTAGCAGGAAAATTATGGTCTGGGCACTGTTACTAGGCATGCCATGTTAACTAACGCGATCGAGATGGGCCCATGCTTAAGTCAGGGTTACACGACTCAATCCAACAGTTTTTAAGGCAATTGGGTCAGCACAAATGGTGGCACAAACATGCTCCTAGGTAACGTGAGGCATGTGGAGCTCCGCTGGAGACATCCCACATAAACAAAATTAAGTTGTGGCCACAACTTAGTAAGGCGTGGGAACAAGATCCTAAGCTGTGTGAAAGTGATCTGAAATTGTGGCCACAACTTAGTAAAGCATGGGAACGAGATTCTAAGTTATTGCCAAGACTTAAGTAAGGTGTGGGAACAAGATCTCATCATACAAAGATGTGGTCACGACTTTGGATCTTGTTCCCACGCCTTACTAAGTCGTGGCCACAACTTAATTTTATTGATGTGGGGCTCCGCATGGCCACAACTTAGGATCTAGTTCCCACGCCTTACTAAGTCGTGGCCACAATTTAATTTTATTTATGTGGGGCTTCGCATGGCCACAACTTAGGATCTTGTTCCCACATCTTACTAAGTTGTGGCCACAACTTAATTTTATTTATGTAGGGCTCTGCATGGCCATGACTTTGGATCTTGTTCCCACGCCTTACTAAGTCGTGGCCACAACTTAATTTTATTTATGTGGGGCTCCGCATGGCCATGACTTTGGATCTTGTTCCCACGCCTTACTAAGTCGTGGCCACAACTTAATTTTATTTATGTGGGGCTCCGCATGGCCATGACTTTGGATCTTGTTCCCACGCCTTACTAAGTCGTGGCCACAACTTAATTTTATTTATGTGGGATGTCACCAGCAGAGCTCCACATGCCTCACGCTACCTAGGAGACGCATGTTCATGCCACCTTTTGTGCTGAGCCAAAACTGAATGTGAAAAAAATTGTACACAACTCGTGATCTAGTCCCGTGCCTTAGTCACCAATGTGTCACAACTACATTTTATTAGAAGGGGTGTCCAAAATCATTTGGGCATATAGTCTACCACAAATCTGCCACAGAGCTGGATTACCCCATTTACTCTTACCCCCTTCTTGAAGCCATGTTGAGTGGTGTTCACCTCTGAACTACAGACCCGACTCGCTACTTAGCAGCACATAACTCGCAGGAATGGAGTCGCGTGCTACTCGGCACCTCGAATGAAATCTCTCGTCCTGTGTTAGCATTCATATGAAGCACATGTTGCCATGTTTATCTGCATGCCTGAGATGATATCTGAGGTCAGGCTACAAAGCCGCTGAGGTGAGAGATGAGAAGGGCGCAGACATGTCAGTCAGCGGGACCGGGCGCTGGGTGGACAAATGAGGTGCTGTTGCAGCCTGGGTTGGGGGGCTAATGCGATTACAGTGACTCTCAACAGAGTCGAACCACAACTTTCCCCTCACATAGGCCCATAGGTCATGCCTGGGCCATGCCACCATAGCCCCTCCTCACCAGCCTTCCCTGTGCCCTCTGCGTCTCTTGTTTAGTCTCCAAATCTTCGGGGAGGCTTGCGGGCTGCTTAGAGCTAAAGCTCGACCCAAGAGACCCCGCACGGGACATGACAGGGAAAGGTTCTGACATTAATTAGCAGGGCACGGCGGGCCGTGAAATCTAATAAGGCCATGAAATGGAGCGCATGTACGGCAGGCGATGGGAGCCATTACAGAGGACGCCTGTCTGCCACCGCGATGTCTGAAGGGCGACCCCGGTGCTTCCTGTACCGCACCGCGAGGCACAAACAGAGAGTAAGGTTACTGTCCTAATGCGAAACAGACCGAGCAGGGACAGAGTGTGTGTGTGTGTGTGTGTGTGTGTGTATGTATATATGTGCAAGAAGAGGTTTGGGGGGGGTTGCAGAATGAGAATCTTAACCAGACCACCATACCACCAAGATAATGACACACTTAAGAGTTGTTTACTTGTACTGCAATTGCCTAGCAATGACCGCAGTGCTAATGACGACCTCTCCTGCATTTTAATTTCCTGTTGTTTTTTTTTACACATACTCAGTAATAAGGCAACTGCGGTTTTCGCCAAAGAACAATCACTGGACCCGTGCCAGGAATGCAAACCCAGCAGTGATCACCGATACAGGCCCAGATTCCTCAGTCTAGAAATGCTAGCATGGTTAGCGATGCGTTAAAGCTGTCGCATGAAGCATTCCCGCGATGGCCGAGCCTAACCCTAAGCATCCGAAACTTGACTTTGGGCCTCCCCTCCTCACTACATACACTATATGGACTAAAGTATTGGGACAACTGTCCATATATTGTTAAAGTAGCTGTCTCTACTGTCCAGGGAAGAAGGCTTTCTACTAAAGGTGGGCTGTAGAGATTTAGTGAGCGTTAGTGAGGCCAGGATGTTGCATGACCACCACCCCACCTCCTCCCTGAATCCTTAACTCGTCCCAAAGGTACTGGATGGAGCACCATCTTTCATTCCAGAGAACACAGTTCAATGCTGCTGGAGGGGCTTTATACTCCTCTAGCCCACGCCTGGCATTTGGAAAGGAGTCCTATTCTACTGGCAGTGCTTTACTCTCTACAGGGACTAGACACACTGTACGAACCTTGGTGAAATTGTGATGGCTACCTTGTGTTGAATGATGCCACATAGGCCGCTTTTCCACTGCAGGGTCAAACCCGTGCTCACGGTACGTCCTCTCGGTACGTCCTCGTTACAGCAGAATTATCCAGTACGTATTACATAACTAAGCTGGAATATGTGTCTTCTGTGGGCCGTCACTGGCGCTGCAAACCAACCAATTGTGTTTATCCTGAAGTAAAATAACAGGGTGGTAAACAGGGTTGTACAATCCCATCTGAGCATCTTCTCACATCTGTAACGTACTGAACAATACAGCTTTCAGCAGCACCTTCAAATGCCCTCTTAAGCTCTTTAGAAACGTATTAATAGGTATTAATTAGGCTGATCTAAAAACAACTGTGAACTATATGATGCCATTCTTGCCACAGGGGCAGGTGAGGGACGCCCAAGGGAACCGGCCCAGACTCCCCCAGACACCAAGAGGTAGTAGTGCAAGGAGTAAAACAGAAATAGCAGAGACTATATATATGCGTGTGTGTGTGAAACATGTATGTGTGTGCGTGTGTGTGTATGTGTATATGCGCAGACCCAAAAATCCTCCTCCAAACAAACACTGAATCTCCTGCATATCTCAAACTGGAACCACATGGATCCCACAGTTGGTGTAACTTATTCTGAGCGGGCCTGCCTCCCCTGTCCTCCGAGTCCTCTCAGGGTGATGCATTGGGGTAAGGCTGAGCATGAAATTTGGTAAGAGCTGAGAGGTTTGGGGGGGTGGGTGGGGGTGGGGGGGTGAGTTTGGAAGTGCTCTCCCGTTCATACATTAGACTTGGACAGGCTCTAACACTTTCTGCAAATTGGACGAATGCGTTTTTCCCTCAGGAACAAGCTGTTTTCAGTTGCTTTCAACACTATGAGAAATATATCTATATGCGCACACACACACACACACAGACAAACACACAGACACACACATACACATACATGTACTTATGACTTATAATACAATCTGTGGACTTGGATGAGCTAGTGTTGGGGCTTGGTCTGAAAGAAACTCTCTCACACACACACACACACACACACACACACACACACACACACACAGACACACAAAATAAATGTTTTTTTTTCGGCACAGGCCTTACTCAATTATTCTTTGACCTTTGAACTCAACATGGATCTATGGCAGAACTGAACTAACCCAAGTGTATCATTTTATGCATTTTTGAGTTTTTCAGACCTCTGCAACGTCAGTGAAAGCTTTTAATACTTTGTATTATTTATATTTTTAAAATAATGTTTATTATTTTTTCTTTTTAAATATTTTTTTTTTACCTCATAATAAACCTAAATAACAATTTTCTACACAAGAAACAATCAGATACATGTTATCTGCTCCCTGGTAGGTTATCTGTGCGCTGCATTCACCAGAAAAATACATACAGATTTCACTCTATTAAAGACAGGTGGAAGCTGGTGACTGGTCGGAGTACTGAGTGACATAGCAGAGTCTCCCGGTTCTCCCGGTTCTCTCCTGGTAGAACTTTCGCTAATTACTCTTATGGTTATCATGTTGTTTTAAACTTTAGTATTTCTATTAAACCGTTAAATTCCCAAAGGTTGTTTCAGGCCTAGCCATGACAGTACCTTCACCATGTTTGACTGTGTGCTTTGGTCATGGAGAGATTCTTTGTTGTTCCACACTTTTCCATATAGGAAAGGTGGGAAAATGGTGAATAAACGCTACCTAATTTATTTAAATGTCTTGCAGATAAAACATGAAGGTTTCCGCACTAGGCCTCTCTCAGGGTGCCCATAGGACGCCAGCCAACATTGCTATAAGGACCAAAGTGGTGTATACCCACCCCCTTATCGAGGTAATTACCTAGCTGCGGGTATAATTCCTCCTCCTCCAACATAACATTGAAAAATCTACAAAAAGAATAATATTTGGGGGAAAATCAGTAAAAATACACTTTTTATGGACAAATTATTGTTTTCTACGTAATATTTCATTACGTATATTTCATACGGACCAATCACAACCAATCACAGAGAACATCTCCATTCAAGCCTTTTGGATTCACTGTATCTAACTCAAAAATATACCAAGCCTCTTTCTGCAAGAGACGCCACTGCTCACGGTTGGCAACTAGCATCATGTGCCTCATTATTAAAATGTCTGGCTACCGGAGATGTTTCAGCTTTGGTCCCAATAGGACATTTATGTTTGTCTTGTTTTTAGGTGTGGTTTGGTTTTACCCACATAGCCAAGACCAAAAGGACATAGCAACAAATAAACCACAAAGGTCGAGAAGCATGGAACTCCTCCCCGAACCCTGAACTCCTCATTACTTAGCGGATGTGTGTATCAGTCCTGAGACACATGCTTTATGGGCGAATAGGCTTTAATCAAATGGTCTTTCAAATTAGAAGCTACTGCTCAATAAATTATTCCGTTCTGAAAGGCCTGTCTCACGGAAAGCTGCACTTTCCCTGCTTCATGGAAAAACGTCCTGTTTACTCCCTCAGTCCATGGAGTCCACATACAGGAGCCAAGCTTGAAAAATAGCTTGGCCAGAACTGATCATTTTGATGATGTCACCATCAAAAACTACTTTTTGCTACTATGCATTCTTTACATGATGCAGTAGATGAGCCATAAAAACAAAAGACGTGAAGAAATGTTGAAAGATTTAAAGAAGTCGATGTAAAAGTTCTTGGGGTCTTTAAGGGGTCAAAATTGCTCAAAGAACCCTTTGTAACGCCTATAGTTTAGTCTAGTAGAGCTGCAACGGTTAACAGACACCGGCGATTATAACATGTCGTGTTGTTCATTTTGAACTGCAATGCACTACAGGAAGTGCTGGGGGCAGTATCGCTTCCATTCTCTGCCTTCAACTGATGGCATTCTGTAAAAAATATGCAAAAATAATCGACAGATTAGTCGACTACAAACTAATCATTAGTTACAGCCCCACTATCCAGTCCAACACACCTTAGCCCCGCCCCTTAACACTGAAGTTCTAAGGAGTGTTTCAGCAGGACTACTTTTTGAATGAAGCACAAAACAGGGCAGCCGATTAAGAGAGGTCATTTGCTCCCCCTACAGTCGGGAAGTGTAATTTGGGCTGCAAGCTACCACTAAAGGACTCACTTTACACATGCATTTCTGGACAAGCTAATAGATACAGTCAGAAGTATGTGGGCCGAGGCGGCAGAGTAAAATTACAGGAATCTTACAAATATGAACAGCGTTGCGCTCTCACAAGCACAACAGTTTTCCTGCCATGCTTCCACAAACTTGTATAGTGCAGTTAAGTTAGCATGCCGAGCCGGGAGTAGCAATGATAGTGGCGCTATTCTCCCTATAACAGGTCAGTGGAGCATCAACATGATTTTGAAGCTGCTATTTTAAGGTAAAACAGCTGCGTAATGCTGCTTTAATGAGCTACCATGCCCCCTATAGTTAGCTAGCATGGTCCACGTCCCTTCACTTAGTTAGCTATCTACTACTATGCCCCCACAATCAGCTAGCCCCTGTGAACTCAACAGTTAGCTAGCTAACTACCTACTAGAGATACTGCTGGTGGAGCATTAAACTTATTTTAAAGCTGCTATTTTAAGGTAAAAATGCTCCATAATGCTGCTTTAAAGATCATTTTTACCTTTAAAGCAGCATTATGTAGCATTTTTACCTTAAAATGCTGCATTACAGCTCTTTAAAGCAGCATTATGTAGAATTTTAAGGTAAAAATGCTACATAATGCTGCTTCAATGAGCTATCATGTCCCCTACAGTTAGCGAGCACTGGCCATGCCCCTTCCATTAGTTCTCCAAACTTGTAGAGTGCAGTTAGTAATATGCCGAGCCTGGAGTAGCAACGATAGCGACGTTATTCTCCTCATTACAGGTCAGCGGAGCATCAATATGATGCTGAAGCTGCTATTTTAAGGTAAAACTGTTACATAATAGTACTTTAACAAGCTACCATGTCCCCTATAGTTAGCTAGCTATTATGAACTCAACCGTTAGTTAACTAACGACCTACTACAGGTACAGTCAGTGGAGTGTCTCAATTATTTTGAAGCTGCTGTTTTAGGGTAAAATTCTACATATGAACTGCAGCGGTTTTGGTGTATAAATGGCAGAATTGGACATACAGGATACAGGTCTGTCTTCAGTACAACAAGCCCAAGCACAATTGCTCAAGTACTTTCCCCACCCGAGTAGAAGTGTGTATATGTCGGGGAATTGTCCTGGGCAGAGAGCTCAAAGGTCTGGGTGATTGCTTATGGAGATACACATGAAGGATAGGTGACTGCTGGGACAGGAAGTTAACATCCAGGTGTTCCTGGCTTCAACTGGTGCGTATGTGTGTGTGTATATGCGTGCTGGGATGCTATTTGGTGGCCAATGTTTATTGGACCGCTCGCAACCGAGTCGTTGCCTGACAAGGATTACAAAACACAGCAGTGGTCCCAAATTCGAACAAGGTGTGTTTGACAGATGCGCTCTGTCCATGAGCATGGCATAGCAGCCTTACTGTAACGCTTCCTCAAGGTTGAGGGGGGGCTGAAAGAGAACATGAAATATGCTCCATCTGTTCAGACAAGCGAGAGAGAGAGAGAAAGAGAGAGAGAGGGAGGGAGAGAGTGAAAAAAAAAGAGAGAGCGAGTGGGACTCACCATGCAACGCTGCACACAGAGGCTCTCAGAGATGAAAACATTTTTCTCCTGGGTCTTCTCACCCTATAAAACTGAGCCAGCAAATCGTCTGCCCATCTGTTGTCCTTCCACAGAGAGAGGGAGAGAGAGGGAGAGAGGGAAGGACAACACAGGTTTATTAAGCCTGCTTATGGTTTAACAGTCCCCATGACATTCAGCATCTCAGGGACACTCCGTGCCCCCTACTCAACCTCACCAAACTCTTCCTTTCAAGGGGCCCTAAAATGAAAAAACGTGTGTTTACCGTGGCATAGGTGAACAATGAGAGTTCAGCACATGGAAGCGACAAATCCAAAAGACAATCCAGAAGAACCAAAGCAGAGCTGGACAACAGGCCAATTCCAAAACCCCAAAACTGTTACATCACAGTCTTGACCTGTTGAATTTAGACCCCATCAGTGCACATAAAAGTCAAATGTGACGATGGCTTTGGAAGAATATGGTGATGTTAAGAGAGAGCAGATGGAGAGCAGCTCATCACCTCCAGACTCACTTTACACGTGCATTTCTGGACAAGCTAATAGATACAGAACCATCACTGAACGTGCGTTGCGCTCTCACAAGCGTTTTCCTGACACGCTTCTACAAACTTCTCCCTATAACAGGTCAGCGGAGCATCAACATGATTTTGAAGCTGCTATTTTAAGGTAAAACAGCTGCGTAATGCTGCTTTAATGAGCTACCATGTCCCCTATAGTTAGCTAGCCTTGTCCACGTCCCTTCACTTAGTTAGCTATCTACTACTATGCCCATAAAAGTCAAATGTGACGACGGCTTTGGAAGAATATGGTGATGTTTAGACTGGAGAGCAGCTCGTCACCTCCAGAATCTGCACTTGTTACGGGAATAGCGGTTGCTACGGAAACCAGGCCCACTGACTGAACAAGGGGAGCTCAAACTCACCACATGACCAAGCTAAAAGTTAACGCTAGTGGATTTTACCATCTCTTCCCTCTGTGGTCTGCTTGTAGTCCAGCTAAGCCATCAAACTCAAATAAAAACATGCCTTATGCTGGTCAAGAGCTAAACTGGTCAACCAGCTTGAGCTGGCCAGGCTGTTTTTTCCACAATGAAACACAATCAATGCCAAATACTGGCACCTCAATCCTTAATCAGGTGCTTGAGTTTCTGTGCACATCCCTAATAAAGACCGGTGTCAGTCAGCATCACCGCCGTGCCGAGTACGCTCCACCGCCTAAATAACATCCGGTCATATCCAGAGACCTGTGGTCAGGAACTGACCATTGATGAATTGAACAGAGGGTGGCTGACGAACTGTACTGCAACAGATGAGCTACAGTCTGTAATTGGAATACAGGGCACCTATAAGGTAGGCGGGGCTGGTTAAAAGTCCAGCGAGTAGAATTGAGGTATTAATATCTAATAAAGTGAACAGCATATACAGTATTACAGGAAATACAGTATTAAATAATCACCTACAGGACCATAACTGGGCATCATTGTTCAGGGTTTTGGTTGTGTGTTAGCTTGGCTGTTGAGGACCGCTGTCCGATTCTGCTGAATGGATTTATTGGGACTCGCTTGAGCTGAGTAACTGTTTAATTGAAGCCAATAAAGATCCTCTCATTATCTAGATTGGTCTGTCAGAGTCGGAAATGAACGAGTCCGCATCCTCTTCGGCCGCAGCGCTGACAGGCCATCTTGCGTGCCCACACACACACACACACAGTAGGATGATTCAAGTCATTAGAGCAATAGATATCGGTCAATAGAGGGCCGGCCGTCGTAACAAGATTTGACAGAAGCGTTTTTTTTCTTAGAGGTTTTCACAAAGACAGCGTCTCCACAAACATGACTTTCCAAGAAGGTTCAGCCGCAGCCCCACAAAATATTTGCAGCTGGAAATGGCCATGATCCAGGCTGAACTGGAGGAATCCGAATTTTACTGCAGTTAGCAAGCAAGCAAGCAAGCAAGCTAATTCACCAGCCCATCGGGGCAACTTGTATGTGGATTCAACCCTTCAGCTGTAAACCATTCACAAGCAAAGTTTGGATTTCCATGGTATTGTGGGAATTGTAATGGATCTAGGAGTATCGTTATGGTAGCGTATTCTCGTCTCCCTCGCCCCCACATGCATGGGTCATTTTTGTTCGTTTTCTAAAGTAATTCTTATGTTGTAGTCTATTTACCGCGGACGTCGGAAACTGGACATTGGAGCTGAGCATCACGTCACCCCAGATTTGACCGTATTCCCGGTTAAACATTCCGATAATTGTACACTATTCCGAAACATTCCCAAAAAAAAAACCACAGTTCGCTAAAGACTTCAGTGTTTAACACAACTGGTCTGACAGTTCTCTGCTGGTGTCGAATCTTATGGCGAATCTAACTAAAATATGTCCCACTTTTTATGTCCCAGGTTAGCATTATCCCAGGTTAGCACTGTCAGTGATTCCATGGCATTTGGCCCGTCCAAACACCATGGAAAAACGTCCACATTTCTAGATCTTGGATTTTAAACTCTGGGATGGTGAGGCTCTCCCGACTTTCTGAGTGGGGAAATTCCCCTCGTAAAGATGTTCAGTTGAAACTTCCTACATGGAACTTGGGCAATCCAACATCCCAGTTCAAAACAAGCGTTTCCAATATTCCGGCCTTCATCCATCTTATTTGCTCAAACAACCACAGTGGATTGATCGTGGGTGTGTTAGCATTGTTGGACTGTTGTAGGGTATGTGTGTGTTTACACGCTACCGGCTGTAGCAGCTACCTTAAGGGGAGTGCTATAGGTAGTGGTGGAGCAGACTGGAACTTGCACCCCTGTCTGGTTTCCTGGTCCAAACTGCGCTGTGAACCGAACAGTGAACAGTTATGTTACCCTTCAAGCTCCAAATATGGCTGGGCTCGACCCGCCATCCTTTAAGATCCATGAAAGACAAGCGTCCAGACTTTTTTCTGTCCTGCACCGAAGTGGTGGAACGAACTTGCCCTGGGTGTCCCAACAGCAGTCCAACGCTCGCTGTCTTCAAACCCAGACTGAAGACCCTCCTCTTCCGAGAGTACTTAAGTAAAGAGTATGTTGAGTACTAAGTATCCATACTGACTTCTGTTTTCAGTAGTATCTAATCTTAGAGGGATTTTTTAGATTCTAGCCTCTACAAACTAGCTAAGGGTCTTTTCTGAGTAACAGTGAAATATTTTTTTAAGTCGCTCTGGAGAAGAGCCTCTGCTAAAGGCCTTCAATGTAATGGTAAATGTTACACCCCAAACAATCAGTAAAAACTCAAGTGACCACAGTCATAGGACTTGCGACGGTATAGTGCTGCAAACGGAGTAGCAAAAAGTGTAGATAACTGGCGTTTGTGGATGGTGGTGCAGCTGTGATTAGCCAAGAAAGCTAGCTGGCTTACCTAGCAGTTAGCAAACAGGCCAACTCACCCATCATAAACAGTAGAAGCACAAAGTAAAGATATCAGTACAGTCTCTCACCTTACTGCGTATTGCAGAGTCTCTCTCCACAGCCGCTGGAGTAGGAACGTGAAAACGGTCTGCAAAGAGTTTATAGACTTGGCATCTGCAGTGCTTCCACAACAAGGGCTGCCCTCTTCAAAAGGTCAGGGCCGCCAAACGAGTATCGCTACTGGTGGTGAGTCTGTGAAAGGAAATGAACCAGATTAATAAAATGATTTATATTTGTTTATTAACAAAGAATTTTGCAATAAATTCAGCTCAGAATGCTCTCATTACCTAATTCTTTTTTTTTTTTATGATTTATTTATCTAGTTGGAACCATTCACTCACTCAGCATGTGGTGGTAATCTGGTGTGTTGTGTGTGTGGCTCAAAGTAAGCCATTAAAAAGATATTAGTCTGTGTTTCTGCTGAATAACTGGAAGACCATCAGTTTACAGAGCGACTATCAGCAGCTGCCATAACATTTTTATTGACGTGCTTCCAACCCCCCAACTCAGAAAGTCGGAGCTCATTTTACAACATGGCGGTGCCATTTTTGTGCGCTTATCTCATAACTACAACATTTTCGACAGGACAGGGACTGTTATTATTTGCTCTGGAAGTGTGACGGACAACTACTCATGGTAGCAAACTCCACAGGCCTTTAGGACTGGGCCTTTAGGACGGTAAAAAAAAAATTAATTTATTATTAAAAGTTCAAAATGAAATCACATGAATCTTAACAATATTCTGTAAACAATTTTAAAAGCTAAATTGCTAGCTAGCATGTCCTTAAATCTTTCTGTGGGAGCTGCTCAGAAGTCCAGGGTCCCGTCTACAGGTTTCCAGATACTTAGGGCTATGCTGGCAGTGCTTAGGGTGTGGGTTTGATACCTGGGTTTGTTATGCTGCCACTGTCAGGCCTTTGAGTAAGGCCCTCAACCCTCCCTGCTCCAAGAGAGCAAGATTACCCATGCTCTCCCTGGGTGGAAAGGTGGCGCTCTCTCGATTTATCACTCTTAAGTGATGCTGGCTGGCACAGGCGTCTGTTAGCTGGTGCGGTGGAGGTGGAGAGCTTTCCGGCCAGCAGCACTTTGAAAAAGAGGTGGTGGCTGGCTTTGCGTATATCGGGGGATACTTGCGGATACGGGGCAGTGCTGGCAGTGCTTAGGGTGTGGGTTTGATACCTGGGTTTGTTATGCTGCTACTGTCAGGCCTTTGAGTAAGGCCCGTAACCCTCCCTGCTTCAGGGGCGATGTAGCATTGCTGACCGTTAGCTCTGACCTTGGTTTTCCAAGCTGGGATATGTGCGAACAATTTTTTTTGAGGGATGAAGGCTAGCACATGTAATCTCCCAACAGCAGGGCCTATTTCTACTGTTTCCATGGCTCGATTACTGTCGACAGGTTCGAGTCTGCACTTCTGACAGTTTTCTGATGGTTTTGATTCTAACAAATGACAACAATGGCAAAACTGTGCCTCTGAAGGGACAATAATATTAATAGAAATTGTGGGGGGAAGAAGACGTCTCTGCTCAGAGTGATGCAGGCCATCAAGTGTTGCTTTCGGCACCCGGAGAACGTGGGAAATCAGCCCATCTGCTCCGGTTTAGCGTGTCCTCAGGGTCGCGTGGGTGAGTGTGATCGCATGGTGTTACGGAGCACTGATGAGCACCACTTTACGCAACGCAGTCATCACCGACACACCAAGGATCAGTGTTGTGGAGGGTCTCCTCTGGCCTCTTGACGACCGCCTCGCAATCACCACTCGGTCATATTTTGCTAAGCATTTTCTTAAAATGATCTAACTGCATAGACACAGGCTTCCCACGCGTTCCTCGTTGCTGTCCACACATCTTCCACAGTGGCTGGATTTGTCTTCTCCACACGCTTCCCAAGACAGTCCCACACGCTGTCAGCTGGGTTCAAATCTGATGGTTGTGTTACCATGACATCGAAAGGACTTTCTCACTCTTCACTCAACCCTCTCATTCACTGGACGTCTTGCTTATTAAGGCATTTTGGGGTTCTTCCATAAAGAACCGCTTAAGAGTGATGAGTGGAGAGAGCGCCATCTACCCACCCGGAGACAGAGAGAGAGTACATGGCCAATTGCGCTCTCTCAGACTCTGGTCGCTGATGGCAAAGCGGCATGGCTCTGGATTCAAACTTGTGACCCCCGGGCCATGGTGGCAGCACCAACCGCTGAGCCTCTAGGAGCCTCTTAAAGACTCTTAAATCTATGCAAATGCTAGGGTAACTATATTTTTTTCAGTTCTATGTTGAACTGAAAGGAAATTATGTGGTCATAGAAGACTATTTTTTGGTTTTGCCAAATGAGTAAGTGTGTATGCATTAAAGTACATTAATATTAACTGTAGATGAATGGTTTGAGGGGTATTTCTAGCCTCCTACAGTGTAGGCCTACTTGAAACCCCTTCCACGTTGGATACTGGCGTGTCCCCAGCATCAGTAACATTCAATGTTTTTAAGATGACGGTCAGTGCACAGCCAGGTGGACCAGGTGTGTCCAAACTTTTGACTGGTACATAGTGCTATATGTAACCAAAAATGGTACCATCTGCAAAGAACCCTCTGTAGCACCTGTATAACGCAAGGGTGTGAACAAGAAAACCCCTTACCGGCCACTTTATTGGAAACCCCTGCTGTTGCACGATTACTATTAGTCATCATCTAGCCCTTCATTAACTGCTAGTTTCTGAGCACAAAGCTGCTCTTAGTTAATTTGTGCAAATTATTAATTGAAGTGACTCACATGTGCTACTCTTGCCTTTCATCAAATAATTTATGTTCATCAATTAAAGGTCATTTAATTAGTGATAATTTCATTGCTGGTACTGAGAAACTGGCCGTGGTTTTCTTTGATGAATGGCTCATGTAAAGATCAAGAGAAGGTGATTAACTCAAACAGTCTTGCTCGTGTGGTTTCTCACGTACGGTTATTTGTTATGATGACCATTTTTATAGTGCTTTTCATCACTGGTCAACAGTGGCCCAGTGCTCTGTCTACAGACTGGCTACAGTCCATAACTGTGTACAAAGCTGGGTTATAGGTACAGGGGTGTAGTCTATACCCTCACACTTGGAAGCTAGTGCACCCCCAGTTGTTTCAAACTGCTTAACCCCCTTAATAAGCTCACAGTCTCTGGTTTAGCATTGTTTCAGCCTCTCATTTACATATTAATTTACCCTGAGTTAGCATTAGCCTACCTCTAGGTTATAAGTTCTTGCAGTATCTCTAGGTACTTAGTGCATCTTCGGCATCCCCTATTTGTACGCTCTTCTAAGAGACTTAAGGCTAAGCTAGTTGCCCAGTTGTCACCCTCACTATCATCTTACTCTCCTTAACAACAATGGGGCCTGGCCATCTTTGTTTAATTTGTATTAGAAGCTCCGGTGCTACAGCGGATTCGTCGATATGATAAACATACAGTGAGTTGTAGAATATGACCATTTGTGAAGCTCTGGTGCAGGCACCAGAAAAATACATATAGATTTGTACATGTGAGATGACCTCAGTAAAATTTTAAAGGCCACTCATACAAATATAAGGGGTTAATCGGTTTTGAAAACACTGACTGCTGAGAGAAGTAAACTCCAGATATATCAAATATGATACAAAAGGTCAGAAGGTCAAATAAACACTGCTTTTAAAATGAGAATTTTCTGGCAATTATTTGATGGCTCAGTCTTTACAGAGTTAAAAAAGCCCTTAAATACCAGTGTTTGAAAATGTAATTTGCCCTGCCAGGATGAAACCAAGCTAACTGCTAACACTATGGCTATGTTAACACGGCTGCCATTTCTCACTAGTCCTGCGCTGAAGTTTTGTTCAACATGTAAACACAGCATTAGCCTTCTCTACTACTAGGACTGTGCTAGTTTTGAGAATAGGCTATCAAGCTAGCTAAGCAGTCAAGCTGGTATAAGAAAACAGAGTTCAGTATCCTCTGAAACAATGTGAAAATCGATGGCAGTCTTCAATCAATCGCCCTAGACATCTAGCGTTATAAAAGGCTTTTTTCAGCTGAAACAGGAGCCTAGTGCAGCCCAACATTTTTCAACATCAACATTTTAATAGAACATCATCCTCATTATGGCTTTTAGAGAAATGGGTTTTTGGGGAGGGGGGGGGTAGTGCACTATAGACCCTTGTGGTGTGGCCTAAGCTTTCAGCCTTTGTTTTTCTTCCATTACTTTTACTTTTCTACTTGAAGAAGTTTTGAAACCAGTACTTTTACACTTTTACTGGAGTAAAAAGCTTAAGTTGACGCTTCACGTCTTTCTAAACCCCAGTATCTCCACTTCTACCTGAGTAATGAATGTGAATACTTGCTCACCAGAGTCTAAGCTGGACTGAACCACAGTAACCTTTTTTTTTTTTGGAAGCGGTGAAGATTTTGGGTTTCAGGTGCCCACCCCTGAGTGGTGCGGGGCAGAGAGTGATAACGTCTCCATCTGTTGTTTACCCAAGCAAATCAGAATCCCGAAATCACACCAGCAAAATCATATGCCACTCTATCCTCCTGTAAACAGAAGCAGTTGGTGGGCATGGTCCGGGACTTTTTTTAAGTCTGTTTGCTGAATTTTAAAAAGAAATTGGACTAAAATGCCTCATCACAGGTGTAATATGTGGTGTTTTCACAACCATAGCTAGTCTTTCTTCATAAATCATACAGTTTATTTATTTCAAAAATAAAATCTAATAAATCACCAGGGTCCAAATGCTCTCCTAGTGTCTTGGTTGGTCCTGGCCGTGCAGCATTGCTTATTGCATAATTACTCTAAAATATTTACAGAGATGATTTATACATGCAGTTCATGTGTCCACTAATTAAAGGCCATACACTGGTCATTTAATTGCTGGTACTGCAGAACTGGCAGAGACTGTGTTCTGAGTTTGGAGTAATGAATAGCTGGATAGATAGCTAAGGAGAAGGCGAATGAGGATAATAGCAGTGAGATTTCCGCATGATCGTTTAATTGCTTATTATAACTGTACGCCGTAGGAGATAACGGAGGGCACAGGAGGAATAAACGGAAATAAGACTTTTCTGGAGTGCAACATTGCTCGGAATAGCTCAGAACAGCAATGCCCTGCAATATAAAGGTGTTTACTGCCAGTTAGCCCACCCGTTCGTAGCTCCTCCTAGCACTAGCGACGCTTCCGACACTAGGAGGGTAAGGACTTAACCCATGTGTCCTCCGATACATGCAAAGTCAGCCCACGCCTCTTTTCGAACTGCTGCTGATGTAGCATTGCCCCGAGAAAAGGGCCGGGTCCCCAGCGCCAGCGCACCAGCTAACAGACGCCAGAGCCGGCCAGCATCGCTTAAGAGTGATGAGGGGAGAGAACACCACCTACCCACATGTAGAGAGCCCTGCCAACTGTGCTCTCTCAGACTGTGGCCACTGATGGAAAACGCTGTTCATGAGGGTGTCCATGTTAGCAACCACTTGGTAACACCATAGCAACCACTTGGGATACTATAGCAATAACTTTGCAACAGCGCAGCACTCAGCAATACCCAAGCCACCAGCTAGGAACACCAATGAAAACCACCTGGAATACCGCAGCAACCATGTAGCAACAAGCTTCCATGTAGTTGTAGTTACACACAGCAACACACTTGACAACCACCTGGCACATCATTGCAACCATTATGGGATATCATAGCAACCACCTAGCAACACTCTGGTATCCACTAAGCAACATCATTAAAACCTGCCTGGAATACCATTGCAATCAAGTTACCCTCAAGCGAGCACTTAGCAATATCACAGTGACCACCTAGCAGCACCATAGCAACCATCTAGCAAAAACTTAGCAATATCATAGCAACCACCTAGCAACAACTTAGCAATATCATAGCAACCACCTAGCAACAACTTAGCAACACCATAGTAACAAGCTGGGACACCATAGCAACCAGCTAACATCATCATAGAAACCACCTGGAATACCATAGCAACCATGTAGCAAGCACCTAGCAGGAAAAGCACAACCATACTGCGTTTCCTTCAGGAGATGCGCATTTTTAAGTTAACGCTGTACTCCCATGCAGAGGTTCTAAACCATGCAGAGGTTCTGAACCATGCAGAGGTTCTAAACCATGCAGAGGTTCTGAACCACGCAGCAGTTCTAAACCACACAGCGGTTCTAAACCACAAAGAGGTTCTAAACTACAAAATGGTTCTAAACCATGCAGAGGTTCTAAACCACGCAGCGGTTCTAAACCACGCAGCGGTTCTAAACCACGAAGAGGTTCTAAACTACAAAACGGTTGTAAACCACGCAGCGGTTCTAAATCACACAGCGGTTCTAAACCACGAAGAGGTTCTAAACTACAAAACGGTTCTAAACCATGCAGCGGTTCTAAACCACGCAGGGGTTCTAAACTACAAAATGGTTCTAAACCATGCAGAGGTTCTAAACCACGCAGCGGTTCTAAACCACGCAGCGGTTCTAAATCACACAGCGGTTCTAAACCACGAAGAGGTTCTAAACTACAAAACGGTTCTAAACCACGCAGCGGTTCTAAATCACACAGCGGTTCTAAACCACAAAGAGGTTCTAAACTACAAAACGGTTCTAAACCACGCAGCAGTTCTAAACCACACAGCGGTTCTAAACCACGAAGAGGTTCTAAACTACAAAACGGTTCTAAACCATGCAGCGGTTCTAAATCACACAGCGGTTCTAAACCACGAAGAGGTTCTAAACTACAAAACGGTTCTAAACCATGCAGCGGTTCTAAACCACGCAGGGGTTCTAAACTACAAAACGGTTCTAAACCATGCAGAGGTTCTAAACCACGCAGCGGTTCTAAATCACACAGCGGTTCTAAATCACACAGCGGTTCTAAACCACGAAGAGGTTCTAAACTACAAAACGGTTCTAAACCACGCAGAGGTTCTAAACAACGCAGGGGTTCTAAACCACGCAGAGGTTCTAAACCATGCAGAGGTTCTAAACCATGCAGGGGTTCTAAACCACGCAGAGGTTCTAAACCACGCAGAGGTTCTTATTTGTGGCTGATATTTGGCCCAGCCATCACTTTTACCACACATTTGCATTAGGAGGCCTTTAGCTGAACCCTTTAAGGAAACGTTGACTGAAGAAGTGACTGGGTGTAATCAGACGCCCTGGCCTCTATATGGAGGCGTCAACTCAGTCCGTGATTTGACTGTTTAAAATTCCTTTCTTTGTGGACAGTGGATCTGCAAACCTGTGCTGAGCTAGTTTACACACACACACACACACACACACACTTTATCCAGCTATAGCTGAAGCTCATCCCAGGTGTGTGTCTCTGTCCCAGCAGCTCGGTGGATGAATGACGGCCTCGCCGCCCCCTCCTTACTGATGGATGTATCCCTGATTGAAGCCTTTCTGTTGCACGTGTGTGTGTGTGTGTGTGTATGTGTGTGTGTGTGAGAGAGAGAGTGTGCGAAGCTGATTAGACCCCTTGTTCTCCTGCCTTTGTTCGCTATGTGATAGAACATTCACACCGCAAGGAATAAGGGAGGCGTTTTTTCATCTGCTGCTTGTAATTGCCGCCATGGACAAAATGTTTGGACAGACGCCGTCGGCCCGGATCTTCTCCGAAGAGCCAGGCTGTCTTCAATACCCTCGCGCTTCTCACTGATTGTACATTTGTGTGGAAAGTAAGAGGCGTGAACTTTTCTAACTGGGTGAACGGAACGAGCGGCCGATCCCTTTCCCGCAGCGGGGACTGTTTCTGTTTTCGTCTTAAGCGTAGCTCCGTCCAGAACTACCACCCACCGCTGGCGTACACTTGCAGGGTATAGCTGCATATATCGCAATTCCTGAAGGTGGTGCAGCTAAAGTGGTTCTCACTGGTTGTTATGGTATCCCAGTGTGTTGCTAAGGTATAGGTGTGTGCTAAAACCTTTGCCCAAAAGATGGTTGGTCCAAAAGCTCATCCAGTCCGCCTGGATAATAGAGTGGTGTCCACAAACATTTGGCCAAAACGTAGGGTACCAAAACTTTTATGGTTGGTCCAATGTGTCTGGCTAATAGAGCGATGTCCACAAACTAAAACTAAAACTGTTGGGTGCCAAAACGTCTGACCAAAAGATGGTTTAATTGCTAAGTCCAATTAAAAAGGGATAGCAAGGAAAACCTGGATGAGCCAGTGGACTAAATGAGGCTGAAAACAGTGGGACTTGTTTTTATTAATAGGGTCTATGGATGCTTGATTGGATTGTGATCAGGAGAATCGGGAAAATCTGGAGAATTCTGTCTCAGGCTCTTCTAATAACTCTTCTAAAGAACGGTCCACACCCAGCAAGATCTTCCTGAGAACATTCTTTCATTGGTTCCTGAGAAGAGGCTCAACGGAAACGTCTACATCAGACTCATGATTGTCCTCAGAAACTCAACAAATTCCAAATAAGAGTCGGTGTCAGAATCTTCGTAATAACTGCGTAAGGAGTGTTTGCGGCAGGACGGGTTATCCCTCTGGGACAGTGTATTGCCATGAAGGTGTGGAGCTGGCTTGGGTTCTTCCCACAGTGCATCCTGGTGCTATCACTTCCCCAGGAAACTGGTGCAAGACCAGGCGATCTTCTTCCATTGCTCCATTGATCCATTTAGGATGGGCCCTAGGACCCTGGACACCTTTGCAATTATAAATCACATACATTCAACTGGGAGAGTCCAAACATTTAACCGGTAATGGATGGTCAGCGCAGGTTCCGGCCTTGTAAAAATTCTCAACTGGACAGTGAACACCCCCCCAGGGAGGTGTGAGGAGATGCTCCCTGGCAAATCCTCAGTGTTCTGCATTGTCTGTTATGACAACAGTGGGATTTATAGAGTGTCTCCAATTAAAAGTGTGGACTTTTAAACCCCCCCTTCCCCTTGGGCTGATGGACGAGGTGGCAAAAGGAAGGAAAAAGAGCCGCCCCTGCAATCAGCAACACGACGAAGGCGGCCTTGTGTTTATGCATTGTCCCCATCCAGACTGATTTATATTAAACAGCCGGCACACACTCACTACACTCGTCAGCTGACTCCCAGCGCTCACTTGCTCGGCTGAAGATGGCCAAGGCTTCATTCTGTAGTTTTATGCACATTCAGTGTTATTTACATAGCACTGTTCACAACAAGCATTGTCCCAAAGCCACAGTCAGTTACCATTAGCCATCCTCCAGACCTTTATGACCATTATTGGTCACTGTGTAAACCCTTCTGCATGGGCCTGACAAACTGGCACTAGCATCACAGTTCGCTCACAGTTAACAGCAAAGAGAAAATCAAGGCCAGATTTTTTTTTTCAGATGGTCTAAGCTGGTCTTTGATGGTCAAGGTGGTTGAAAAGCTGGTCAACTAGGGGAATACACCTCAAATGCTGGTAAGCTAAGCTGGATAAGCTGGTTAAGCAGCTAGGCTCTTGACCTGCATAGCTGGTCTATCAGCATGGCCAAGCTGTAAGGTCATGCCGAGCAACTTAACCCACTTGACCAGGTCAGATATCCCCCACCCCTGCAAAAATTCACCCATCAGTCAACTGAGAAGGTAAGCTAGGCTAGCAGTAACGATGTTTCAGAGAAAGTCTAAAGTATGGAGGCGTTTCTGAAGGAGAATCCTTCGTAGGGTCCCGAATGGTCAAGCGGAAAAGGGCACCGTCACTGTGAGGATAGCTGGATCGAATCCCGGTCATGCTGCTAGCCATCTGATTTTTAAAGGACTCAAAAACATGTTCCAATATGGCGAAAAACTATGAACGAATAGTCGAATCTTTGCATTGAACCGCCAAGTCCGATTCCACTGACAAATTTTGGAGCAGCACGGCTAGCTGACTAATATATAACATTAGCCAGCTATGCTAACCCCTCCATAGGCAAAAAGAAAAGTCACTGCTATAGACATAGCTGCAGCACTGCCATTATTTTGACCCTCTAGGCATGGATGGTGCGCTAATCGCAAATATTTTGAATGCTGCCACGGAGCTGCACTCACCAATGCAACCAAAGTTAACTAGCGGAATGTTAATACGGAGCGAGGAATGCTAATACGGAGCGAGGAATGATGATACAGATGATACAGAAGATTCGGTTGGACTGTAGCCACCCAGCACACGGCCTGTTCACCTTACTGCCATCAGGCAGGAGGTACCGCAGCATCCAGGCCAGAACAAACCGGCTAATGAACAGCTTCTATCCACAAGCCATCAGGTTCCTGAACAAGCTGTGAACCTTTCACCAACACCACTGCAATAGACATAAACATACATATTTATATTTAGCTCCACTCTCTCTCAGACTATACCGGTCTCTACAGATCCCTCCTGTCTTTGTATATATTTAATATAATTTTTATATAACTTTATTTTAATATGTTCAGTATGTATATAGTTTTGTCCATCAACCTGAGCCTCACCACAAGCATTTCAATGTCCTGGCATGTTGTGCAAATGACAAATAAACCTGAAACGTGAGCGTGGATTGATGATATGGAAGGAGGGATGCTAATAGGGGTGTGGTGTGTTGCTAGGGTGGGTCTAAACAGCCCTTTTTGAAAAAAAAACTGTTAGCTGTTCTGCGACTAAGCTGCGGAAAACAGTGCAACTAATCCACACCATCATACTGTACACTGGTACTGTATGTGGTTGTACCATACGTACACACACAGATATATATATATATATGCAAAAAACTGCACATGCACACTACCAAAGCCATCAAAAGAACTGTTGTTGTCGTCACGCTTGACCAGAATGTTCCCAGACGAGAAAGAGGGACTATTAGGAAATGGAGTGTATTCCACTTGAACTCTGAACCTGATTCGGAAATAGACCAGAGCACCAGAGCATTCTGCCATGTGTTTTGGCTCAGACACACCGTGCACGCTCATCACACACACACACACACACACACACACACACACACACACACACACACTCTCTCAGCATGAGGTGTCCATTTGTACTTTACAAGTGAACCGCTACTCCTTGGAAACGACGACAACAAAGCCAAAAGTCTTCTCCCTCTTCCCTTTTCCCCCTTTTTTAATCACTCGCCATGGAAAATTTGATTAGGTGGAAAGGAGCAACAGGAAGCCAGAGCCGGTGACACTGGAGCTCACGCTAACCCGAGCTCAGACCAGGCTTGGCCCAATGTTATGATTATAGCCGGAGTCACCTTAACTGCCTAATCAAGGCAAGCTGATGAAGGTTAGCTCAGCGCTAATCCAGCTGCCACACACAATATCACGCTTTCAGCCTGAGCAGGAGGACAGGGAGGCAAGAGACGCGCGCAGGACGTGGACGTGGACGACGCGACGCCATTTAAGCCTCAGCTGTAGGCCGTGTTTGATCTGGACGTGTTTCTGTAGAACGTGTAGAATCTGAATATGTGATGAAGGTAATGCAGCATGATGTATTACCTCACAGCCTGTGTGTGTTCTGGGGACCAAGATTTCCGCAGGACGAGGGGAAAATATGCGAGAGTGCGCGAAGGCATTTGGCGTAGACCCCGCTCACAAATGCGATTGGAGAAATGTGGTCTTGGTTAATAAAACATAAGAGACACAAGGTTAAACTGCAGTTGCTGAGGTTGAAGGAATAGTTTGGCGGGACAAAAAATATCATAAAATCATATAAACGTGATTTATCACGCACCCCAGATGCAGTCAGTCAGCCGAGACCATTTGAAGTTAGCTTCATTACCTTAGGACGGATGATGCTAGGCTAATGATGCTAACAGATGCAGGACTTGGAGATGGTCACCAATCTCATCTCATGTTTAATTATTGATTTAAGGTTTAAATTTAGAGTTTAAATGGCGATCTAAGATGGGAGACGTTTGAGACTCGTATCCACCCTGTTTAACGCTGCTCAACGCTAACTGCTAATAAGCTTCCAGTACTTGCCAGCTACATTAGCCTTGTAGCGCCAGTGCATAACCTTCATTACCTGACTTGGAGATGGTCACCAATCTCATCTCAACCCAGCTCTGCATGAATCTGAATAGTATTAGCCTGTAGTGTAAAGGACGCTAGGACTCATTAGCATTTTAGCTAAAAAAACACACATTTATGTTTAACTTAAATAAAGTTGTGTTGGAAACATCTTCAAACAACTTCATCATCATCACTATCAATATAATAATCACTTTAGCGTGCATACACTGAGATGAGTTTGGTGACAGTTCAAGTCCAGTGTTTCTTAGCAGCCTTAGCCTAGCATCTGCTGAACAAAAAAGGGCGGGTCAGCTCAAGCTGGTCAAGCTGGATGACCAGCTTATCTCCTGACCAGCATAGGAAATGATTTTGTTTAAGCTAGTCCACTAGCACGATCAACTTGACCGAGTTGGACCATGCTGGTCGACCGCCCTGGCCGCCATCACAGAGCTTGACGACCAGTATGAGCAAGCTTGACCGAAATCAAATGCAACATAGACTAGTCAAGAGACTGGTCAAGAGCTGATTAACCAGCTAGCTCCCCAGCATAGGGTATCGTTTCCGTCCACCTTGACCATCAAAGACCAGCTGGTCTTGAGCTGGATTTTTCAGCAGAGCAGGTTATGCTTAAAAGCATAAAAAACAGTTATTATATTTAAAAATAAGATCTATAGAAGGATGTGTGGACAAAAGGACAATGACTATAAATGTGTTCATTTATTATTATTATTTTTTAATTATTTTAATGCTGCCCTGCCAGATAGCATGATTGCTAACCCAGCTAACATTATATATATATATATATTAGTTATAAAACACAAATACATTTATTGAATTGGTTCTGGCAGATACTGGTTGACGAGGCTGAAGGCTCAAAATGCTAATGTTTTTTTTAGCTTTGTGCTATTTGATGTTGACGGCGATTTCATGACACCCACGGAAATATGTTCGGAAAAATCTCACAAAACTGAAGCCTGCTAACATGTAGTCCCCCAACAACGTCCGTCCCAAACATCGGACACTTCCACGTAGTTTGCATTTCCACCCTAGAGGCGCAAGATTATAACACTGTTAGCGATGTTTAAATATTGTTTGATCATTCATTTTTGTTTAATTATTGATTTAAGGTTTAAATTCAGAGTTTAAATGGTGATCTAAGGTGGGAGCTTATATTTTTCGGATTATATTCGATATTGGGGCGGTTTGAGACGCGTATCCACCCTGTTTAACGCTGCTCAACGCTAACTGCTTCAGGCAGAGGGAGTTTCTGATGAATTAACCAGGGCTGCTTTGGGTGTAGCATGGCAGCCTTTAGCTTCACTTACACAGAGGTTAATGGAAGTACCCCAAGAAGACAGGGACACCAACATGCGTGTGGCTGCTCGCGCAAAGGTTAAATGTCAACAGCTTCTTGCTACAGTAACTTCTCCTCTCTTGCATTTCAGTCAGATCAGAGTCAGCACAGATCGATGGCCATTGATGGGACATTATTGGCCGGTATCCCTCGCGGACGCGGGGCTTCATCAGTCATGGCCTTTGTCTCTTGAGAGTTGCGCAGACCAGTGTCTGAGATCTATAGCCAGGCCAGAAACTCATGTGCAGCCAAGAGAATGATCTACTTGATTGGGTGTGTGTAGCTTTTCAGCCAGCGGTTTTCTGCCCATAAATCTATTTGATATTGACGCCGATGTGGGTGTCGAGACGGGGTCAAGATGAAAGAACGAGCGTGTGAGTGTGTGTGTGTGTGTGTGTATGAGTAAGTGCATCCCAGGCTGTTGTGCGGGAGAGAGAAAGAAGGTCGTGGAGAGAGCCAGAGAAAAATGAAAGTGAGAAAATAGACTTCAATTGTCTATTAGAGGACTTATTGGCCAAAGAAGATTATATTAAATCCTGTTTGGGCTCGTTCATTTCCCTCGTCCCCGAGAGACCCCGGGGTAATGAGGAAGATTAGTATTTAGGCATGGCCGTAACCTCTCTTTAATGATGCCTTTGAATACGCACAAAGGCGATTGCGCTTGGGAGATCTCCCAGCTTCGATCTACAGTGCATTAAAGCTTTTTTTCACCTCCATTTTTCTCTGCAGGTGTTGCTGGGATTAAAAAAAAAAATCTGATGAAATGCAGAGTGGTGGGCAGCAGCAGGATGTTCACTGACTTTGGGGCGGGGTGTACATTTCGTGAAAAAAAAAAAAGTAAAAAATTATATATATATATAACGTTATATATAAAAATTATATATAAAAATATATAATTATATATTTCCTACGTATTTCTTTTACTGGCGGTTTTGTACAGTAAATAAAATGGCTATATTTGCGTAGTACATATTGGTAAATTCCTCTATAATAAAAACCACTATACTTTCTTAGCACCAAATTTCTGCATTACACAATTTTACTGTCTATTTTAAGGAACAAAATTTGTTGAGAAAGTGTCCATAAAATTCTAGTCTGATTATTCTAGTCATTCACTGAATAATCAAATGATCTGATGGTCTATGAAGGTTTATAAAAACTTCTATTATTTTTTTTTTTTACTATTTGTATTTAAAAATTTTACAAAATTTTTATATCTATATACGAGTTGCCATAAATGCCTCTATGGTAGCTATAGCTAACTATAAGGGCTGTGGTAGTTGGCCAGCTAACTGTAGAGGACTAACCGTAGTTCGTAAAAAGCAGCGCTATGTAGCCGTTGTACCATAAAATAGCAGCTTTAAAATCATTGTGATGCTCCACTGACTGTATCTGTAGTAGGTAGCTAGTTAGGTTGGGTTCATAGAAGCATAGACAGCTAGACAGCCAACTAAGTGAAGGGACGTGGCCAATGCTAGCTAACTACAGGAGACATGGTGGCTCATTAAAGCAGCATTATGTAGCGGTTTTACCATAAAATAACAGCTTCAAAATCCTGTTGATGCTCCACTGACCTGTAATAGGGAGAATGGCGTGGCCATCGCTGTAGGTGGCATTATCACTAGCTAGCTTTTGGGTGCCCATAGGTAGAAGGCACAGTAGTAACTAGCTACTAACTGTAGATGACTAATAAGGGATGTTGTAGCTAATCGCAGATGGCATGGAACAGAGCTAATAACAGAGGTCATGGTAGCTAGTTAAGTATAAGGACCAACTGTAGGAGGCATTGTAGCTAGCTAGCTTTTGGGTGTACAGTAGTGGATGCACCCAGTACTAGAAGATGGCTAACTAAGTTAAGGTGCTGTGGTTGTTAGTTACCTAAAGAGGACATGATGGACAGTTGATAGGTGGCTAATTAACTATGGGGGACATGGCACAGATCTTACAACAGAAGTCAGGGTAGTTAACTGCTATGCCATCTGTAGGTGGCCTTATAGTGCTTTTGGGTGCCCAGTAGTAGGGCAACAGTAGTAACTAGCTAACTTACTGTAGATGACTTTTTTGTAGCTAGATAACTATGGGAAGCATGGTCGCTCTATAGGGGACAGAAGTCAAGGCAGCTAGGTAAATATAGGAGGCAACGCAGGTACCCAACTGTAGGAGGCA
This sequence comes from Salminus brasiliensis, assembly GCF_030463535.1. Lineage (NCBI taxonomy): Eukaryota > Metazoa > Chordata > Actinopteri > Characiformes > Bryconidae > Salminus > Salminus brasiliensis. The sequence goes on along the minus strand of NC_132886.1, from coordinate 36,802,581 downwards.
TTGTAGCTAGGTAGCTTTTTGGTGCACAGCTTGTTAAATGATGAAATGATGAAAGGGTGTTTGCTAGTTAACTGTACAGCAAAGCTGAAGCTAGCTGACGATAGGGACGTGGTAGATTACTAACGATAGAGGGCAAGGGACCTAACTGCAGTATACAGGGAGTTGTGAAAGCAACTGCAAAGAGCCTGAGCTGAGGAAATAAATGAGGTAGGTCATCAGTGACCATGGGAAAAGAGTAAGAGGAGTAAAAGAAGGAAACAAGGGAAGGAGAGGAGCTTTGAAGCCAGTGGCTCTCGGATTTCGTCCGCACTGCTCCTTACCGCAGGCCCTCTGGTCCTCCTCCTCCTCCTCCTCCTCCTTTCTCAGCCAGCTCCACTGCAGCCTGCCAGCATATTTCACACTCTACAACATCCCAAACCCGCTCGCCCCAGGGACCCGAGTGTGTGTGTGTTTTAGGAGCGTATTACTGAGGCGGAGCTCTGGTGCTCACACAACCAAAAAAAAGCAGTAGTTGAGCATCTGATCTTCTAACCGGGGTTAGCAGGGATCGGGATGGACGCAGCACATGTGGATTTCCTGGCTTTCTCTGCCCTGGTCAGAGGGGAAGCTGCTGTGGCCAAGCCAAACGGACCGCTCTGCAGGTCGCCCGGTCAATAGCGGACTGGGGGAGGAGCCAGAAAGAAAAAAAGAGTGTTTGTTTTTATGTCTTTGTGGGGACTGAATGTCCCCATAATGTTGGAAAATATGAAATTGTATGACGTTGTGGGGACATGTGGGATATTTTGAGGGAAAGAGCTCAGACATGTACTTTTTGTTGATGAGGTTATTGATAACTTTACGATACTTGTTAGCTTCACAACATCAAACATCAGCCATTGCTGGACAACGATTGGAATGATGGGAAAACTGTGCAAATTTGATTGATTTTTACCATTTTTTAATGCTAGGATTGGGTTAACCCACACGAAAACACAGTTTTGGAGTAAACCAGCATCCTTCTGGCCAAACAAAATAGCCGATTGCTTCCAAACAAAGGCCTCCTATTTCTTAGAGGACACTAGGTCAATGTCCCACAACTTCAACATTGCCATGTTTCCCCTCATCCTGAGGACATATGGTCCCTGCAAGATGCTAAATACGCGACTCCCCTCATTTAACGTTGATGAGTGCCCCCTGTCACCCATTCCTCACTCGAACCTCCAACAGTGCCCTCAGTGTTAACCAGCATCATCTGACACTAATAGACACCTACTCTCCCCCTCATCCAGTTCCACCACACTGGGCCCCCAAGCAAGGCTCTGCCCCCCCGCCACAGATCCTGTACCCAGTCTCTGTCCCGCCTGACTTCCTGAGCAGACCCTTTGAAGGCCCTGGAGAAGATGGATTACCTGTCCGTGCCTCGAGACGTAACCGATTGATGTCAGCTTTCTCTGGAGTGTTTGCTGATTTTGCCAAGAGGCCAGAGGGCTCCAGCCGTTTTTCGGTCTTCGTCTGCACTCCCTGCTCACTTAGGGAGCTCATTTAGAGCGACTGGACAGTCTGTTTGAAGATATTATGAAGGATCCTTCTAATGAGGTCTCACAAGCGAGTCAAGCTTCGAATAGATGAACTTGAAACTATTCAAAACACTCTTTAGCTAGCTCCCTAGCTAGCTTTCTGCTTTGTAAATGAGGTACAGGAGCTTAAAAAAATATCCAAAATGATAGCAGTTAGTTTTAAGACTTCAGTGTTTACATTTCTTGGAAAATAATAAACTTCTAAGATGACCATGTTAGTTAGTCAGTGGGCTGTAAGAGCATTTAGTTGGTTCTCTGTTTTGTATAGATGCTGTTTGAGGGTGTGTTTATACCCATCAGCTTTGGTTGGATTAAAACTAACCTGCACCAATCAAGCAGACCAAGACCAATCGAGCAGGTGGAATACACCCAGTTCGCTTCCCATCGATGCCACAGACCCAGTCCGCATAATTCACATCGATCAGTAGCCGGGTTTCCATTCAAACATTTCCCAACAAAATTTCTGCCAAAAAAAAAAAGGAAGTTTCCATCCACTACAGTTATGCGAAGATAATGATGAACTTTAGATGGTGTTCAGATGACTACCATGATTAAGAGGGGCATTAAAACCCTGAACCCTGCCTTTGCTTTTGGCAGAATTATCTTTATAGCCATGTCCAGTCTTTTCATGGCTGGCCTGTTGTTTGCAGTTCAGAGACGCCGGGCAGGGCGAGGCCCACTTAATAAGGGCTGAAATCTCCATGCCATCCTGACTATGCCTGGCATACATACGGGAGCACCAGGCAGTTCTTGAGACATTTTTCAGACTAGCTTTGGATTCTGAATCAACTGATAAGATGAGATTCATGTGACTTAGGACTTTGGTACATCATCGTATATTTAAAAAATCTTTTTCCATCATTCGCATTTTGGCTTTAGCAATTTTTTCCCTTTGAATTGGGGAAATAACGATGCTCCAGACATGAGGAGGGTAATGACTTTTTCGATACATGTAAAGCCAGCTAGCATCTCTTTTCGAACATCGCTGGACAGCCGACTCGCTCTAAGGAAAACCCCGGTTAAGCTCCATATCCCCAGCTAACAGAGGCCTGTGCAAGCCAACATCATGATAAGGGATGAGTCCTCTATCCGCCCGGAGAGCAATGGTGCTACCTACAGCCAATTGTGCTCTCTAGGAATCCGGCTGCCGATGGCAAAGTAGCACAAGCTCAGGATTCGACCTTGTGACCCCTGGGCCGTGTCGCCAGCTTATGAGACCAGAGATAGAATTAATAACCTAGGCCCATATTCGTTCACCTACTTAAAGAGTTATCCACAATTATTACTTTCTTTAGGCTCCAGCAGCCTCAAAAAAGCCGTTTTTTGAGACGTTTATTGGCCCAGATCGTACATTTAGCAGGTATTCTGCCTTTCGTACTATACTGCACTGCTTAAGCCTGGAAACCTAGGCAGAATGCCAGGCGGAACTCCAAAAATCCACCCCCCAAGAAATGATTCAGAGATTCAGAAGGAATCGCTTTGATGAAGACATCCCTGGCTAGAGCCAACCCTCTCTCCCAGAGTCGTCTTCGCTGCTGTAATATAAAGAGATCAGCCCGTTCGGCAGGGAAAATGCCCACTGTAGACTACAGACAGAAGACACTGGCTGCAGAGTGTGCCTGCTTCTCCTGACGCCTAATTATCCGCTGCGTCTTTCCAAGCCCAGGCCTAATGATCAGCTGAACGTGTCCGATTTGTTTGATCGCCTCTGCCACACTGTCCTGGGAGACACGCTTTACGCTCTTCTGTTTGGAGACGTCTCTGTCAGGGCCGCAGCGGAGCCTGGATTTCAGCAGGAGTCGGAATTGTGCTCACCCAACTCCTGCTCCGACTGCCTGCTCCTCCGGGGACCTCTCTCTCTCTCTCTCTCTCTCTTCTCTCTGTCTCTCCCACTCTCACTCGAAGCCTTTGAAGTTTTCTCTCTCTCTCTCTCTCTCTCTCTCTCTCTCTCTCGCACGCTCTTTCTCTCGCTCTGTTTTTTCTTACCCTTCCACATGCCAGACCTGACAGCTGTCTTAATGAAGACATACGCTCCCAAGCCAGTCGGGCCTCCAAGGAGAGGAGAGGAGGGAAGAGAGAGAGAGAGAGAGAGAGAGAGAGAGAGACAGAGAGAGAGAGAGAGGGAGAATAATCTGACACAGCGATGGAGGATACAGTGTAGAAAAAAATTCCATTGTTCGCCCCTGGGTGAACAGGAGGAGTGTCTCTCTCTCTCTCTCTCTCTCTCTCTTTCTGCCGTGACGTCTCAATTTCTGAACTTTTTCTGGAGCCTTCTCTACCTCTCGTCCTCACCATCTCTCTCTCTCTCTCTCTTTACTCCCCCTCCCTGCCTCATCCCGGCACTTTGCTTTTACTCTTCAACCTTCCTTCTCTCCTCACTTCACCCCCCCCTCCCCCCACCACCACCACCACCCGCTCCCCCCCACCACCAACCGCCCTTCCAACTTTCTCTCCCCTCCTCACCACCCCCACCCCCATGTCTTTGATGTAGTGGTGTGGGGTTATCAGCAGCCATGTGGTTGCTGAGCAGAGTGTTAATATTGGGTCTCCCTCTCTCTCTCTGTCTCTCTCGCTCTCTCTGCACCAGTCTTCTTATATAACCCGCGTCTGGCTGCTGTGAGCGCTGCAGCACAATCGCCTCGCCCCATGCGTCTGGAACAGACATGCTTACAACCCAGACGAGCACTGCGCTGCGTCCTTACTCGCTGCAGCGGCAGGAACGCTTCGTTATAAGCAGAAACCACCGCATCGCCTCCCGAATACAGCCGTCCCTCTCGCATCAGCTCCGTCACACGGACCCAAACGACTGAGACGTCGGCGTGACGTTTATTGAAAGCGTAGGATTTGTGCATTTGTGCGCTCATTCATAAGCTGTAAGGGAAGGACTGACGTATACACGCTAGCCGCTAACTAAGCTGAGACCTAGAAGTCACATTGTCGGTGCTGAGCGGGGAGTATGGTAGATGGCAGCACGCTGTCTACCATACTCATATTTAATATATCGTCAATGTAAAAAGACCAATTCCAGCCATTTGTGGAGCATTTTCATTGGTCCGGTTGACACAATGTAAAAGGAAGAAGATCCATGAGAAACTGTTGTAGGAACCTTCTGGAAGAGGCTCAAACTGAAGAACCTCAAAAATTTTCTACTTCTACTAACAAGATCTTTTTAAGTCAAAAAGTGAAAAAAAACAGCCAAAATGTAGATACAAGGTCTTTGCGTGAAAGCAGAGATCCAGACTAGTAAGTTGTTCTAGATAACAGTCTTGTTCCATGATCGCTGGTGCCAGCTGGGCTGGTTTGAATATTTCTACAACTCCAGAGTTCACTTAAAAAGGTTCTGCAGATAGAGACGCCTTGTTGATGAGAGAGGACTCAATGGCCAGAGAGAATGGCCAGACTGGCTGGAGCTGACAGAAAGGCTACAGTAACTCCGATAATAAGACGGAGCTGTTCAGCTACAACAGCAGCAGAAGACCACGTCGGGTCAGTCGGGTCACTTCTGTCAGCCAAGACCAGAAAGCTGAGGCTGCAGTGGCTCAGCACAGGCTCACTAAAACTAGACAGTTGGCGGCTGGGGAAACGTAGCCTGGTCTGATGAAGCTGGATTTCTGCTGAGGCTCACGCTGATGGTTGGACGAGTTGGAATTTGGTGCCAAAAGCTTTCAACATCTTGTGAAATTCATGTCATTAAGAGCCGAGATGTTCTGAGAGGAAAAGGAGGCCTTATCCAGCATCGGTGTGGCTGGACAATAAACTGTCCTTTAGAAGCTACAAATGTCCATGTGTCCATTATTCTACAACCTCCAATAAAATACTCATGTGAACTAGCATTAGCTTAGCACTAACATTCCTTCTGTGTTGCTACACTGTTAAAAGTATTAGATCCTTTTGAAGATTCTTCAGTTCGACACTGTGGAGGAACCTCGTTTTCTTCTAAAAACTTTTCTTGAAGGTTCCACAAAGAGCTTTTGCCACAGTTTCAAGCTGAAGAACCTCCAAATGTTCCTCAAGGATCTTATATGTTTAACAGTGTTAAGGAAATTAGCATAATCCAAGATCTCTTTCTTTGTCAAAAAGTGAAAACAGTCAAAATGCAGATGCAATGTTACAAGGATGACAGTAGGGACATAGACCTGTAAGAGGCTCCAGATAAGATCGTCAGCTGAAATCCAAGAAGTTGACGTAAATATCACCAGTCTAATGAATAGTCTTACTCACGTGGACTAGCATTAGCTTAGTGCTCAAATTCCTACTGTGTTGCTACACTGTTAAAGGTATAAGATCCTTGAGGACCTTTTGGAGGTTCTTCAATTTGGAACTGTGGAGGAACCTCTTTTTCTTCTAAAAACTTTTCTTGAAGGTTCCTCAAAGCACCTTAAGAGCTTTTGCCACAGTTTCAAGCTGAAGAACCTCCAAAAGTTCCTCAAGGATCTTATACTTTTAACAGTGTTGAGGTAATTAGCATAATTCAAGATCTCTTTCTTTGTCAAAAAGTGAAAAAAGTCAAAATACAGGGATTATAGGCCTGTAAGAGTCTCCAGATAAGATCGTCAGCTAAAATCCAATAAATTGACGTAAATATCACCAGTCTAATGAATAGTCTTCCACTCACGTGGACTAGCATTAGCTTAGTGCTCAAATTCCTACTGTGTAGCGACACTGTTAAAGGTATAAGATCCTTGAGGACCTTCTGGAGGTTCTTCAATTTGGAACTGTGGAGGAACCTTCAAGACACAGTGTTTAGAAGAAGAAGCTAAACCGATGAACCTTCAAAGGTTCCTCAAGGATCTTCTAGTTTTAACAGGGTAGAAGAAAGGAGCATTATCTAAGATCTACTTCTATCTCCTCTTCTTAACAGATCTCCTCGTCGTAGTGCTATGTTAGGACCTCAGCTGTGGCGTAGCGCGCTGGGAAAGGGAGGGGTGGTGGTGGGGGAAATGTTATTTAGGTAAATGCTGGAGGCTGCTTGCTAAGATGTGATGCCAGCGCACTTGAAGGTATTAGGAGGATTGTGCATCTGAATGTTTGCAGAGGCTTAAACAGAGATAAGGAGTGTGATGGGTGAACGACAGTAGCGGGTCACATGACACACATGAGTGAAAAGAGGGATTAGAAAGGGAAAACGCTGGAATGGAATGGGTGTAGAGAGAGATATACAGAGAGAGAGAGGGGGGGGGCACATGGCAGGGTGCTCGGAGCTCGCATTGATCACCTTGCAGAGAGTCTGGTCTCGCATGCCACTGACATTAACCTTACTGGTGCTATGACACCAGTAGCAGCTAAATCCTGCTGCGGAGTGATTGATTGGACCCTGTGTCGTCACACAAACACACACACACACACACACACACACACACACACACACACACACAGTAGCTCTCATCATAATGTCAAGCCCTAACCGCTGACTACCGAAACGACCAGTCAAGGGAGGAATCCGTCAATAGCCACGTCCATCGCTCTGTCCGGCTTTCGGGAATTCCGAACACCCCTCATACAGACGAGTGAATAAGGCCGGCTAGACCCCCCCACCCCTCTCTGCGAGGAACACGGCGACCTCGGCGCGGCACATTTGGGTAGCATTCAAATGAAAAACAAATGGCGCTTCTGTTTTCTGCTTTCCACATTAAAAGCAGGCGGGGGACTCGGAGCAGGGGAAGGTGTTGAGATGCAGGACACACGCTCAGGTAAGATGGGGGGCTGCAGATGGATGGATGTTTTCCGGGCCTCCGGACAAGGGGGGAGAGGGCCTCCCTGTTGCTGGGTCAGGGGGGGCACCCAGGGCCGAGTGAAACGAGGAAAAGAGGGAGGGGTGCGGGTGCAACGACAGCTTGTGTCATCCCGCCCCCTGCTTCCTTTTATTTATGAGAGTCAGTGAAGCACATGGACGGGGTCCGCTACCTCGCTTTGTTTGACCAGTCTGGACTCGCACGTATCCATACCAAACTGGTTTCGTTGGTTTGTCCAGCAAAGCTGCGTGTTTTTTCCACACTGTGCAGTGGAGAATTCTCAACTGATACATAAAACATAGGAGATATCAATAAAGTGCAAAAAACATGTATGTCCACTATAACTTTACAGGAGAAAGAAAAAAAAATCTTCAATGGAAGTCATTTAGGAGCATTTCTATTGGTCCATTCATCATGAAAAACTGCCAGACCCTTTAGCTCACCCTTTAGCTCAGGCTAACCCAGGCTAACCTCAACTAACAGGGTTTAAACTCGGGCTAACCCAGGCTAACCTTAACTAACAGGGTTTAAACTCAGGCTAACCTTAAATAACAGGGTTTAAACTCGGGCTAACCCAGGGTAACCTTAGCTAACAGGGTTTGGGCTAACCCAGGCTAACTCTAACTAACAGGGTTTAGCTCAGGCTAATGCAGGTAAAATCTAACTAACAGGGTTTAAACTCGGGCTAACCCAGGCTAACCTCAACTAAAAGGGTTTAAATGCGGGCTAACCCAGGCTAACCTTCACTAGCAGGGTTTAAACTTGGGCTAACCCAGGGTAACCTTAACTAACAGGGTTTGGGCTAACCCAGCCTAACCTCAACTAAAAGGGTTTAAATGCGGGCTAACCCAGGGTAACCTTAACTAACAGGGTTTAGACTTGGGCTAACCCAGGGTAACCTTAACTAACAGGGTTTAACTCTGGCTAACCCAGGCTAACCTTAACTAACAGGGTTTACACTCGGGCTAACTCAGGCTAACCTTAACTAACAGGGTTTGGGCTAACCCGGGCTGACCTTAACTAACAGGGTTTGGGCTAACCCGGGCTGACCTTAACTAACAGGGTTTACACTCGGGCTAACTCAGGCTAACCTTAACTAACAGGGTTTACACTCGGGCTAACTCAGGCTAACCTTAACTAACAGGGTTTGGGCTAACCCGGGCTGACCTTAACTAACAGGGTTTGGGCTAACCCGGGCTGACCTTAGCTCACAGCTTTGCGGCTAATGCAGACGAATGCAGGGGGAACTTTAGCTCACAGTGTAACCCTCATCAGTGTTGCTGAGTACTCTGGCCGAGGCTCCTTGGGGAGTGGAATCAGGATGGGGATGAGAGAACCGGAAAGCCACCGTCACGTCCCTGAGGAACTGTCCCCTGAGTTCTGAACACTGGCAGTATATAAAATGGGCCCAGTCCTCCTACGTTTTTTTTTGTTCTTTCAGTGGAGAGCAGGTGGGGCCATTCGTGTCACTTCCTGACCGGCTGCTTGTGCAGCAGACAGCGGGCAAAAGCAAACTCGGACTTTCTTTCTCGCTCCTTCGGGTGATTAAGATCAGCCAGCTGCAGCACAGGCTCCTTAAAAACAGAGCAGAGATGGAGGAGAGACACGGCAGCAGACGAACCTACAGGAGGATGGGAACGTCTGAGGACTGAAGTGAGCCAGGAAAACTTGAGAGGAGAAACCAGAGGGACTGGAAAGGTGTGGGTTACGCTTTGAGATTTGAGCTGTGTTTGTTTTTCAGGGAAAGTAAAGTAGTACCTGGTGCCATCTCCAACCCTGCCTGCAGCGTCCTCCTCCCTCCTGAGGTGGCCAGTGTGTCACAAGTTCCGAAAGGTATGCTAGCTGAAGTTTGCTCATTTGTTGACATTTATGGCCCAAATTGAAGACCTAGTCATGGGTTTCCACTGGTTTCTGGACAAGAAACATGTGTAATAACAAACAGTTCGCTTTTAAGTGGGTAAAAAAATGGTGAATTATAAACAAGTGGTGGGACGAGCTGCGCTCAGTGAGCGGAGATGTCTAGCTAGCACGAAGTTGTCACACTGTTGCGTACCAGGCTGTACATCATATCACATTTCCATTGGTTTTCAAAATAATTTACACTCCTGTCAGAAATGGGTTGTGAGAAATGGTATACAGGAGTACAGTGTGCCGTTTTCTCAGGTAAACAAACTATAAGCAACCTAGCTAAGCAAACTAGCATCATAATCTCATATTGGTTAGTCTGGAACACAAGAATGAGAAAGCTCTTCAATCTCTTCAAAACGTTTTCCCCTTTTTTGTTCAGGAAAAATTCCACAAATGATGGAAATGCCTGATATAAAAATGGCGCTTCTCCTCCTCAGCCTTTTTAAAATGAAGACAGTCATCTCCACTGCAACTGCTCACACATTCTCCATGACATGAAATGACTGTTCTTCTCCAGGTACGAAAGTTTACAATAGTTCACCCATAAAATGAGCATTTCTTGGCTAAGGAGGAATTCCACAGATTTTTAAAAATGTGAGTATGATTAAACGGTTAAGACGTAAACAAAGTCCTTCAGAGAGGTTTGGTGTAATGGAACAGGGGTGGGTAACAGGTGCCAGATCTCAGCACAGTTTTCTGATTTCCCTGCTCTAACAGACCAACCAAACCGTGCAGGAACTGTGCAGGAATCGGGCCTTCCTGGACTGGGGTTCCCCACGTCTGTTTTAGAGCAATGGTGGCCAATTCTGGTCCTGGAGGGCTGGATTCCTGCACAGTTTTGTGCTTTCCTGCCCGAGCACACCTGCAAAGCTTCAACTTGCTGGGTTTAGCTGCAGGTCTGTACAAAGAGCCCTTCGACCTTCAAGTACGGCTTGGCTTGACTCACTATCCTCGCTATCCAAGATCCACGAAAGACAAGCGTCCAGGCTTTTCTCTGTCCTGCCACTGAAGTAGTGCAACTAGCTTCCCCTGGGCATCCGAATCGCATGATTGACGACCCGCCTCTTCCAAGAATACTTGTAGTGTCGAGTATTGTAGGCCTCCATACTGACTTCTGTATTAAGTAGCATCTAAGTTTGGAGGGATCTTCTGGATTCCAGTGCGTAACAGTGAAGCACTTTTGTAAGTCGCTCTGGAGAAGAGCGTCTGCTAAAGGCCTTCAGTGTTAACGTAGCTGGTAGATTGGTACAGGGTCCCCACTTTTGTCTCCAGTTTATCAACAATTCCCTCCCACAAGCTCCCCCATCACACAATGCCACCACCAGAGCTGAGAGCCAAAGACATTTAGAGTAATCTGGTGTGAAACGCTGCTTTCCGGAGAAAGTCACCCGTCAGAATCATTCATGGTGGTGAAGGGAAGCAGATGTCTGAAGGGACGCTATTTACCATCATCAACATAGCATATAAACCTCAGAAAACACATGGTGGTGGTAGTTTCACTGGTGGTTTTGGAAACAAAAGGGCTTTATTTCTGTTATAGTCATAGCGACAGATGTTTCCACACCAAACCACCAGAAAAATAAACATTCATGGCCTTCAAAGCTACAACTGCTGCAAGATTCCCCTGTTCGAGCAGTGCCAGCAGACCACATGACGCACTTGGTATGGACCTCTAAGCTGCAAGCCTCCGCTTAAGTACGTCAGCAGCAGAAGTACCTCCACGAATACAGAAAACGGGGACGGAGCGGCAAGAGGAGCAAACTGAGGCGCAGATGTGAGAAGATGTGGACAGAGCGAGGGCCGGGTCGAAGAGGGTGAGATGGAACGCTCCTCTCGCTCACCCGTGAGAGTTTACTCTGCTCGGCTGTCGGCCGTGACATCTCTGTTTGCCCAGCGCCTCCTCCAGTCATTGTTTGGCGCATTCCAGCCGACGTGGGTCGGCCGGCCAGAGTGTTTATTTGTTGTTCCCCGAGCTCACTGACCATCTGGTTCCAGGTCACTTCACGCAAGAGTGCTAAATACATATTCAAGGCTTCTTTCTGCCTCAACTGTCAGAGGCAAGCCGTCTATTTTCGGGAGGAGGCGGCCTGGTGCTGCGTTGCTGGGAGCAACCCGAACGTCGCCGGGCTGCCATCAGAGGTTCGTAAACATTGGGTCACTTCCTTGAAGATGGCTCTTTGAATGTTCCTGTGATGTGTGGAGATGTTTGTTGGTGTTTGGTCTCAGAACCCCCCCTTCACCCCCCACCCTTAAAACCGCCTTTAGCCGGGGGTAGCCAGTGGGTGAGGAGATGGAGTCACAGCGCAGACAAAATATAAGGATTTGGAAAATGTCTGCGGGGTTGCCTGTTGGCAGGGGTGTGTGCTCGTCAGTGGGTCGTCCTGTGGTTCTACAAACGCAGGGTGGAGCCTTGGGCTTGGGTGAATGAAAAGAGAGCAAAAGAAAAGGAACAAGAGGGGGAAAAATGACTTAGCCCAGTCTTATATAGCTTTCTATGGGTGTGTTCTGACTTGGCAGGTTTGGCTTGATTAAAAACTGTGGTTTAGGCCGAATAGGCAGACTTGGCCTGTCTGAGAAGGTCGGTCTTGGTCTAGTACCAAACAAACCAAACTATGGATGCAATATGGACTAAAAGCCACCCGAATCAGCAAAGATTTCGGGGGCCTTCTATAAAACGGCCCGTCCTAGGTTGTGTTAATGCAGAGCAAAATGTCAAATTGGTAAATATTCCATCCCATCCCGTAGAAAAGGAGCTTCACGCTAGTTTTCTCAAGTATGGAGGAGCTGGAGTGAGCGGTTAGTTGTGTCAAGGGAAAAACCATGCTAATTCACAGAGCCTCATTACTTATTGCTTTAGAAAAGTGGTTTTCAACCCTGCTCCTGAGGTACCACTGCCTTGCATATTGCGGTGTTTTTGTCCTGCTCAGGAAAAGCTTGTTAATGAGTTCGTTAGTTGCATCAGGTGTGTTGGGAGCTGGGGAAACTCTAAAATGTGCAGGGAAGAGGCACTCCAAGATCAGGCCTGAAAAGCACTGCTCTATAATATCACAAGGCATCAATAAGACATCAAGCCGGAGTGTCCAGTGGATATCATCCCAGTTATGGCCGCCAAATATACATCATAAAATACATCAAATCTGCCCAGTCAGACCCAGTTTGTACCCCAGGGACTCCTGACTCCATGTCTAACGTATCCGTGCGAATGCTAAGCGGGACAGAGCTGTAATATAACAATGTATCATTTTCAGCTCTGCTCTGGACTGAGGGAACCCAACTGCAAACATGATCAGACCCCAAATCTCATCTTTCCCGTTCAGAGCGAACTTGGGGGTCATTGTCTCAAACATGTGGAATATTCTAAAGCCTTTTTTCCCTCCACCGAGAGGGTTTAAGACCTGGTGCGCGTCCAACACGAGGTCTATATTTCAATCATCGAGCCGCCAGAGGCCGCGCGGCATTCGCTGCAATTACAGCTACTTCAAACGTCCTTCGAGGATCTGGCTCTTACGCCGAGCTGGACGGAGCTATTTGTTGTCCAGGAAGCGGTGTCACATATGGTCCTAATGACTTTTTCAGTAAGTGCTGCCTGACAAACCCAAACTGCGGTTTGCCGCTCTTGACCCCAGCTGGCCTGCTTCCGCCGGCCGCTGAATGACAGGACTCCTTAAACGACCTGGCTGGGAGGCTGCAGTCTCCGCGGAACGTCCCGGAACGCACGGCCGTGAACGGACATCGAGATAAGCAATTAGGCTGGCCACTCAGAAACTCACTCTCTCTGCGACTGGATGGCATCTGGGTGAAGCGAAACAGCTTGGAGTGATTCTGCCGTCTGCAATTTTAGACCACTAGCTTTGATATTCACTGAGGAATTCAAGAAATTGGGTTCAGTATCTCGGTGCCTTTCGTACTTTTAGGCTGGTTTGACTTAAATGTATGCTGTGATTTGAAAGGCTAGTGTCACAAATACTGAACTTAGCTAGTTAACAGCTTTTTGTAGCATTTCGAGCTAAATTGTTTGAGCAAACACACTTTTACACATCTTATTACAGTGCAGCAGCACGTTCTACTGAGTATTTCCTCTGTAAGGAACATCGAGACACCATACTGAACACTCTACAAGGCCATATTTTAGCTAGCCATACGTCTGATTTTAAAGCAGCCAGAGCTGATGGCTAGGCTGAGAAAGGAACTAGCCTGAGCCCAGGGGTCTGATGAGGCCAGAGGGCTGATAAGTACCTTTCTTTTTTTCTTCATTTTTTTTTCTTGGAAAAAACATGTATTCTTTGACATTCCTTAGTAGAGAAGAAGTAGTTTGTATAGTAGCGTCAAAATGGTACTGTTGCTAATGAGCTAAGGATTATGTTAGCAGGTCTCTAGACATTTGTTAGAAATTTGGGCTAACCTGTTTCTGTAAACACTAGGTCTGGGAGTTGGACTGGGAGTGTATTAGTCTCAGTTTCAGACCCATGCCCTCATGTGTGTGAAACTGGCTATTGGAATTTTACTATCTATACATCTGTGTTTGTGCATTCCTGTCCTATCAAGATTTGTTTTCCACCTAAATTTTAGTCATCTACCACCAGATCCAACAGAAATCTGCCTTCCCCTTTTTTGATTCCATCCACCTTCTCATCTGCTTCATCCTGGTCAGGACCAAGGTGCGTTTTTTTTTTTAGCCTACCCGAAATCCCCCATGGACAGGGCTCCAGTCCATTGCAGGGTACCACATACACACTCACACACTCACAATTTCACTCTGCACTCTGCAATTGGTCATTTTCCATGTAAGTCAAGCGTCCTCAACATCCTTGTCAAAGTAGGCGTCTTTTTGCCACACTGAGCACCAGATTCTCTGACAGTAGGTGAGGCTTGATGCGTCCAGACCTTTGAGCAGTAGTGTAACTAGGATTCTGGTCTTGTTATTGAATAACTGCTTGGAGGGGGGGCGCAAGGCAGGAATACTCCCTGGACAGGGCTCCAGTCTATTGCAGGGTACCGCACATACACTCGCACAGCAGGGGGACAATTTAGCATTGGTAATTCACCTACGATGTGTTGTTGGGAGCTGTGAGGACCTATATAGAACCTAATAGAAACCTATGCAGACACTCCGCTCCTCACAGCAGTGGCAGTCTGAATGATTTATGTCAAAATGATGTAATAAAAATGATATATATGTATATTTAATAAAACAATTCGATTCAAAGGCCTCGTTTGACCTATGGCTACCTGTTGCTCAGGTCACACGGAGTAGACGGTTCTTGGCCACATTGAGCACCAGATTCTCAGACAATAGGTAAGACTAGAGGAGTCCAGACCTTTGAGCAGTAGTGTAGATTGGATCCTGTTCTTGTTATTAAATAACTGCTTGGGGGCGTTGCCAGAATTAGCATAGATTAGCACAGATTTCTAAAAAACGTCTCCTGTGATGAACATCAAGTCTACACATTGAACCCTCAGACCTCTGAGCTAACTCGGCGCCTGACGTCAAATCAGCCTGAGCGACAGCTAGAGAGAGAGAAGTCGAGAAGGAGCCTGAGCCCATGGGTCCCATGCTGTGATTAGCGGCTATAGGCTCAGTCTGATCACCATCCCATTAGTATGCTCCGGCTGGATCGCACCGCAAATCTGCCCCCCTCCCCTCCCTTTCCTTCCATTCCCAGCAAAGCTCTGCCTTGCCTCCCGTTGCACAGCTGATGAAATGCCGCCGTGTCTGAGGGCAACGCTAAAAGCAGCCCGGCCCAGCCTTTGCCTCATCACTCTAGAAAGAGAAAGGCAGACAGACAGACAGACCAAAGAGCCAGACAATCAAATTTCGACACACAACTCATCAAGGTGCACACACACCACAGATGTTTCTCCTTCAATTCCCTTTCACCATATCCGCCCCCCTCCTTTCTCTCTTAAGGGAAACCCAGCGCAGCAGCCGTCATACGAACAAACAGATGATTATCATGTTTAGACTATAGTCGTGTGTTGGCTTGTAAACCACAGCCTGTGATTTTGAGAGTTGTCTCCCGGGCCGCTGAGCAGCTTGCCCAGACGCAACAGGAAGCACCGGGCAGCACGTAACCCCTTTAATCGCGCCCTGTCAGGAGGCCATTGTGGAAACACAGGCCACAAGAAAAAACACAGTGCTGTAGGTCAGATGCGCAGATAAGAGAGCGAGCACTTCCCTTTCATCTGGAACTTCGTAGAGTTGAGATATTAAAGGCTCATTTCACGTGAAAACCATATTTTCATGTAGGCTTCAATGGCCTGTTACCTTAGCGATATGTTGGACCTTTCTTGAACCGTTACATATTTTTCAAACAGTCGGTGGCAGTCATGGGCTAACGGCTAGTTTCCACACGAACTCATGATATTTAGTGCTCATACTTTGAGAAGGTTGCTCACTGAATGAATGTTGGCGTTCGTTAAAAGGGAACTTTTAAAGAACATCAGACACAGAAACGTTCCAGCACTGATTCCAGTACAGTGGTGCTACAAGGAACCACAGATCGCACAGAACGAGGAGGGAAATCCACCAGTGGGGGGCTCCTGAGTGTCGCAACCGTCTAAGCGTTGGTCCTATTAGGGAGGAGTTCTTACCCACCCAGCAAAAATTTGCTGACAAGACTTTGTTTTCATGGCTATAATAGATTCAATTAAGACGTCCACTTTGAACATATTTGGACAATTTTCAATGTCTTTTGTTTTAGGACTGAATAAAGTCCATGACAGGCCACCCAAATACAGCCCAAACCAAAACGTCCATATGATGTCTGGTGCTGGATAGGCAGGTTTGATCCCCAGTGATACCACAGAACACAACTGGGCCTCACTTTCTCCTGGTGAATGGGACAACCCTCCCTTACCCATAACTCACAGTTAGCATTCTTGGAGGAAGCCCACTGCTAGCCTTCTCAGCACTTTGTGTGATTGGAGGGGGGTGGTCCTAACTAGTCGGTGGAAACTGGAGAGGTCTACTAGGGGTAATAGTAGAACCATTAAAACAACAATCATAAGCAATGAATCTAAAAATGATCTTAAAGGCCAAAACCAAAATCCCCCAGCTCCTCTCTTTCAAAATTAAGGGAAAGGACTTAACCCACGTCTCCTCTGACACATGCAAGGTCAGCCACCGCCTGTTTTCCAACTGCCGCCGAAGTATGCCTGGTCCCCAGCTCCACCGCATCAGGTAATAGACACCTGTGCCAGCTGTGTGAGCTGCATTGTTCACCTTCTGAATATAAACAATATAAAACTGCAAGCATGCTTATGACGGAGGGGATGTGGGGTGTTCCCGGTATGCAGTGGTCAGCACCTACCAAAAAGGTGCTCCAAGAAAGAAGGACAGCCGGTGAACCAGCGACAGGGTCATGGGTGTCCAAAGCTCACTGAGTTGAATTCAGTGCCAGATATCACAGGGCACCTTCAGAGTCCTGGTGGAGTCTAAGCCTCCATTAATCAGAACTGTTTAGTCAGCATGAGGGCAACAACCCCCCCCCCCCCCCCCAACCATGTACACACTCATCGATTGCGTAAAACGTCTCGTATGATTCCACGCCAACCAAATTTTATGGCCAAGACTGGTGCAACCCTCAGCTAAGTGTGTGTGCAAAAAAAAAGGGCCTGAAGGTGAGCCCCCACCATGACTTGACCTAGCCATATCATCAGTACTCGCCACAAAACCCTCTGCTGACACACGCCCTTATGCAGCCTCGCACACTCCCAGCTGCTCTAATTGCAGCCTTATCACTGCTGGCTTGGCTCGAACCACCTCCGGCGCAAGCGACCAAAGTCACTTTGAGGTCCGGCTCTTCGGCGAGCGGAGCGGCCCTGCGTGACGGCCTGTCCGGGAATGCGAAGTTGGCTTTGAACTTTGGGAAAGCTCTCCGGGGATTTCATCTCACTCATCCGTCCCATTTGTCAATGTTTTGACTGGGGAATAAATGAGCGGGTAAAGCAGGGCCGACTGCCGCCTTTTTCACGCTGACATTGGAGGAGCGGCGGCCTCCTTCCAGCAGGTGACAGGGGCTCGATAAGATTGTCCGTGAAACTCGCCGCGTGCCAGCGATGCCTTGGGGAAAATATCTGTAATAGATACCGCAATGATTTTCCTTTTTTTTTGGAGGACAAGGGCTTTCTTGTCTGTTGGCAAATGAATGGGGTGTGATGTCAAAGTCAATGAGTGAAGCAGCTTAAGGGACGGGTGTGTGGACTGTATTGTTTTAGCATATGCAGGCTTACATGGATCAAGTGCTTTGGAGTACGAGTGATGATGTAATGATGATGAGGTCATCCCATAACAACAGGCTCTAATGACCAGCACCAAGTAAACAATTCCACTAAGTCAGAGCAGTTAGGCCAGCAATACAATTCACATACAGCACAACACCAGTGTACGCCCAGTCACTTTTACACCAACATGGGGGGCAGCATAGGCTAGGTGGGTTTCAGGTAGGGCATGGACTCGAAGCAGGTTCGTACATTTGTTGTTACTGGGACCCAGTTGGGCTTCCCTAATGGGCCTCATTCTTACAGCCTACCTTAATCTCAGGGTACAACACAGTCGGGGCCCTTGTTTAACCCCTCCTGGTCTTCACTGGGTCTGTGTTTCTAATAAAGTGGCCAGTGAGTAGAAGCACAAGATCTGTGTTTCTAATAAAGTGGCCAGTGAGTAGAAGCACAAGATCTGTGTTTCTAATGAAGTGGCCAGTGAGTGGAAGCACAAGGCTGGTGTTTCTATTAAAGTGGCCAGCGAGTAGAAGCACAAGGCTGGTGTTTCTAATAAAGTGGCCAGCGAGTGGAAGCACAAGGCTGGTGTTTCTAATAAAGTGGCCAGCGAGTGGAAGCACAAGGTCAGTGTTTCTAATAAAGTGGCCAGCGAGTGGAAGTACAAGATCTGTGTTTCTAATAAAGTGGCCAGTGAGTGGAAGCACAAGGTCTGTGTTTCTAATAAAGTGGCCAGTGAGTGAAAGCACAAGGTCAGTGTTTCTAATAAAGTGGCCAGTGAGTGGAAGTACAAGGCTGGTGTTTCTAATAAAGTGGCCAGCGAGTAGAAGCACAAGGTCGGTGTTTCTAATAAAGTGGCCAGTGAGAGGAAGCACAAGGTAGGTGTTTCTAATAAAGTGGCCAGTGAGTGGAAGCACAAGGTCGGTGTTTCTAATAAAGTGGCCAGTGAGAGGAAGCACAAAGCTGGTGTTTCTAATAAAGTGGCCAGTGAGTGGAAGCACAAGATCTGTGTTTCTAATAAAGTGGCCAGTGAGTAGAAGCACAAGATCTGTGTTTCTATTAAAGTGGCCAGTGAGTGAAAGCACAAGGTCAGTGTTTCTAATAAAGTGGCCAGCGAGTGGAAGCACAAGGCTGGTGTTTCTAATAAAGTGGCCAGCGAGTAGAAGTACAAGGTTGGTGTTTCTAATAAAGTGGCCAGTGAGTGAAAGCACAAGGCTGGTGTTTCTAATAAAGTGGCCAGTGAGTGAAAGCACAAGGCTGGTGTTTCTAATAAAGTGGCCAGTGAGTGGAAGCACAAGGCTGGTGTTTCTATTAAAGTGGCCAGCGAGTAGAAGTACAAGGTTGGTGTTTCTAATAAAGTGGCCAGTGAGTGGAAGCACAAGGTCAGTGTTTCTAATAAAGTGGCCAGTGAGTGGAAGCACAAGGCTGGTGTTTCTAATAAAGTGGCCAGTGAGTGGAAGCACAAGGCTGGTGTTTCTAATAAAGTGGCCAGTGAGTGGAAGCACAAGGTCTGTGTTTCTAATAAAGTGGCCAGTGAGAGGAAGCACAAGGTAGGTGTTTCTAATAAAGTGGCCAGTGAGTGGAAGCACAAGATCTGTGTTTCTAATAAAGTGGCCAGTGAGAGGAAGCACAAGATCAGTGTTTCTAATAAAATGGCCAGTGAGAGGAAGCACAAAGCTGGTGTTTCTAATAAAGTGGCCAGTGAGTGGAAGCACAAGGTCTGTGTTTCTAATAAAGTGGCCAGTGAGAGGAAGCACAAGGCTGGTGTTTCTAATAAAGTGGCCAGTGAGTGGAAGCACAAGGTCAGTGTTTCTAATAAAGTGGCCAGTGAGTGGAAGCACAAGGTCAGTGTTTCTAATTAAGTGGCCAGTGAGTGGAAGCACAAGGCTGGTGTTTCTATTAAAGTGGCCAGCGAGTAGAAGCACAAGGTCAGTGTTTCTAATAAAGTGGCCAGTGAGTGGAAGCACAAGGTCGGTGTTTCTAATAAAGTGGCCCGTGAGTGGAAGCACAAGGTCAGTGTTTCTAATAAAGTGGCCAGTGAGTAGAAGCACAAGGCTGGTGTTTCTAATAAAGTGGCCAGTGAGTGGAAGCACAAGGTCAGTGTTTCTAATAAAGTGGCCAGTGAGTGGAAGCACAAGGTCAGTGTTTCTAATAAAGTGGCCAGTGAGTGGAAGCACAAGGCTGGTGTTTCTATTAAAGTGGCCAGCGAATGTAAATACACGGCAGTTAGAACACTGACAGCCAGGTGGATGGTGAGTGTGGTAGGGAGCTGTAGACATGACTAGCATGCTAACAGGACGCTGTTTACTCTGACGTAAGGGCCGTTAATCTACAGTGCGTAATCTCGCACTGGTGTTAAATCAGACTTGGCATGTTGTTCTGTGAACAAATCAGACTTGATCTTTTGACAAACGACTGGTTTGGCCCAGCGCGCTGTGTGTGATTCTTTGATGCCGCTTTGTTCATGGGAATGCTTTCGGAGTGGAAGAGCCAGAACGGCCTGCGGATCAGAGTGTGGCAGAACAGCCTTTGATTTGTGGTGGCTGTGGTCGGTGGTCAGGTTTCTCTCAGCACACCCAGAGGTCTACAACATCCTCCCTCTCTCTCTCTCTCGCGCACTCACGCTCTTTCCCTCCATTGGACTCTCACACTCTCTCTCAGAGTACCTGACCTGCCAACAGAGGACCTGCCTTACCAGGACGCCCTGCTGGAACGGGTATTTGGAAAGTGTGAACAACTACAATAAACGGACAAAAGTATTGGGACACCTGCTCATTCACTGTTTCTACATATCCTGCTTTTGTTGGAGTAAGTGTTCCTACTGTCCAGGGAACAAGGCTTTTTTTTCTACTACATTTTGGAGGAGCATTGCTTTGAGGATTTGATTGCATTCAGCCACAAGAGTGTTAGTGAGGGATGGTTAGATGGTTAGATGGTTAGATGGTTAGATGAGGGATAGGGGCAGTGGTGGCTCAGCGGTTAGAGCACCGGGATATCGATAACAGGGTTGTGGGTTCGATTCCCGGGCTCGGCAAGCTGCCACTGTTGGGCCCCTGAGCAAGGCCCTTTACCCTCTCTGCTCCCCGGGCGCTGGAGTTGGCTGCCCACCGCTCTGGGTGTGTGTGTGTACTCACTGCCCCTAACACGTGTGTGTGTGTGTGTGTGAGTGTGTGTTCACTACCAGATGGGTTAAATGCGGAGGACACATTTCGCTGTACAGTCCACACTGTACAGTGACGAATACGTGCACCTTTATCCTTTTATCCTTTATCCTTTTATCACCATCCCACCTCATCATCCCCAACTCTTCAACTCATCCCACAAAGCAATCAATCCTGGGGGGCTTTATAAACCTCTAGCCCACGCCTGGCCTTAAAACAGTTAAGTGCATTCATTAGACACTATAGCTGCCACCTAGGAACACCATAGCAACCACCTAGCAACCACTGAGCAAAACCACAGCAACTGCCTGGAAGGGGAATCCACTTTGGCTGTGTCACTATATTTTGAGCTACCTCCAAATTTGGCACACATGTAGAACCAGTAGAGTAGTTGAATGCTTTTTGAACCGGTCCGGCTTAACATTTTCTGTAAAGTTAGCGTCCAAATATTTAATAACTTTAACTTTTTAACATCTCAAGCATCATTAGCTTTTTCAAGCCAGCTTAAAGTTTGTTCACTTTCCTTGTCGAGAGTCTGCATCCTTTCTTGCTTGCTCTCACCTTTCCATCTTATACCTTCACTCTCTCTGAGGACCTCCTCTGGCCTTCATGAGCCTGAGCTCCCAAACCAGAGGAGCGAGGGATGAGGGCAAACGGGAGACCAGGAGGAGAGAGAGCAACTGCCCAGGAGGGCCGTTAGCGCTGACATGCGTCTCGCTGGATGGTTTCCTTCCAGCCCAGCCGTGGTGTGGCCTCCTTCCTTCCCTCCCTCCCTCCCTCTTTACAGAGAGGAGTCACGCTTTTACGGCGACCCTTGTTTGCTTATTCGCTTTTACAGACTGAGCGATGAGGTCAGCGCGCATTCCCCAGGCTTTATTGACTGGGACCCGCTCGGCCTGCGTCTAATCGCGGAAGAAAGCGCGAGCGGCGAAGGAGGCGGCCAAGGCCTCTAAAACACCTTAACTGGCTCGTAAAAGCCGGCGCAAAGGCCGCTGTGAAAATACTCGCTTTCAAAGCGCGCCCACTCGCATCCATGCCGGGGGATATTTTTAACAACATCCACCGGCAATATGTTTTAGTCATCACTGTAAAGCAACATGAAACCACGCTCGAGTCCAGGCATGACACAGTGCTGCAGAACAGCAGATAATTAGGCAACCTTGCATTTTGAGGGTCTACTACATGATGCTTTGCAGATGCTCAGCTCGTCTTTACCTGAATATGTGCTTAATTTGACCTAGCTCTTAAAAATAAAGGTGCTACACAGGGTTGCCATAAAAGAACCACTCTCCAACACCCCCTCCCCAAATTCTAAACCTAACAACAACCTTAATCCTAACCAGGCTGCTGTTGAAGATGCCGTCAACTTAAGGTTTTACCCAATTTTCTGCCCAGAGCCAGTTAATCCACCCACTCACCTGCAATGCTCCTGCCCAACACTAGAAGGGTGAGGACAAGCACATGCCTCCTCCCATACATGTGAAGTCAGCCACACCTCCAATGCGGCGTCACTATTCAGCCAAGGAGCTCGGAGGGAAGCACCTGATTCCCAGCTCGGATGCATCAGCCAACAAACGCCGGTGCCAGCCAGCATCATCACAAGAGGAGTGATGAGGGAAGAGAGAGCGCCATCTACCCTCCTAGATGAGAGAGAATGGCCAGTTGTGCTCCCTCAGGCTCCGGCTGCTGATGGCAAACCGCCTGCAGTGGTGCCACAGTAGTCTCTAGGGTGAGTGTGGCATTTAACACTGTATGTATCTTGAGGGTGGAAGGACCTAAAAGCTTTTACTAAAGGTACCATTGACTCAGATAAAGAGCAGTGTTCGTGATGGTCTTTGGACTTTTGCCCTTTTTTGTTTCCACTGTTGGATTTGAATTGGGTGGGACTTCCATGAGGTCCCTTGAACCAATCAGAGAGGGCAGATTTTTGGTCTTATGTTGTCCCTGACTGACTGCCACTCAGCGAGCTAGCATTTTAGAAGCACTGCCTGCTTAGCAGTGGTAAGGTAGTTACAACAGAAGTTTCAGAAAAGTACTGGAAGGCCCCAAGCAGAGGTCACAGTGATCTGGAGGTCATTCTAGGACCTACGCATTGATTCCAGAGGTCCTTTGAAACAAGTTGTGTTCTACCAATCATAGTTTTTGGTAGAACAAAATGCTAGCTTGCTAAGTGGTAGTCAGTCAGGCACAACTAAAGAACAGAAAATCTCTGGCTCAAAGGTCTTCTGAACAATTACCACTTAGCGAGCTAGCATTTTACACATACTGCCAACTTAGTAGTGGTAAAGTAGTTCCGGCAAGATATTTGAACGCCAGAGTGAGCTTTGTTCCTAGTGGTTCTGGAGGTCACGTCCAGCAGGACTAACCCCAAGGCTGTGTCACAGCAATCAAACACTAGGACCTACACACTGATATCTGTTCATTCTGAATGATGAGCTCAGGGTGTGAGGAGTCGGCTGACCCTACCTATGAAACTCGTTCAGTGGTTCTCAAATAGTTCCTCAGGGACTGGCAGATGGTCCAGATTTTTGCTCCAACCCAACTTGCAACACTTAAGGATAGAGCAAAACTGTGCAATTATATATACCACCAAGGGGTTCCCGAGGACCAGTTCGAGAACCACTGCTGACAGGGACTATCCTAGCAAATCTGATCCATAACTATGATTCATTAAGACTAAAGTGGGCCAAAGTCCATGACAGTGACTTTGAATTGCAGTGGAAAAAGCTCAAAATTCAAGCGCATCTGTTTTTGGAAGAGGATCGGCCTGGGAAGGGGATTCGTTATAAGGGACTCTTTGTGTAAAAAAAGGCAGCGCTATGTCTGCGAACCCTCGCCACATGACAAGGCTATTGCTTGGACGAGGGGGCGAGAGAAACTGTCAGCAAATTGGTTTCAGCACCACAACTGTAGGAGATGTGGAGACCGGTCCAGAACTACCGCCCGACAAATATGAGCTCCGCGAACGTTCGGCAGGCGAGGGGACACAGGGAAAAAAATCTGCAATGTCTTCATCGGCCTGAAGAAGGGAGGGCGCGGTGGCCATCTGCTTTGCGTTTTATGACCGGTCCCGTCTGCCCTCTCCCCAATCCAACCCAATCCAACCCAATCCGTCCGAGAAGCCACAATTTCCAGTCGAGCGTTTGCTAGGGCTTGTCGTAATTAAATACTTAAGCTTTACTGGCTTCCCTGCTTGGCCGCAGAACTTCCACAGGGTAAATTCGCAAAAGCAGAAAGGCTGACTTGTGAAGGATCAAGTGGCAGGAAAATGGGAGAAAGTTTGAGCCTTGGGGGCAAAGGTGCTGACCTGACTTTTCCCCCCGCCCCCAACCCCTCGGACATATTCTGTGTGTTTGGAAAAGGAAGTGTCGACGAGGAGGAGTGTCAGAACTTGAAAAGCATTAGGATAAAAGCTGCTAAAAAGTCGAACCTGAGAGACAAAGCTCCTCTTCAGTACAGGAGGTAGCGAGTGTCAACCGTGCTGGACAGATAAGGGTTCAGTAAGGTGCAATAAGGAACTGCCATGGCGTACTGAATGGGGCAGGGCACAGTTAAAGGGGCACTCCAGACAAACCGAACAATGTAATAATGACTACGTCTGTCGTGAGCATGCTCCTCGTGTCTGACAGTAGTTCTGCAGTAGTTTCCAGGGTGAGACTGTCCCATTTCATACTTGAATACTACCTTCTGATGATGCATCTTGAAGGTGGAATGAAATGTGAAGGTGGAGGGTGGGCTGTTTAGCATTATTCTTAACACAACACTATTTATCTGGCAAGTTCCCTAATTAGCCAACTAGTAGGAAGGAATTTAAGGTTAAGGTTAGGTTTAGGTGTAGATTAAGGTGTAGGTAAAGTTTGGGTTGAGGTGTAGATTAAGAAGTAGGTTAAGGTTGGGTTTAGGTGTAGATTAAGGTGTGGATTAAAGATGTAGGTTAAGTTTAGGTGTAAATTAAGGTTGGGTTTAGGTGTAGATTAAGGCGTGGAATAAGGTTGGGTTTAGGTGTTAGATTAAAGTGTAGATGAAGGTTGGATATAGGTGTAGATAAAGGTGTAGGTTACGGTTGGGTTTAGGTATAGATTAAGGTGTAGATTAAAGATGTAGGTTAAGATTAGGTTTAGGTGTAGATTAAGGTTGGGTTTAGGTGTAGATTAAGGTTGGCTTGAGGTGTAGATTAAGGTGTAGGTAAAGGTTGGGCTTAGGTGTAGATTAAGGAATAAGTAAAGGTTGGGTTTAGGTGTAGATTAAGGAGTATATTAAGGTTGGGATTAGGTGTAGATTAAGGAGTATATTAAGGTTGGGTTTAGGTATAGATTAAAGTGTAGATTAAGGTGTAGGTTCAGGTGTAGATTAAGGAGTAGATTCAGGTGTAGGTTTAGGTGTATATTAAGGTGTAGATTAAGGTTGGGTTTAGGTGTAGATTAAGGAGTAGATTCAGGTGTAGGTTTAGGTGTATATTAAGGTGTAGATTAAGGTTGGGTTTAGGTGTAGATTAAGGAGTAGATTCAGGTGTAGGTTTAGGTGTAGATTAAGGAGTAGATTCAGGTGTAGGTTTAGGTATAGATTAAAGTGTAGATTAAGGTGTAGGTTCAGGTGTAGATTAAGGAGTAGATTCAGGTGTAGGTTCAGGTGTAGATTAAGGAGTAGATTAAGGTGTAGGTTTAGATGTAGATTAAGGAGTAGAATAAGGAGTAGATTAAGGTTGGGTTTAGGTATAGATTAAAGTGTAGATTAAGGAGTAGATTCAGGTGTAGATTAAGGAGTAGATTCAGGTGTAGGTTTAGGTGTAGATTAAGGAGTAGATTAAGGTGTAGATTAAGGAGTAGATTAAGGTTAGGTTTAGGTATAGATTAAAGTGTAGATTAAGGAGTAGATTCAGGTGTAGATTAAGGAGTAGATTCAGGTGTAGGTTTAGGTGTAGATTAAGGAGTAGATTAAGGTGTAGGTTCAGGTGTAGATTAAGGTGTAGGTTAAATAAAAATGTACTGTATGCAGGAACAGACAGACAGAGACGGCTGGGCCTGTTGCAGTACAGGAATGTGAAAGCAGGCAGACAGACTGTAGTGATGAGGGTGAATTCTAGATCAGAAGCGCCCGTCTGAAGGGCTTTGTGAATATCACAGACAGTCTCAGCCAAGCTTCTTCTGTTCGGCAGACAGAGGAAGAGACTTTTTGAAAGGAAAACAGAATAAGAGAAGAGATGGGTGGGTCTGTAGTGAAGGATAGTTTTCTCTGTGAAGAAGCAGCCGAGGACTTGACGCTTCATACAGAATATAGGGGGCGCTGTGTACAGGTGTACCTTGTCTCTGGCATATGGCCACATTAGAATATTAAGAGCATATATATATATATCTTCAGTACTGTATTATTATTATCCCCCTTTTGGACATCAGTCAAATTGCGTCCTTTGCCTGTGTCGATCGTTTTGCACTCTGCTACAACTGACTGGTGTGCTCGCTTATTTATACAAGCAGCAAACCCGGTCACGTGGCATCTGGGACGTCCTGGAAGGTGTCCATTCCAAAACAGGGTTGGTCATAATATTCTGATCTCGGAAACAGTTCGGACACTGCTTACTTTGTGGTATTTTCTAGAGCCACTTAATGGATTACTTGCACATTGACGGCAGAGGGGGATGCCAGAGGGGAACGATGACTCCGGCAAGTGGTACAGAGCAATCGATGGGCCAGTGTGGAGCAGCTAACCTCTATAATGAACACCACCCCTCACCTAATACAGTCAGCCCATGCCACAATTCCATGGCAGTGTCATCCAAGCCAAAGGCGGTTATTAGGTAGGTGGTCATAATAGTCTGGTAAGACTGTGAATATGCATGAACATACACTACACATACTATTTGTGGTTGAAGGTGTATGGGTATGGTTTGCCCACAGTGGTGCTGACTGAGGTAAAATGTGTGTGTGTGTGTGTGTGTGTGTGTGTGATGGGCCATGGAATGATACACTGCTACTGGCTGTTCAGCAGTCTGATGGCCCGGGGGAAGAAGCTGTCTCAGAACCGACTGCTTCTGGACTTCATGCTTCTGTACCTCCTGCCGCTCAGCAGCTGTGAGAACAGGCAGTGGCTTGCTTAGGTGGAGTCCTTTATAGTCTGCGTAGTCTTCCTCAGACAGTCCAGAAGGTTTAGAAGCTGGGCCCTGGTCCCAACAGGTTCATGTTTATCTGCTCCAGAGGGGCCTTTTCTATGAGCAGGGCTTATCTACAGCGACTAGACAAGCTGTGTGCGTCAGCAATGGGTGCAGCCGAAAGTGGCTGAATGCATTAATTAGAAGGGGTGTCCACAAACATTTGGAAACAGAAAGCAGAGCAAAAGTCTGAGGTCATGAAATGCTGCCCTGACAGTCTCCTGTGAAATGTATTGTTTCCTCAATGATGGCTTACACGCATACAGGCCCTGAGGTAGCAAAGTAGCAAAGCAGCCCCAAACCACAGTGCTGCCTCCACCATGCTTCACAGTTTGTGTGCAGGTATTCCTTTTTTTTCTCCAAACCTAGCATTGTGCAATGAGAATCACCAGGGCCCAGCTTCCAGACCTTCCAGATTTGTACACCAGTTTCTGCCTGAGGAAGACTATGAGGATTAGGAAGGACAAGCCACTGCCTGTTCTTTTTAGAACCAAACATGGCTCTTCTATGGCACTGCTCAAAGTACCCTTTGTAGCACATTTTAATTTGTAAAAATTGTTTTCAGAGTGTAGCAAAATTCAATCCCAAAGTACACTATATTGACAAAAGTATTGCGACACCTACTCTTTCATCATTTTGTCCGAAATCAAGGTTATTAAAAAAAAAAAAAAAAAAAAAAAGAGAGAGAAGAAAAAGAGTTGATCCTGTCCAATGCCAGCTGTGGGCTAGAGGGGTGTAAAGCCCCCCAGCATGGTATTTCGGACAAAATGATGAAAGAGCAGGTGTCCCAATACTTTTGTCAAATAGTGTACTTTGGGGTTGAATTTTTATTTTCAAGAGTGTACTGCAACAAACGTGTGCACAAAGTGGCGGCTCAACTTCAACAGGCTTATGGTGGTCAGCAGAGCAGGCTGACTGGTGACTAGCGGTTAGCTTGAAAAGGCAAAACCTGTGGCTTCTATATGCTTCATACAGAATATAGGGGGGGGTCACTGTGTATAGGTGTACCTTGTCCATAAGTCTTAAGTTTGTTCAAGACCACCTGGCCTATAGTCATGTTAGAATACTAAGACCACCTACCTGCTAGTAGAAATGACCGCCCATGGCTTGGACTGTATTGGCGTTGTCGCTACAAGAACAGATAAAAATCAGATAAATAAAAATCCGGGGTCATCAACTTCAACAAGCTCACTGCGGTCAGCAGAGCAGGCTACAATTGGCTACTGGTGAGTAGCGGTTAGCTTGAAAAAGCTAAAGCTGTGTCCACTTGAATTATTTCTGTTTATTTATTTAGGCAGCCGACTAATTTGCCATACAAGACATCACGCTGGTGCTGCTCTCATTCAAAACAAGCAGACCTAGCTCCACCACACTTCGGTATCGGGCTGCCAGGAAATAGAACACATCCCCCTCCCAGACCCCCTATTTGTGTCTGGGCTGTGGGCTTACCAGAGCAGGTGACCTCAGGCTAGGTATGGCGTTTTAGTGGGTGGGAGACAGAAAGATAGAGAGGGGGAGAATGAGAAAAAGAGAGAGAGAGAGAGAAAGAGAGAGAGAGAGTACACGGAAGGTTAAGCACTTTTTAATGAGAAGTGCCCTCCTAACAAGCGAGGTGAACCCGCAGCGGCCGGGTGTGTGTATAAAGACACGGAGAAAAAACACTCGGAGGGGCCTTCCTCATATATTAACACCACGTTTGCGTGTCGGAGCGCTCCCTCATTCCTCATCCGCTGCGTCCCACGGCCCCCTCCCTGTATTTATCATCCCTTTCGGATCATTTAGTTCGGATTTGAGCCCCGACAAAGGCTCTCTGTCATGCCGAGCAGCGGTCACCGTAGGCCGAAGTGCTTAAAGGAGGAGCATGCGCGTGTTGTTGCAGACTGATTGTCGTGATTACGAGGACTGGGATGGAATCCATGTGTGGCCTTGTCTCCCCCCCTTTAACGCCGAGCCGTTTGACTCATTAACGATCGCCCGCGGCAAAACAAGGCCGGCTGGTAATTGATGACGCCTGGTCAGTTGTGCTTTACTGTACCTTAATAGGCTAATAATCTTGATTGCAGCTGCAGGAATCGCGGGGATCAGCAAAGCTCCACAAAAGGCATTCATCCTCTCTCTGCCTCTGTTTGGTTGGTGAGAAGAGTGGTGTGAAGGAGTGTGTTCGCTCAGCAGACGAAGTGTGAAACTGTCCCCTGGGCCGGAGCTGGCCGCCGTCGCCTGCCTCCTGGCAACCATCGTCAAGGCAACGTGACTGACAGTCCACCCACAGGTCACGGGGCTGCGGGTAGTGTGGTACATGACGGGTGTGAATTGATTGCCCGCTGATACGCCATCCGCTCTGCGTCTTTGGTGACACCGTCCCTGACACCTTCCTAACAGCACCGTTCTAACGGCAAGCGGCGCGAGAGAACATCAACGGCAAATGATCAGTGGTCAAAACAACAAATGCTCGTTTATGCTGGTCTGGAGATGACTGACCAGCATACCAGTGGTCAAAACACAATAACTGCTGGTTTTATGCTGGTCTAAAGGTGGATGACCAGCATACCAGTGTTCAAAATGCAGCAAATGCTGGTTTATGGTGGTCTGGAGATTAACTGACCAATAAACCAGTGGTCAAAACATAATAACTGCTGGTTTATGATGGTCTTAAGTTGGTTGACCAATATACCAGTGGTCAAAACATAATAACTGCTGGTTTTATGCTGGTCAAAATCTGGATGACCAATATACCAGTGTTCAAAATGCAGCAAATGCTGATTTATGCTGGTCTGGAGATGACTGACCAAAACACCAGTGGTCAAAACATAATAACTGCTGGTTTATGCTGGTCTGGAGATGACTGACCAAAACACCAGTGGTCAAAACATAATAACTGCTGGTTTATGCTGGTCTGGTACTGGTTGACCAGCATACCAGTGTTCAAAATACAACAAATGCTGGTTTTATGCTGGTCTGGTACTGGTTGACCAGTATTCCAGTGGTCAAAACACAATAACTGCTGGTTTATGCTGATCTGGAGATAACTGACCAGCATACCAGTGGTCAAAACACAATAACTGCTGGTTTTATGCTGGTCTAAAGCTGGTTGACCAGAATGCCAGTGTTCAAAATGCAGCAAATGCTGATTTTATGCTGGTCTGGTGCTGGTTGACCAACATACTAGTGGTCAAAACACAACGACTGCTGGTTTATGCTGGTCTGGATGCTGGACATTATGTGCAATGGTTGGTAAGACATGTTTTTGTCCTCCCTCTTTTTTTCCGTTTTATCTTTAGAACTTCCTGCGGTCTCAATCTGGATCCATTTAGAGCCGCTCAGTCACCAGTGAAATTTTCCATGTGAACGGCAATTTAAAGTGATGTAGAGTGCGAGCCACTTACGCATGTGACATAGCGAGCCCCCGATATGGGGCATTAACTACACACTGGCATCATGCCCCATTAAGGAAATGATGGTGGAGTGTGATTGTGTCAGTGTGTGTGTGTGTGTGTGCTTGTGGGAAATAGTCAGACTGTGAAAATAGTCCATTATCGCTGCCATCTATGAGGGACTACTTTGCTCTTGTTAAACTGTAGTTACTGATAACTGCTATCTGAGTTTCTCTGCTCGGGTTGAGATGAGATATGGTCTAAATGGGAGTAATTGGCATTTCCTAAAAGTCCGAGACTGTCTAGCTGTAAGGATTATGGGGTTGTATGAGGTCTACCACTGGGTCTTTTTACAATACAGAGGAGCTGTGTGCACTCCGAAAAGGTTTCTTACTCATGTAATCAGTGCTGATATTAGCCTTCCCGGGGTCCTGAGCAAAACCTGACTGGGTGTTCCCCCATTCACCCACCTGCAAACTGTTCCTACATCCTCTACCAACGGAATGCTAAATGTTCACACACACACAAACACCTTAATTCCCTTTATAATGATTTGCTGGTCGTGCAAGGCATATCTACAATGGAGTTCAAAGGGTGGTGGAGGGTTGTGCAGACTAAATGACATTCGTTTGGGAGGAAAGAACAACTATCCAACTGTTAAGATTGGATTGTGTTGCAGCCAGTGGCACGGGGAACATTTCCCTGGAAGAGGGCAGAATGGACTCATTGAAATACCAGCAAATCCTGGAAGCAAACATCACACCATCCGTAAAAACGCTGAAGATCAAAAGAGGATGAGCTTCTACAGTGGGATACCAATGGGAATCCAAATGTTCTACCTCCAAAGGCACAAGCTGAGAGGTTTGCCATGACCCTTGCAGTAATCCAACCTAGCAGCAAGACAATCCAAGAAGCTTACAAAAATGTAAACCTTTTGCAAGTTAGAAATGGGCTATTCCCAGTAACTGATATTTTGCCCAGGGGTCCCTAATTTTTTGCATGGCACTGCATTGTATTTACTTGAATACAACTAAAAACCTTAGCTTGCTCAGCTTTGCCATATTTGCTCATTAAGGACGGCATTTTAAGAAGGCTAACGGCTAACTTCACAGGCTCAGAACAAGGGTCTGTCACTAGGGTGGTACCCTCAGTCATAGGGTGTTTTAACACTACAGCTTTGGAGCGCTTGCTCTGGGAGTTTGGTCCGTTTGGTCAAGTGTGAAAGCTGTATTCGAGCCTGGAAGTGGTCCATAACACCGATCTCTCAGATCCTCCTGAAATAGATGGTCCGGGGTTCGCTTCTAGTAAACAGCGTGATTGGTTCATTTTGTCCCATGACAAAGCTTTGACTTGGCTAAAAATCCTCCCTGACCCCAGAAAGCTACGTTCTTCACTGCTTGAGCGTTTGCACCCAAGGAAAATAAGGGTAAAACGGTAAGCGGACGAACCTAGATCGTAACATTACGCAAAAATGGGTGCGACCGGTGCTAATAAGCCCCTTAAGTGTTTAATTAAACGTCCATAGTTAGCAACTGTCTATCATATTATCTCCATAATAGTAAACCAAGCTGCAAGTTAGCTTAGCACCGTCTCTCCATGTCAGCTCTATACGCATGCAGTGACCAGTACACGCCCCTTCTGTCCGTCTCGCACGTACTCAAGCATGCATTCACATGCAAGCATGCACGTACAAAACCATACCCACATAGCCAGTCTCCAATGTGGACAGGCCCCCGACGGGACACTGGATTTAGGCGCCAGGGGATTGGGCTGCCAGCCAGCAGGAGAGCATTGTGAACACGGCTGTGCATATGACAGCTCTGTGGGGCGGTGTGTGCATGTGTGCGAGTGCCCATCCCTTGCTGTTCCTGTCCTAATCAGATCATCCCTGGGGTACGTTTGATTGACGCATGCTGTCCCACCTCCTCTCCTTTTCCTGTGGGAAGTGCTGGCATGAACCGGCCCGTGCGGACTGTGGATGTGTGGGTGTGTGTATGCGTACGTACGTACGCTCCCAAGCCCCTTCTCGAGCCCAGTAATATGAAACCAGCACTGTATTTGCTCCCAGGCGAATGCTGTTTGTTGCCGTTTTTCATTTTCCATAACATATCTGCTGTCTATTACCGTGCCGGATCCAGTGTAAACAGCAGAGGCCTTCCAGAGGCCGCTCTCCAGCGTAACCAAGTCTGTGGAAAGGTAATTCAAAACACAGCCATGTCTTACACGTGCAATATGTATCATGAAGCCTGAGGTACACCGCTCACAGGTAAAGCTATCAGGCTGGAGCAGTGGTCTGCACAATATCGTTAGGACCGGACACCAGCTCAACATGGTGCTGCTGTGGTAACAGGCTGGGTCTCCAGGGTCTGCTGCAGATATTTGCTAATGGTTGAACCTGAACCTACATTGCTTATATCTGTAGGCCTACATTAAGCCAGCATGTTCATACTGGGACAGTGGTGCCGCAGGGGCTTGGGGCTCGTTCCTCATTCCAGTCTCTAAGAGACAATGCTGGGTTTCCAATGGGCACTCTGGTTTCCAGCTTCCTCCCAGCCCCAAAAACACACATGGTAGGTGAGTTTGCCATGCTAATTTGCCCCTAGGTGTGTGTGTGTGAGTGAATGGATGTAAGTGGTACCCTGCGATGGGCTGGATGTTCCTGCCTTGCACCTAATGATTCCAGGTATGCTCCGTACGCACTGTTGCCCTGGTCAGGAATAAGTGGATAAGAGGATGAATGAATGAATGAATGAATGGCGCCATGATTAGACCGCTGGCACAATGTTCCTTTGACATACGTCTTGTATTGGGAACAGTCACTCAGCGGTGGACCTGCTCTTTTGCTGTAGATCATCGTCTTTATGCATAACCCAATTGCGCTGGAGCTGCAGATCACAAACTCATAGCCAGACATTCTCCTGTAGGATTCATGGTTCTGCCAAGACCTCTTCAAGCAGCAATACATCCCTACACCATCACACTACCACCACCATGCTTGACTGCTGTGGAATTACAGCATCAGCTTCCTTCCAAAAAGTCCCACCTTTGACTCAGTCCACAGGCGTCAACAAAGGTGTTTCTTTGGCAGATGTGAGATAAGAAATCTGGCTAGGGGCTGCTTGCTTGAATTGTGCCTATATTTTATGCTGTCACTAGCCACATATCAAATTGAACCGAACCAGGCTTGGCCTACAGAGCTCTAACTAGACGTCCATTTGGCCCACTCTTATCTGCACAGCTTGACACATGCAGCACATACTGGAATCAGATGTTGCAAAAGACAAAGTGCAGAACAGTGACAAACTCTGCAGCTGAGCCGTTGAAGCTGACATAGGTAGGAACAAGCCCAGAATCAGGTCCGCGTGGGACGTGTAATGGGCTACAGTCAAGGCTTGGGTCAAACAGACTGACCTCAGGCCAGCGCAGATCTCATGTGTAACGTGCAAGACAGAAAAAAGCCTCTGTTCAGTGGGGTTTTCCATACTGTAAGGCAACAGGGAGACTGTTCACTCTCAAATGTCTTCCAGGGCAGGCGAGGGAGGCCGAATTACTTTCACCCACTTTGCTCATCCTGCTTGACGATGAACAGGCAAACAGGCGAACAGGCAAACAGGGCAAAGGCCGGGTCCAATTCGGGGGATCCCGCTGGGTTTGGGTGAACATCTGTTTTTTTAAACACTTCTACCTTTACTTAAAGAAGCAAAAGCGCCTCTAATGATACACTGCAGTGGAAGATTCCACATAGCGGCACCGTATGACGTAACCTGGGCCAATTAGCTCCAGTAATTGTCAGCTGTTTTCTCAAGCAATAAGGGGAATGGCAAAGGAATGCAGTGGGTTAGAAGAATGGAATTTCGGCTTTTACGAGATCTTCGCAACAGGCTGTCGTAATCGCTCTCCGCCTCTATCGGCCGTTTCATCACAGCATGGGGCACTTCGTTCCGCAAGAGTACGTTTTCTACTATGCGACTGTAAATAAACAGTGACCCAGATTGAGCAGAGGCGCCTCTCGACGGAAAGCACGGCAGGCTTGCTGAGATGCAATTGTGCAGTGCTTTATGCTCACAGTCCACTATATTAGAAACACCCCGGACCTTTATTCTCCAACCATACAGTGTTTTTTAGACTACCGATCAGCCATAACATTAAGATGAAGTAAATGCCGTGGATTATCCGGTTGAAAGAGGTGGGATCTACAAATTAGGCAGTAGGTGAACCGTCAACGGTCGTGAGGTCGATGTGTTGGAAGCATAAGACTGTATATAAGAGGGGACTGGACGACAGCAGTTGAAAACACTGTAAAAACTTGTTTGATTACTGAATTAATTAGCATAATTTAATAATTTTTTAATAATTTGAGGTGAGGTGAATTTATTTAATTGAGCTATATTAACTAGAGTGAACAGCATTGTTTCAATGAACGATGGTGACCTTTAGGTGTAGCTCAAGTCGGCAAAGTTTTGGGTTCCTGTTCACAACGATATGGCCAACGCTTAGACAGTTGCGCCACCTGGGAGCCTCTTTTCTCCATGGTATGTTACAGTATTGCGTTCATTTTCGCTGCAAATATGAACTAATATATTAATAATTCAATCTGATCACCTCCCACAGGTACGCATGATCATGCGTGCGCACTTCCAGACCAAATTAGCTTCAGCTGGACTGTTCACGGCCTGTTCACCAGGGAGACGTTTTGGATAAAGTGGCCGCTGAGCGTAATATCCTAATCCGCTCCAGTTTGAAGCCGCCTTTTGAAGCTGTCCCTAGTTTCCTCAAGCTCTGGTCAATGTTTTTGGACTGGACGTGTCCCGTGCGAGGCTGAACGGGCTCTTGAGCGGAACCGCAGAGGTGAGAAATGAAGCTGTCGGGGAAAGCACTTAAGGATTAGCGTATTTGCACTCGGACACGGCGGCGTCCAACAAAGCTGTGGAGTTTCCGCTGGTTTTCGCACCCCCTTTGGAATCCTGTCCGGAGTGTGTGCGTGTGTTTTCGTACAGGCGAGCCCACCGGAGTACAGAAACAACACAAATCACAATCGCGTTGATTGCTTCCCCCCTTTCCCTCCCCTCTGCTCGAACCCGGAGCCAGTGATATATACCGGCACTTTACAAAAGAAAACGCACAATAAATACTCACTACATAAACATATGTCAGAGGTGGAAAGCAGAGCGAGAGAGCGTAGAGCAAGCGAGAGAGAGAGCGAAGGGTGGGACGAGAGTAAAAGGAAGAAATATAGGCCGTGTATTGGCACGAGGATGAAGCATGGCACTTTCAAAAGCAAGCCTGCAGAGTGAACTTTACGCGACCAAACAAACGGGCTTTATTCGTCTCGGCTCGACTGGTGACATGATTACAGCGGCTCAATGCAAATAACTGAACTCATAAATCACGCCGGGTCCTCTGACTCACAAACATTTGTTCTTGAGGAATGAGGAGGTCAAATATGAATTTATATGATGGCAGCTATTAATGTACTGCTGTTACTACACACACACACACACACACAGAGATGCTAATGAGAAAAAAAGGAGTGTGTGTGTGCTGACAGGTACAGAAGAAAAGCTGTACTGCAGTGCTGCAGTTTTTTCTTGTACGAGTAGAGTAGCCTATAAGCAGCATATTAGATGGGAAGACCACACTGGTCTTGCTCAGCCAATAAAAGACTGACCCAGTAGAAGTGCTAGCTATTGTTCCAACCCAATGATGTGGAAAACATGGACGCCATGGCTTCATTCCCTACCATTTTATAGAAATGAAGCCAGAACTGTCCGCCATGTTGTCAAATTTGCAACCCGAGCCAGACTTTTTGTCACTAATTTTATAGGCCTCCCCCCTAATCCCAGACCAAGCCTTATCCTAGCCTCAGACTTCCTTCATTGGGATTACACTGCAGCCGTGGGACCAGAAGTAAAGCAGTAGAATTTGTCAACTGGATCCCCCGAACCGAACCTACGGCGATCCAATTCGACCCCCGAGCTGGTGATGAGAGAGAGCCTGCACCCCCCGGTGATGATTAAACGAAGGAAAAAATAATGTTAAAAGTCCCTGTAGAAAAGTACTGCCAATAGAATAGGACTCTCTGCAGCAGATAAACATGGACTTATTGGCACCATGCTGCCTAAAGCCAGGCGTGGGCTAGAGGGGTATACAGCCCCCCAGCATTGAGCTGTGGAGCAGTGGAGGTACTGTGTTCTCTAGGAATGATGGTGGTGCTCCATCCAGTACTTTTGGGATGAGTTGGGGAGTTGGGGAGAATGAAGTGGGATGGTGATCATCATCTAACATCCTGACCTCACTAATGCTGCTCTTGGCACTGAATGCAATCAAATCCTCACAGCAATGCTACTTCAAAATCTAGTAGAAAGCCTTCTTCCCTGGACAGTAGAGACAGTTACCCCCACAAAAGCAGGATAAGCTCTTTAATACTGAAATAGCCAAATCTGAATGGTGTGTGGAACCCCCTGTTCTGTGTTTCTCAAAATTATTCAAATGAAGATCAAATGTCCATATGTGTTTATGAATGTAAAAAAAAAATAATAATAATAATTCACAACTAAATGTCCTGGAGTGGTGGTGCACTGTTCTACCGTGTAGCAACATGTGCAAAAACATGACCCTTCCTCCGTTAAAATTACTTTATGATTCCTTCGGAAGTGACGAAAACCCCACCTTTACACTTTGATTTATGCCGCATCCATAAAGCTCAGCACAACCCGCGCTACGGCACACAAACTACGTTCATGAAGTCAAAATAAGCAACTTGACGTGTACACCGCACTCCCTCTCTCTCTCTCTGCTGACCAACAACGGTAGTCTTTTTCCTCAGGCTGGTTTGGACAGCTGCAGAGTTTGAGACTGAGAGACCTCATGGGTCCTCTTTGATGACCCAACAGCACGCTGCCCACGGAGCCCTATCCATCACTGAGAGCTGAGAGTTAGTGTGTGGACCTAGGATCAGTTTTCACCTCTCACTGACTGCTGAAGATGACGGCCTGGGCAGGAGGAGGGGACTCTCCTGGATTGGCTCTCCGGGTCACAAAGCATGGCATGGCACATGGTCGCAGGTCAGTGGTCTGCAAGTATGCAACATGTGGTCGTAATTTCTGTTGCAATGTGGTGAAATTAAATCAATCAATAAATAAATAATTAAATTTAACTACTTTATAATAGAATGTTACTTGACTGATTGATTGATTGATTGCTGTTTCTATTTTCACTTCATTAGAACAGACAGCACGATATATACACAGGTCAGCCATAATATTAGCACCACCTGCCAAGTATTGAGTAGGTCACCCTTTCTCGCTTCAACAGATCGGACCAATTAAAGCATGTACTCCACAAGGCCTGAGATATCTGCCACCAATACGTTAGCAGCAGATCCTCTAAGCCCTGTAAGTTGTGAAGTGGGGGCTCCATTGATGGCATCAATGAGGCTTAGGTGCTCATGGCCCTGCCACCGGTTCACCAGTAGGTACTGACCACTGCATACTACATAGGTCAGTAGGTACTGACCTGCCTGATGTTTTGGAGATTTTCTGACCAGGTCGTCTAGCCATTTCACTGTTTGGCTCTAGTGAAAGTGGCTCAGATCCTTCCTCAGATCCAAAGCCAAAGGCGACCATGGCAAAGACAAGCTCCCTCACACTGAGAGGAAGCTTGAGAGGAACCGAGGCTCAAAAGGGGAACCCAACTCCTCCGGTCAACATCAGATAACAGAACAACAAATAACAGAACTAGACTGGACAGAAGGAGTGAGATAATGAAGGGCTATGGCTAATGGGACAGCGAGCCATGAGTTATGAGAACGTGAGTGAGTGTGGGACACATGCTCAGTGTTAATGTGAAAGCTCATGCAGGTTCAACAGACATGTCCTGTAGAGCAGGAGACCAAGCTTCAGAGGCTGTTTAGGAACAGCCAAGTCCTGTGAACCAGTAAACCAGATGAATTAGAACTTCCTGGCCACAATGAGTGAAGGGATGTTTGGAGAAATAAGGATGACAAGAACCTGAAAATTTCACAACTGGCCTCCACACCTCAGGACGCACTAGCTAAAAGGTTTTGCCATGGCCTTCACAGTACACCAATCTGAAGCTCATCGTTGATCTGAGGATAAGCTGGTGGAAAAAGCAGCGCATCAAGACGGCGGCCCAAGAACCTCATATAACCAGAAGCCTTTTGTAGCCTCTTCTAGCTTCTCCTCAGCCTCTCTAGGCCACGGTTTGCCACTGGTTCTGAAAAATGAACCAATGAACCTTCTACAAGAGGTTTCTCCTGTTGCTAAAGGGCCATTAAACCAGCCAAGGAACCATTTATGCATTCAAGTGAATCTCTGAGAGGCCTTTCCTAAAGAACCCTTGAAGAACCCTCCTTTTTTTGAAGGGTGTAGGCTCAAACAATAGCAGTGTAGGCCTACAAAGTCTGAGGCTATGTCCCCTGGGTTGGGCCAATAAGGGACAACAGGTAATGGGAGTCTGGTGAATGATAAACAGAAAGCAAGGGAAGAGAACGAGGGAGGGACTGGAGGGATGGAGCGACGGGGGGAAAAAAAGGGAAAGGGCTGGACTGACCACAGAAAGGGGGTGGAGGTGGGGGTGGGGGGAGTGGGCAGGCCCCTGTGATGCACTGACAGCTCTCTGACGGGTGGAATTCCTCCCTCTGTGTTGGATTGTTTTAATTCAAAGCAGACGCTGACGGCTGGCATGTGTCGCCCATCGCTGCAGGACACACACTTCTGCTTTCAGGCAAACACCACTCCCAAACACTCTCTGACGAGGGGGTGTGAGGGGCTCTTGCACATGTACACTCACCCATACACACAGTGCTTTCCTTAGCTAGGATAAATGTTGAGAAAACATTCTGATACTCGCTGGCCACTTTATCAGAAACCCCTGCCTTGGTGGTCCACCATGCTGGTCGAGACAGTGGTCCAGCTGTTGGTGCACATCTGTTTGTGTTCGCAATCCTCCAGGTCCATCATCAGTGGTCATTTTCTGACCACAAAGCTATTTTTGGCTGTGGTGGACCACCACACACACAGCAGCGATCCTGTGGCCAGAAACTGACTGGCGATGTCTGTGGAGGAAGGTAATGGACAGATTGTGCAGATCTACAGTCCTACATGGTCAGAGAGTGGACACAGAGTAATACTCATCTACATCTACTCTACACAGTCATATCAAAATATTATGACCACCAACCTAATAGTGGAAATAACCTCTCTTGGCTTGAATGACACGAGCAATGGACTGTGTTGGAAGGTGGTGTTGGAAGGTGGTTAATATAGAGGTTAGCTGCTCCACAGTGGAGCGTTGATTGCTCTGTACCAGTCGTCTTTCGATCTGGTATCAGTTGTCTGTGGGGAACCAATGTTATGCCGTTCAGAGAACCTCAATGTCCGTTCTCAGTACACCTTCCCTATGGCTGTTCTGGCACATCCCACTAAGTTAGCGATTTCAGAGATGCTACCACCCTTCTCCCGGTACCCTATTGCCATGACCTTTTGAACAACCTTGGGCAAACCCGGTCACGTGGCATCTGTGACACCTCAGGCAGAGTTTACTCCAAACCAGGGCTGGTTAGAATACTCTGATATGACCGTGTATAACATTTAATGAACAGTTACAGCACCCCTGGTGGCCATGAATAACTAGGAATAACACACAATCACACAATGGCAGACTCTCACAGTAAAACTCAAAGAGCTGCTCACCGTTCCAGTCCACAAATCCTAAGCTGAGTTATTGGAGCTGTGCTTTATAGCCTGGCCCGAATCATGGGATATCTGATCAGCCCTTTCGCTGGCGTTTCAGAGGACTACTGGCACAAGATGACCAAAGTGTGTGAAAAGCCTGGACCCCAAGTTCATAGAGCCAGAGTCAACCAGATTTCAAAATAACTGAGCACTGAACATTGAGACCTTAAATATTTTACAGGCTCAAAAACTAGATGATAACAAAATGCTGAATTTGCATTTGCTAACTGCTCATGGGAAATCTTTAAATATGTGGTCCAAAGAGGTGTTGCTGCGAGTGCTAGGAGGCCAATATTTGGCTGGACAAATACCAAAACAACCCCATTAGAGGGAGCTGAAAACTTCAGGAGTGGCCAAATCAACCATTTTGTAAACTGTAAAAAGTAGGACATCTAGTCGAGTCAAGAACTCTCGAGGAGGCAGGCGTGTCACTGTCAAAGCCTACAATCTAGAGACACCTTCATGAATTTAGAGTAAAGCAAAGGCGCTAGACCTGCGATGGCTTTGCCTGTGAGAGACGATGCACTACCCATGGTTTTCTACAGTCATTGACTCAGATTCAGCCAAATTCAGTAAAAATGACAGGACAGCATTCTGTAGTACACATGGATAACTACCCAAAACATACAACGGAAGCAACCGAAGACAGTAAAACGGATCACCCTTAAAATCGCCTCACCTCATGCCAACTGAGCAGGTTTTTCACTTACTGAAGATCAAACTGAAGCAGAAAGACCCACAAACGAGCAGCAACGGTAGGCATCTGCGGTAAACGCCTGGCAAAGAATCTGAAAGGAGGAAGC
Organism: Salminus brasiliensis; assembly: GCF_030463535.1. Lineage (NCBI taxonomy): Eukaryota > Metazoa > Chordata > Actinopteri > Characiformes > Bryconidae > Salminus > Salminus brasiliensis. The sequence goes on along the minus strand of NC_132886.1, from coordinate 36,761,933 downwards.
TCAGCATGTGGAGACTGTCCATGGTCTACAGACTTCAACTGCAGAGGATTTGCATCCACACATGAAAAATACTACTTCTGTTAGTTAGTCCAATCACTTTTCCAACCTGGGAAAATGGCTGTAAAACATTACAGTGAAATATGACCATGAGTTCTGCTTTGGAGCTCTAAGACTAATGTAGCAAACAAGCAATGGAAGCAGCGGTGTGATGTGATGTACATTCCCCCATTTGTAGAGATAACAGTGGGTTCAAACAGCATCAGAAGCCACTATACTCGCACTACACTACCCAGCATGCATTGCTCAAATAGGTCTCACAATCATGGGAAATCCCTGCAAGGCTCCAACAGCCTTGACTGCTAGCCCAGGTGCCACTCTGTAAGCTAATAAATGCAAGCAGGTTAGCATTAGCTACCCCCCGAAACAGTCAAGGGTCCCCCTTACCTCCTAGGCATCATCAGAAAAGGTAAAGGTGCACGTATTTGTCACTGTACAGCGAAATGTGTCCTCCGCATTTAACCCATCTGGTAGTGAACACACACTCACACACACACATGTGATAGGGGCAGTGAGTACACACACACACCCAGAGCGGTGGGCAGCCAACTCCAGCGCCCGGGGAGCAGAGAGGGTAAAGGGCCTTGCTCAAGGGCCCAACAGTGGCAGCTTGCCGAGCCCGGGAATTGAACCCACAACCCTGTTATCAATATCCCGGCGCTCTAACCGCTGAGCCACCACTCAGCCACTCAGCCACCACTTCCCTAGTCTTTACACTGGGAAATCTCACCCTAGAGATTACTGCAGAGTCAGCAAACACACACATACTATTACTAAGGTAATAGAACCTTGTGGCTTAGTGGTTAGAGCACCAAGCTATTGATGACAGGGTTGTGGGTTCGACAAGCTGCCACTGTTGAGCCCCTGAGTGAGGCTACTAACCATCTCTGCTTCCCCGGCACCACAGCGATGACTGCCCACCGCTCCGGGCACATGTGCTCACTGTCCACTGTGTGTATGTAGGTCTTCACTGCACAGATGGGGCTAAATTTCATATGTGTTCAACACAAACGATGGATATGGTTGAGGGGACAACTGTGGGTTGGAGGGGGGGGGTGAATTTCTATGCAGGACTGTCCCTTTTTAAAGGTCCCCACAAAGCGTAGGGCTCAGAACACAGTGTAACATGCAGCGACGCAGATGTATCATAAGCACGTCCGTCGTCCAAGCGAACCTGGAGCCCCTGCTCAGTGTGGGTGAGCAGCGTGTCTAAAAGCGAGGCAGCAGGCGCTCGGGCTGAAACGTGTGCTGATTATGCAGAGTGAGTGTGCTGGAGTGGAGCGCGAGCGTGGGCTGGGAAGGCTGTGCTGCAGTGGTGAGCTGAGAGAGCCTTTTGTGGGGCTGCCGTCTAAAGTCAAAGTCAAATCCCATCCCCTGATACAGGCGCATTAACAGCGGCCCCTAACTGCTTTCTCATGCTTTGCACAGCTGCTGCAGTCCGTCACACACATACACACAACCATACGGATGCGCACACACACATTTTGCAGATATACAGCTCCCGCACCCACTCTTGTACACTCATCTGCAAAGAACCATACACACTCGGAAGTTTCCACACACTTCTCGACAGGACAGGACTGTCATGGCAACATTGGGTTTTCAATTATTCACAATTCCTACATACAGGGTCATAATTATACAATGTGGCTGAATGTCGCTTAGCAAGTTGCACCTGGACCAGATACTTTTGGAAGCCATTAACAAGCATCTGGCAGAATCCTGTTGGTTTAGCTGGCAGCTTGAGGTTACGCTGACGAATTCGGAGGTAGTCCTCCTTCCTCTGCATTATCCCATCCACTTCTACAATGTACAAGTTCCGCTGGCAGCAAGACAGCCCCAGAGCACGATACTACCACCACCATGCTTAACAGCTGGTACAGTGTTCTTGGAGTCAAATGCCACAGCTTTTAACTGCCTTACTGTCTCATCTCACCATAAACCTCTCCTCCAGGCGTCTTTTTCTTCGTCCATGTGTTGAGCTGCAAACTTTAGTTGAGCCTGACGGTGTTGCTTCGGTGAGCTTCTTTCTTTGTAAAACTTGCTTGCCTGTAGACGGGGACACTGGTGTTCCAGCAGCTTCTAGTTCATGGCAGGCCTGTGCCTTGAGGGTTCTTGGGTTGTTCCTGACCATCTGAACCAATTTCCTCTCAGCAGAGGGTGACAGCTTGGGTCTATTTTCAGAGCATGGCAAGATTTCCATATAACTGTTTGAACTGGTGATCCTGGAATCTGCAGTTCAGCAGACATTCTTTCTCAGACTTCTCAGATGTTCTGAGCTCATCACACTCCCCTATTGTACTGTGTGTTGGTCAGTCCAATGAGTGTGGTCAAACAGCGTGGGCACACAGAAGCTATCAGCTAGTTAGGATGCTAAAGGACATGCTGGTTTCAGAAAACCCCTAAAAAAGAAAGCCTGTGCAAAAGTATTGGGACACCTACACATTCACGGTTTCTTCTGAAATCAAGGGCATTAAAAGAGTTGATCCTGCTTTTGTTGGAGTAACTGTCTCTACTGTCCAGGGAAGAAGGCTTTCTACTAGATTTTGGAGGAGCTGTGAGGATTTGATTGCATTTTGCAAGAGTATTAGCGAGGTCAAGATGTTCAGGATAATCAGCATTTTACCTTACAGGCTCATTACCAATAGGTTCATGTTGATCACTCCAGGGAGTCCTATTCTATTGGCAGTACTTCCCTACAAACATTACTCAGTCATGTTTAATATGAAACACCTCAAGATCTGTGGGGTCATGTGACCTTCCACTACCTTTTCTTCTGTCCATATTGAGATGGATTTGGGCTAAAACACAGTTTCAGGTTGTCCTCCTCGGCTGGAAGAGAGAAAGAGATGGGGGAGAGAGAGAGCAAGAGAGAGAGAGAGAGAGAGAGAGAGAGAGAGAGACGCAGCCAAACAGCTCCCTGCTGAGGGAGCCCCTAAAACACAGGCCTTGATGTATGTCATTATGGAGGCCTTACGCAGCCGGGCTGACGCCCACACAATACCTGCTTATGCCGGCCTGTATAAATTACACCAAAAGTTGACAGGTGAGGGTGGCAAGGGACTGTGCTTATGTGTATGTGTGTGTGTGAGAGAGAGAGAGGGAAACAGAGAGAGGGAAACAGAGAGAGGGAAGGGAGGTGTTAAAAGCATGTGTATGTAGATGAGAGAAACAGAAGGTGAGAGGTGTTCACCGCTGCTAAAAATACAGCAAATCTTTCCATTTAATTGCAAAAAAAAAAAAAACACGGGTTCGAGAACAGAGCTGGCTAAACAGTGGCTGGTGGGTGGAGGGGGAGGGGCGGGGAGGTCAATTACACTGCAAACACTTAAGTGACGGTGTGACAGTGGCAGCTCAGGCAGTATTGCAGCATTTCATGCAGAGGATCCATGAAGTCCACTGCAAGCAAGGTTCTCTTGACCTACTGTTCAGAGCTCCCCCTGACAGTAGCAATGCTTCCGATACTAGGAGGATACATGAAAAGCCAGATTCCGCCTCTGTCCGAAGTGATGAAGGTGCCGGGTCCCCTTAACCAGGTCCCTCTGCCTGCACCAACATCGCTTTAAGAGTGATGAGGGGTGAAAGCCCCCAACTGGCCTATTGTGCTCTCTCAGTCCCTGGCTGATGATGGCAAAGCACCATGGCTTCGGATTTATGAATTCTCAAAATTTGCATTACCTGGATTTCCTAATGAGGATTATGCACAAGCCATAGCTCAAACAAGCTAACAAGCTAAGACCTAAGTAAAAGTTATTGGAGAGCTCAAATCTCTTAGGGTGCACAAACTTTAGCATGGTGCTCCTTTCCTTTTTTCACTCAACTGTACAAAACAGAGGAAATCTCACCTCAGACGTTGAGAAGAGTTTTTCTTCTCAATACTAATCTCGCCTCAGACGTTGAGAAGAGTTTTTCTTCTTCAACTTGATACCAACAGCTTGAGCTCAAATAAACAAATCTTAGCCTGCTTCACACGGCAGAAGGCTAAAGGTCCTACACTAACGCAATGGCCAATGAACGTGCATTCGGATGTCTTCATCGTTCCATTTGAGCTTTACAGCGAAGTGCTTCTTTTTTCAAAGGCACAGAGTCCCGGCCTTACATTAAGCTCCCTGATCATAAGGCCAGAGAAGAGGACTTCAGAGACAAAGGGAGAGAGAGAGAGAGAGAGAGAGAGAGAGAGACATAATTGTCACCGAATACCCCAGCCATCAGCAAAAAAGCCCAGGACCTATGGAGAGGCAGCAGACGCTGCGATTACCGCTGTTTTCACTGCAACCGAATCCACCGGCGCACTAATTGACAGCCTGTGAGGAAACGTGAAACTTTTACAGATAGACACTCGACAGGCAACAAAGAGCCACGGGTTACAGCGAGTGCCTGTGCATATTGAGATATCGAGATCGCTAGACGTTTAGGGATGACTAGTACAAACAGAGAAAGAGAGCGAGACAGAGAGAGAGAGAGAGTGGGGGGGGCGGGGGGTCTAACAGGTGCTGAGGGAGAACCGTCAGCCACTTTCCCTCCCCCCAGGGCTCGCCTATAATGAGGATGTAGCTTGCGGAGAGAAAGAAATTTATGACACTGCAGTTGGCTGTGTCTGTTTTAAGGTTGGTTAGGGGGGACGTGGGGGGCGAGGGAGGGAAGGAAAGACGTCTCCTTCACTAGTGCTTGTGAACCGTGAGTCAGACGAGAAGGAGGGGGGGGTGTGTAGGAGCAAAAGAACTTTTGCTAGTTGGTAGTTGGTAGCGTCACGCGCTAGGCTAGGACCAGAATCCGAAATCTTGTGGCGCCGTCGGCAAGTCTCTATTACAAAAGGTGGAGGAAGGGGGAGGAGAAAGTGAGACAAAGTTAAGCGAGAGTGACGCCGCAGTAGAGAAAGTTTGGAGGAGTCGCAGGTAATCTCGAAGCGAAACCCGCGTCGGCCTCGTCTTGCGGCTAATTTGAGAAAACGAGGCTCCTCGAGGTTTAGCTGAGCATGTGTGCGGCTGCGGCGCGGGGAGACATTAGGAATTCATGCTGGAGGAAAGGCAGCCAGAATGTGTCAATTATACAGACGCAAGACCCTATATGTATGCCAGAGAAAGAGCGCGAGAGAGAGAGAGAGAGAGAGCGAGAGAGTATAGCAAGCAGTTCATTGGAAACAATGTTGTTTGTCAAGCACACGAGTCGAGTAGATTCTTAGGGCTGGCCTGAACAGCATTTTACAGACTTACTGTACTCCATGCTGCTCCCGAACGAGGCCCTAAACACTCGCTCTCTAAACCACCCTTGACCCTTAAAAAAAACAGCAATGCTGATCACTTTAAGCATCAAGGACTATTCAAACAGCTCCCTTTTCTCCACTGTACAAAATAGGCCCAACACCAGTGTTAGGGACCAAGTCAGAGCTGAATCAGGTCACGAAATCTAGGGTAGGGCATACAGGATGTACACTGACCGGCCACAGCATTTAACACCTAATACAAAAGCAGCTCTGGCCTGTCAAGGCATGGACTCCACAAGACCTCTAGAAGTGTCCTGTGAGATCTGCAACCAAGGATCCTTTAGGAAGTCCAGTCATTAGAAGCTGTGAAGTGGGGCATCCATGGATTGCATGGGTGCCCGTGAGCCTGTCGCTGGATCGCCGGTTGTCCTTTCTTGGAGCACTTCTGGTAGGTACAGACCACTGCATACTGAGAACACCACACCAAGTCATCTAGTCACCTTACGTGACTAGTATCTGGATTGCACGAATGCGTCTTCGGTTAGTCAGGCTGAAATCCGATTACTGTGGGGGACGAAATATGCAAATCTGCTCATTACGTGGGAATTATCACTGGTGTTTCAGGTGTACTGGGAGGGAGGTTTTGGCTCTGGAAGAGATGGATGCGTTTACACTGCTCAATGCGTCTCGGACCATCTCCTGAAGTAGACGGATTGATCGGATTTGCACCTGGTTTAACTGAGTCTTAAATGTGTTTACACTTGCACTGATCCAGATCTAATCCTGATACTCAAGGAGCATGAAGTGACCAGGTGTAAACGGGTCCAGGTAGCTCAGATTTGTACACTTGCTTGTTTTTCCTGCTTCCAACACATCAACATCAAGAACTGACTGAACACTTGCTGCCTTATATATCCACCCCTTGACCGGTACCACTGGTACCACAGGTAATCAGATCATCAGTGTTATTCCCTTCACTTGTTATTCACTCGTGTTACAGGCCGAATAGAGCTGACATAGAATTGAGGGAATTTTCAGGCAGAAAACATAGGCTACTTGGTTAAGCTGCTAAACCGAGACAATAGTCAAGTTCATGCTCCATTGAGAGTTAGCCATTAGCAACTCACTCAGTGGGTCATTTTGGTTCCGTATTTCAACAAAGGAAGATGTTTGGACACGTCTCTTTGTTTACACCTTTCGCAGACGTCTCTCGCGCCAGTCTGGCAATGAAAAGTCAAGCTTGTACAATCATAAGTGGGAGTGCGGTGGCTTTAGACTTTAGCTAGCATTACACTGGTGGGCTTTTAGCGCCTTCCCTGCTGAACAAAATAGTCTGGCCAGCTCGAGCTGGTTAAAATGGTTGACCATCTTTGTGCTTGACCAGCATATAATTGTTTGCTGGTCTACCAGCATGACTAGAATGACCAGTATTGACCAGCCACAGTTACCAAGCTGGTTTACCAGCTAGCAGCATGACTAGCCTGACTAAACTGCATGACCAAAGCTGTATGAACAGCTCTTGGTCAGGTTGGTCATGCTGACAGACCAGCTGGTCAAGACCACCTTGACTATAAAAGACCAGCTTAAGCTCCATTTTTGTTAGAAAGGTATTATCACCTCCGTTGTTAAGTAATGAACTTAGACTAGACGAAGCTTCTGAAAACCAAACCGGGAAGCGACTGCCAACATAAGGAATGAATCCATGGGTATTCCAATTATTCCAGCCAGCCCTAGCAGATCCTTTTACTAACACTGAGTGAACGCTCTTTCAGCGACTGTCTCTTTCTCTGCGCTAGTTATAAGATACACACCTCCCCCCTCCCCAGTACATCAGCACCTGTCTACAGTGCAGCCCGTAAACGACCCCCTCTTACACAGCTCCAATTAAAGGGTTAAAGGTCAACTGGATGGAAAACACGGCCGAGCGCAGTGGCTAAATACAGACAGCCTGTCACAACATTTTCTCTAAAGCGTTCTCTGTGCTATTTCCCTTCCAAAGCAGTCCGGCTACCCTCCCGAGAACGAGCACGACTACACCCCAAACTAGCCAATTTGAAAATCTTCACAAAACAGGACTTTGTGCTCCGCTACGGACATGACCACACAGGCTGAAGGGATTATAGCATCTTAAGAGCTCCTTCTAGAGCACTTATATGTAAACGTCGACCAAAACAATGCTAGCAAAGACATCATGCTAGAGGGCAATGGTGTCAGTCACTGGCTGAAGGCTAATTGCTTTAAAAACCTCCAATAAGTCTCTAGTATTAGCGCTAGCTTTTGAGGAGGCTCTACACATTAGCTATACTCCAAATGGTTGGTTTTGTTGGGTGGTGATTTTATTAATAGTATTAACTATTATAACGATAATATTGTGCCATCTGCTAGCATTCGTTAGCTTGCTGTTGGACAGGACAGTTAGAAGCTAATTTCAACAAACTACCTAAGTAACGTTTGTGTGAATTTTTTAGATTGGTCACTTGCTGGTCTGAAATTCTACCATTTTTAAAGTAACACTGTTTACTTTACATCCCGATTTTCCTCTTTCTTATGCAATTAGGGAATTTTCACACTATCCGGAAGCATTTGCTCTAAAAGTTCAGTACGTTTGGTCAACTGCGGAAGCTGTTTTTAAGGCCGGGAGAGGCCCTCTGGTCCTCCTGATATCGGTGGTCTGAGGATCACTGAGGTTCGGCTCCTTGTTTGCAGGTGAAACGTCTTCTTTGTGTTTGTATGCAAGAGAAATATGGAAAAGCGATGAATAGATTAACCTAGCTTTGCCATTTTTTGCAAAAAGTGCGGAGAAGAGGGACCTTCACAACTGCAATCAATCCATCCATGGTCCCTATGGAATTCTTCTGTGTGAAAACAAACCAGGTATAATGAGTCCCTCCCCAAAATGAGCCCAGAATCAGTCCTGGGTGCTTACTTATTTATTTAGGACAAATTTGAAAACACCCATACGGTCGCCTTTTGAGCCTTGGTTTCTCTCCGTGGTTCTTTCTTAAGATTCTGCATATTCTGACATGATAGAACATCGGTATTGCAGCTGTACAGACCTTAAACTGAACAAACAGCAAGATTTCTTAGAATGTTTTTGACGTTGAGTTTTATTTTCTTCTACAGAGCTGATGAAAACCCGCTTTGCAGAAGTTGTTTTCGCAACATTTCAGATGTAACAGAATTCAGCAGCTGGATGGAACCCTGGCCTTCCCCAGTGATGCTCATTAGGGGGGGCTGCACCCACATTTCTGGACAGCATCGGGCAGAAAAACTGTACGGCTCAAATTAAACTGAAAAGCTGAACTATTTTGGTCTATTTGGTCTGAAAGGCAAACACATTAAAACCCCGTCACTTCAGCACGCCAGCATGCCTCCAGTCGCCTCCAGTCCAGTCCAAGACCAGGAAGGAAAGAAAACCGTCATCGTTGCATTTGAGCGATGTTTTTTTTTACAGTGATTTATCTTGCAGCGTCAGAGCGACGGGCCAGGGCTCCGAACCCAAAACCTTCTGGTGACGGCCAACGAGCCGAGGCTCCTGAGCGCCGTTCAACTTGTCGTCTGCAGGTACTCCCCCTCTTTTCACTTTTATCGACCTGATGGAAACCAGGCATTACGCTGTGGGTGAGCGGCAGCTCCTCTTATATTGGGTTATAAACCCAAACGAGATGTGGTTTTGAAAGTTTGCTCAAAACGCCGCCTTGTTATTTTGGGCCGGTGGCCAGGAATGCGAGCCACGGCCGGGGCCGAGGCTGGGGCCGAGGCTGGGGCCAGGGCTGAGCGCGAAAGCACCAGAAGAAATCATTTCACCGCCTGCCGGGCCGCCAGAAACCGCACGCTGCTGCCGCTGAGCCTTAAGATGTCCTTAATCGGCAGGAATTACATTAAGATTCAAACGGAGAGAAAGCCTCTGGCTTTAATTAAGCTTTGTTTTCAATGTTTATGATTCTTTAAACGACTCTCTTGGCAAGGACAGCCCGTTATTTGAAGACGAGGAGGGAAAAAAAAAAAGGAAAAAATGGTGGAACGGAACAATCCCTGAGATTCTGAGCGCCCGGATTTGCTGAGATTTCCATCTGTGGTGTCATTTTGGTGTATTAGCGAGCGAGCTTTATTGAAACAGCAGAAAATAAAAGGCCTCTGATTCTCTCCACTGACTTTGTACAGCACACTCGCGCAACACACACACACACACCTACTTGGCAGCTGGCCTGTCGCTGCCTGTCAGAATCAATGTGCTCAATGTTCTAACTGTATCCCGCTGCACCTACACGAAGGAAGAAACAGAGGAAATGCAGGCTCCGTATTTAAAGGCGCTCGGCTCGCAGCATTGCGTCCATGCTGACTGCTATGCATCTAAGGCGACGCGACGGTTGCGAAAGAAACCTCCCAAAAACAAAGAAACCAACCAACAAAAAAAAAAAATACAGCAAAATCTCAATGTGGGTGTTCAGGGGTAGCCGCGATGCACGCTGGGAGGTTCTTTCTACCGCGCTCGCCTACATGAGGCGACTAGGCCTCGCCTCGCCTCCCACCGCAGTTCAAAAGTTTCCTCTTCCCTTTCATCTCCCTCTTTGTTTGCTGTCCCCCCCCCCCCCATTTCACGTTTGTTCTCTCGCTCAAAGGACACGCGCTCTCGCGCACACCCGCTCTCAAAACACTTGTTTATTTGTGCTCAAGTGAAATGCCTGCCGCCTTGCTGCTTGTTACCCCTCAAGTGCAAACAGTTGTGCCGTGATATCAGTGACGCAGCCAGCGCCCAACAGCCTCTTTCTGAACTCGGCACAGTTAGCGCTAGAGCACATCACAAGCACTGGCCAATTTATTAGAAACACCGGCCTTTTACTTCCACTCACTGGCCATTTTATTAGAAACACCAGCCTTATACTTCCTCTCACTGGCCATTTTATTAGAAACACCAGCCTTATACTTCCTCTCACTGGCCATTTTATTAGAAACACCAGCCTTATACTTCCACTCACTGGCCATTTTATTAGAAACACCAGCCTTATACTTCCACTCCCTGGCCCCTTATTAGAAACACAGACCTTGTACTTCCATTGACTGGCCACTTTATTAGAAACACCTACCTTGTGCTTCCACTCACTGGGCATTTTAATACAAACACCAACCTTGTACTTCCATTGACTGGCCACTTTATTAGAAACACCTACCTTGTACTTCCATTGACTGGCCGTTTTATTAGAAACACCAGCACTGAACTTCCATTGACTGGCCACTTTATTACAAGCACAGACCTTGTGCTTTCACTCACTGGCCATTTTATTAGAAACACCAGCCTTATACTTCCTCTCACTGGCCATTTTATTAGAAACACCAGCCTTATACTTCCAGTCCCTGACCACTTATTAGAAACACCAGTCTTTTACTTCCACTCACTGGGTATTTTAATACGAACACCAACCTTGTACTTCCATTGACTGGCCACTTTATTAGAAACACCTACCTTGTGCTTCCACTCACTGGGTATTTTAATACGAACACCAACCTTGTACTTCCATTGACTGGCCACTTTATTAGAAACACCACCCTTGTACCTCCACTCCAACACTACTAGGTGCAGGGCAGGGTGCCTCCAGGACCAAGGTTCAGAAACACTGGTCTAAACACCTAAAGACCTCTGACCGTTGACCTTTTTGCCCCAGATTTAGCTCTTATCATATCATCTGCTACAGTTTCAAGCCCGTCACCAGATTAGCCCTCATTCGTTTCCACTCAGTTAAGGTAGGTCATTATGTGATTTTGTATTTGTGTATTCTACCCCGAACGTCCCGGGTCAGGGGTTGACCGCCGCTATCACTGATGGCTTTGATCCCTCAATGCAACAACCACAAACACAACTGCAGCCTCAACTGCCCTCGGCTCTAATTACCCAGCAACACACTTATCAATATTCACCTCGGTGTTATCTGCACATAAAACATCCCCGAAACATGAGCAGGAGGCACATCAAAGCGAGGGCCTGTCCACTTCTGCCCCAATCCACTTCAGAGAACACTATCAAGTTTCAGCTGGACCGACCAAAGGAGACGTCCCCACTTTCTTCCTTACCAGAGTCAATGAGGGAAGACAAGCTTGCTAATGCAAACTAACTAAAGGAGCAGCTAATGTAGCTAAGAAGTAACAGAAGCTTATACCCATAGTAGGCAACAAAGGAGGTGGTAGTTGCCCCCCAAAACTTACAGTAGGGGTTTAAGTATGCAGGGATGCCATGGCAACCAGAAAAGCAGTACTACAGTGCCCACGCAAGTTTTTTTTTTATCAGGAAGCTGTGTTTTGGGTTGTTACTCAGTGTCTGCCTCCTCAATTCAGTCATAACTGGTTCCCAGCAGCAGGTTAAGACTTATCAAATGGCATTTCCACACTGAAGGACTCCTGACCATAGGTTCCTGGGACACTGGCTATGTTCCTGGCTATAATCCTTCCGATTATGGATTAAGACTGAGGTGTTTATATGTATACTCTTCTCACAACCTGAGGAAAATCTCAGTTTACATGCAAGCTACAAGTAATCTTGATTGTGCTATGCATATGTAGTATTTTAATAAGTGTACGCTTTGCCATGACTACACTGTTAAAAGATCCTTTAACAAATTAATTAATTTAATAAATTACCCACTTTAGATAGATAAATTGCTTCTAAAATGGCTTTAATCGGACTAGTATATTCTGACTGTATACATGGAGGTGTATACATGGAAGGACTCTGTCCCAATTGAGCTTTTACTGATAATTTTATCGGAATATCAGGCTGCATGTAAACATGGCTAGTAATGGGATTGGAACCTATAATCTCCCGTCTAGGTTTAATTCCACAGTGTAATGCAGATTTTCCACTGCATGGTATCTACTTTTTTTGCCTAACCATTAGGAAAATTTGGTCCCTGGTACGTAGAACTGGGTAATTTTTTTACTACCTGGTCGCTTGTGGTTTCCAAGTGAGCCGGCACTAAAGGGTCACATGTAGCCCTTGCAAAGCGCTGACTGACCAGGAGGAATTGTTACTCTACGAGACGCAACGCAGACATCCAATGTCAAAATCTCCAAGCTAATCAAAGTGTCTTTTTCCTTTTTTTTTTTTTTTTTTTTTTTTTAGTTGGCCATTTTAAGGGTCGCTAATGACAACAATGCCTGTTTTGGTATTAAAAGTTGTATACAAGCATTTTGCTGATGCAGGCTTCATGCTACAGACGAGCTACATTAGCTTGCGCCACTGTTGTGCTATGTGCAATATTAAGGTGCTCTGTCGTATTGTAAAGCTGCCAATTCAAACATCACTATTTGTTCCTAACAAACTCCTAATGGACTCACATCAACTTTTTTGCACAATAAATTTTATTGTGATATATCCTGCTTTCTGTAGGAGAAAGCTAGCCGGCTTAATGGCTAAAACTATGATAATAAAAACACACCTCCAGTTTAAGCCTTCAAACAAAGAGTTATTTAAAAACTGAGACCTAAAAGGCAATATGTGACTTGTGTGTCTAATATGAGCTAAAACGAAATAGCTCAAAGCTAACTTAGCTACCTTGATGCTAACACAGCTAGCTACCAAAACTATTTATTTATCACAGATTTTTCTTCCACTCTGTTAATAGGATTGATTTTCACAAACTAAAACTAGTTAAAATAGCAAATATATAATAAAATAGTATAATATATTATATATATATAATAGTAATGTAAAACTAGTTCAAATAATGTCATTTAGACCCTATAAAACACAACAACGGTGTTGCGCAATGTCACCAGCTACATTTCAGGGGCTGTGGTAGTGGAAAACGAACAGGTACCAGGTACCAAATAGCGAGCAGAGTGGAGTAAAATTGAACACTGCAGAAACTATGCAGTGGAAAAGCCCCCAAACACTAACCTGAGAACAGACCATCGGCACTGTCTCAAATCACAAAACAGTCCCTACATAGTGCACTACACAAACACTGTTAAACCGTGACAGCAGGTTCAACAGAGTTGTCTAACCGACTGCTGAATTTACATGGCCTTAGATCAGACAAATTATGCATTGTTCGGGTGGAGGTGCTGCTAGCTCACAACCTACAAAGTGCCCTACATAGGGGAGAGGGAGTGATTTGAGACAGGGTTCACAGAGACACAGAGTAAACACTGCATGCTGCTCTTTGGACGCGTGAAAGAGGAACGTAGAGTTCCTTCACAGATTCAGATGAACTTCAGGAGAGCTTCTACACACAGTTCGGGTGCAGGTTAACCGAGTCGGAGCTGTTTTTGAACGGATCTTGGAGGCGCAGCTCCACAGGTGAGAAGGATACACACGGAGTTCAAGTAAAAGTTGTAGGTGTCAGCAGTCACGACTGGCTGTTACCATGCCAACACCAAAACCACCCCCTCCCCTACCACCACCACCACAAATGTTTATGAAATTAGTTTGAATAACTGTATAATATTCTTACAGCAATCTCATAATGAGAAACATCAAATTGGACAATATGGACAAAAGTATTGGGACAGCTGCTCATTCACTGATTCTTCCAAAATCAAGAGTAGCAGTTTATCCTGTTTTTGTTGGAGTAACTGTCTCTACTGTCCAGGAAACATTGCTGTGAGGACTTGATTGCACTCAGCCACAAGAGCGTCAGTGAGGTCAGCATGTTGGATGAGCACCACCTTACCACAAAAGTATTGGATGGAGCACCAACCATCATTCCAGAGAACACAGTTCCACAGCTCCATGCTAGAGGGGTAGCCCACCCCTGGCATTAAGGATGGTGCCAGTAGGTTCATGTTTATCTGCTCCAGAGAGTCCTAGACAAGGGACTAGCCAAGCTGTGTGTCAGTGTGTGCATTTGCACATTTGTACAACTTAAAGTAGCTGAATGCATTCGTTAGAAGGGGCGTCCACAAACATTTGTCACAAGGTTTTGCCTCGTAGCTCCAGTAAACGAGAACTTTTCTGATCTTTTCCTTTTAGGTTCCTCTCTACTGAATCCCCGTCTCCCTGCTGTTCCTGAAGGGCACGTTCACAGTGGCCTCATAACCTGGTCCTGGCACGAGTTGCTCCTGGAGCTCCAGATGAACAGGTCCGTCCCTGAGCCGCCGCTGAACCTGCAAACCCTGAAGCGCCTTGACTTTCCTGCCATCTGCTGCAGGCACAGGACCAAACACAGTCACGGAGCAAACGGCCTGCTGGACAAGATGCACCTGGGCGCTCTGGCTTTTTACTGCAAAGCAGGGAGAAGCAGCAGGCTGTCCGGGAGCAAAGAGTTTCGACACTACAGTCCAAGCACTTCTGACACTCTTTAATCCCTCCCAGGTGCCATGTGGAGAATAGCCTACGCCGTAAAATGCTTCTTCATGTTCTTCATTTTCCTTGACTGTTTTATTAATAACTGAATCTGAATTATTATATGTATACACATGTCTATACTCAAGACAATTATCTGTAGTATGGCCATACAGTATCCTGTAAGAATGGGACATTTCTCATAAGTATACGAGTGATTCCAAGTGATACCAGGTCATGACCTTGAGGTACAAAGTCCTAATTATGATGTAATATTTCTAAACTCTGAAATATTAAGTACTAATTATGAGAGGTCTATGTCATGAGACCAATACTAGAACATACTTATGAGAAATTAAGTCATCACTATGAGATGCTAGGTCATAGTTATAAGGGACTAAGTCATAGGTGTACAATATTAACTGAGAATTGAGACAACAATGATATTATGGGATAGATATATGTATAATTAGGTATAATTATGTGAAGCTACGTCATTATGGTGATGCTAAGTCATTAGGATGATCTATGTCATAAATATGAGATGCTAAGTCATGGTGATACTAAGTCATTTATGTGAAGCTAAGTCATTAGGATGAGATGCTAAGTAATAATTATGTGAAGCTATGTCAGTATGGTGATGCTAAGTCGTTTATATAAAGCTAAGTCATTAGGATGAGATGCTAAGTAATAATTATGTGAAGCTATTTCAGTATGGTGATGCTAAGTCGTTTATTTAAAGCTAAGTCATTAGGATGAGATGCTAAGTCACAATTATGAGATGCTAAGTCATAATCATGTGGAGCTAAGTCATTAGGGTGAGATGCTAAGTCATTAGGTATGAGATGCTAAGTCACAATTATGAGACGCTAAGTCATAATCATGTGGAGCTAAGTCATTAGGGAGAGATGCTAAGTCATTAGGATAAGATGCTAAGTCACAATTATAAGATGCTAAGTCATAATCATGTGGAGCTAAGTCATTAGGGTGAGATGCTAATTCATTAGGTATGAGATGCTAAGTCACAATTATGAGATGCTAAGTCATAATCATGTGGAGCTAAGTCATTAGGGAGAGATGCTAAGTCATTAGGAGGAGATGCTAAGTCACAATTATGAGATGCTAAGTCATAATCATGTGGAGCTAAGTCATTAGGGTGAGATGCTAAGTCATTAGGTATGAGATGCTAAGTCACAATTATGAGATGCTAAGTCATAATCATGTGGAGCTAAGTCATTAGGGAGAGATGCTAAGTCATTAGGAGGAGATGCTAAGTCACAATTATGAGATGCTAAGTCATAATCATGTGGAGCTAAGTCATTAGGGAGAGATGCTAAGTCATTAGGGAGAGATGCTAAGTCATAATCATGTGGAGCTAAGTCATTAGGGTGAGATGCTAAGTCATTAGGGTGAGATGCTAAGTCATAATCATGTGGAGCTAAGTCATTAGGGTGAGATGCTAAGTCACAATTATGAGATGCTAAGTCATAATCATGTGGAGCTAAGTCATTAGGGTGAGATGCTAAGTCATTAGGGTGAGATGCTAAGTCATAATCATGTGGAGCTAAGTCATTAGGGTGAGATGCTAAGTCATTAGGGTGAGATGCTAAGTCATAATCATGTGGAGCTAAGTCATTAGGGAGAGATGCTAAGTCATTAGGAGGAGATGCTAAGTCACAATTATGAGATGCTAAGTCATAATCATGTGGAGCTAAGTCATTAGGGAGAGATGCTAAGTCATTAGGGAGAGATGCTAAGTCATAATCATGTGGAGCTAAGTCATTAGGGTGAGATGCTAAGTCATTAGGGTGAGATGCTAAGTCATAATCATGTGGAGCTAAGTCATTAGGGTGAGATGCTAAGTCACAATTATGAGATGCTAAGTCATAATCATGTGGAGCTAAGTCATTAGGGTGAGATGCTAAGTCATAATCATGTGGAGCTAAGTCATTAGGGTGAGATGCTAAGTCATTAGGGTGAGATGCTAAGTCATTAGGGTGAGATGACAGAACTGACAGAAAGGCTACTGTGGCACTAGTTTCAGAAATGTACTGGAAGAATGCCACAACACAGCACAGCGCCCCCTGCTGCGTACAGAGCTGCACTGCTGCAGACCAGCCAGAGTGCCCATGCTAACCCCTGTCCACCGTCAAAGTGCCTACAATGGGCACACAAGCTTCGGGACTGGACCTCGGAGCAATGAAAGGAAGTCACCTGGTAGGGCGGGTCCGGTCGTCTTCTACATTACATGGGCAGCCGGGTATGTCTGCTTCCTTTACCTGTCTGAGGCACTGGAACAAAAGGCACCTAGAGAGGCATGTGGAGGAGCACCATTTATTATGACTGTGCTAACTGTAGACCAATGTTCCGACTGATCTGCACTTCAGCATGTTTACAGCCAAAAGGTGCAGGTCTGCGGATCCGTGGAAGGCCCAGCGCAAAATCATATGCGTGAGTCTTCGTTAGGCAAACTGCATTTTCAGACAACGTCCAGCTTTCCTCACCGGAGAGCTCCTGTTGGCCGGGGTCTGTTCGCAGCTGGACTGGATTGGATTGCGGCCGCTTCATTGGGGTTTTCTCTTCCTCATCTTCTTCCCTATCAGGAGGGGAAAGAGGTTTGCGCCCTACTAGTCACTTCTGATATCTCACACCTGATCTTACTTTCTCTCCTTGCTCTCCTGACTCTCTCGCGCTCTCTCGCTCTCCTCAATTTCTCTTTCTTTCTTTCCCCGTCTCTCCCACTTTCTCTCCATCATTCTTCTCTCGCCTCTACCTCTCTCTGTCTCTCTCTGATGATGGTGGTGATGATGATGATGATGATGATGCTCTGACCTGGCGAGACTGTGATTGTAGCTCAGGCACGACGCACCGCAGGGACGCAGGCAGACTCCACTGTTGCCTGGCAACCAGGTGAGTGCTGAGGTCGAATGGACACGTCTGCCGTTGTCCTCCTGGACGTGCTGCAAAGCCACAGGAACAGCACCGGCTAACAGGTAGCTACTGATCCACACAGTGGCGTGATGCACAATCGCATACACCCACTGCTTAGCAACCCCACAGCAACACCTTAGCAACACCCTTGCACCCACTTGGAACAGCAGAGCAACCTCCTACCTATGGGGCTGCTAACCTGGGATCCCACAGCAACTGCTTAGCTGCAGTTTAGCAGCCCCATAGAAACATAGTATCCATAGCAACTGCATAGCATCTTAATGTCAGCAACGTGGTATACTGTAGCAACTGCTTTGCAATACTACAGCATCTACCTAGCAACTCCCCATCATCCATTCGGAACGGCATAGCAACCACCTAGCAACCACTTTGAGCAACAAAGCAAGCCCTTAACAGCCACTTTAGATACTACATCAATTGTTTAACAACACTCTAGCAACTACATAGGACACTGTAATGACCACCTGGCAACACCTTACTATCCACTTGTAAAAGCACAGCAACCTGCCTAGCGACACCCTATAAACGACTTGGAATGACATAGAAGCCCACAGATTGCCACTGCTTAGAAATAGAATAACAACCACTTGGAACAGCATAGCAACCCTATCGCAGCTGCCTGGGACACCATAGCAACTGCTTAGCAATAGCATAACAACCACTTGGAACAACATAGCAACCCCATTGCAGCTGCCTGGGACACCATAGCAACTGCTTAGCAATAGCATAACAACCACTTGGAACAGCATAGCAAGCATGTTGCAGCCACCTTGAATACCATAACACCAAAATGACCACCTAGCAACTCCCCATCATCCACTTAGAACTGCACAGCAACTGCCTAGTAACACCCTAGCAACCACTCAGAACAGCATAGCAATCCAAACAAAGCAGCCACTTTAGATACCATAGCAACTACCTAGCAACACCCTAAAACCACATGGAACAGCAAAGCATCCACCTAGCAACCACTTGAGATCCCATAGCAACTGCTTAGCAACAGCGTAACACCATAGCAACCCCACAGCATCTGAACCATATGGGCCACCATAGCAACTGCTAAGCAACACCCTAGCAAACACCATAGTGACCACCTAGCAACACCCTATTATCCATTTCCAACAGCTTAGCAACCAGCTAGCAACCACTTGGGATCCCAAATTAACTCCTTAGCAACAGCATAAAAGCCACATGGACCAGCATAGCAACCCCATAGCATCTGCACCATATAGAAAATATCTCAGCAACACCCTAGCAAACACTCTAGTTACCAACTACCAATTCAGGATGATAGTGTTTTTTTTTAGCTTAGCAACCACCTAGCAACCATCCTCCAAATACTCCATCAACCACCTGGGAAGTGCTTAAGCTGTGCAGTCCTATAGCAGTTTCCGCAGGTCACTTTCCTAGTTATTGTAATGATCTCTAATCGATCCTGAAATCTGGGGATGCTGCAGCCCACTCGGCCCCCCTCAGCACCCCCACCTCTCTCGTCCCTGACGTGTGGCATCGTCTGCATTACGGATGGTGTTTCACTTATTAAGGATGCAAACGAAGCATCAAAAAACACAGCATTTCAAACTGCTTCCCTCACACAGAGCCGACGCTTCCGGCTGTGGTTCAGACAGCGTGGTCGGAGAGCCTTTCTTGAGATTTAGGCCGCGTGAACTCTGCTGTTTATTTGAGTCGTATTCTTTCGGCGAGTTAGAGATAGGGGTATGAGGTTCCCCTCGCCGGCTTGGACAAGAACAATATTTTGGAGCTCACCGCGGTGTGGAGAATCAATATTATGAACGGGACATCCTGCTGAAAGCTGCCAAGTGCTGAGTAAGAGTTAATGTGATTAGAGCGAACGCTCAGACTTGAGTTAGGACCCCTCCATCGCTCTGTCTCTCCATCCCTCACTCCCTCCCTCCCTTCCTCCCTCGGCCCGCCGCATGCTGGCCTGCAGAAAAGCCCTGACAGGACAAATTGAAAACAGAGTGAGGCTGTTAGTCAAAACCACACCATCCTTCTCTCGCTCTCTGGCCAAGGATGAGGACGAAGTTTGTTGGTTTTTACTTAACGTAGACCGCTTGAACTCGGCTGACCTTGGGTTGACGGTGCCACTGACCTCCATGCAGTTAGTGAGGAGTGTGGGTGTGTGTGTGTGTGTGTGTGTGTAGGCATCGAATTAGCTGGCTTGTCAGCTAGCCAGGCTTGATTGAAGCACAGGCCACAGTGCAGATCCTCTACAGTCAAAGCAGCCGTTCACCAGCTTCCAGCTTCCATTCTTCTCAGTAGACTCACTTGCATAGAGCTGGGAGATGTTTCCACACCCGGCAAAGCTTAGTCCTAGAACATCTGAGCATTTTCTGATTCTCACCATCCAAGTCATCCTGAGGTTTGGATTCTGGGCCGGTCAGCAAGTTGGATCTGAGAACATCAAGATGCCTTTCCTCAGCAAGAGCTTCTTCATCATCCCACATCAGTGATCTTTTACTGTGGTCTTCTTCTCCAATCTGTCAAAGATGGCAAAGTGCTGTTGGGGTATCTGATGGGGGCAGTTTTGCCTAGCAACACTTCAATGACCACCTGAGACACCACAGCGTCCACCTGGCAATGTCCTATCATCCATTTGGAATAGCATAGCAGCCACCTCGCAACATCCTTGCAACCACTTGGTACAGCATTGCCACTTTGGAAACTATAGCAACTGCTTAGCAACACTCTAGTAGCAACACGCCATCATCCGCTCGCAACTGCCTAGTAACAGCATAACTGGCCCGTAGCAGCCACCTGTGATCCCATACCAGAGATCTTCTCCAATCTGTCCGAGATGAAGAAGTGCTGTTTGTTTATCTGAGGGGGGCGGTTTCGGTGGTCTTTCAGGTCCCACTTTCTACACTATCTTTGTTGAACTGCCAGAAGACTCCAGGCCTTGCATTGAAGGCAGGGGCAGAGCCAACCCCCTGGGCAGCCGGGCGGGACTAGACTGGCGATGGGGGGAGGGGGGGCGGGGTGGACAGAGGACAAGAAAAAAAGACTAAACATGAGCATCTGAAAGCTGCAAAGTAGGCGTGGTCTCCTGGATCCCTTTGCTGAAGCTTTCTCATGGAGCTCATCTGCTCTAATCTTAAGGAATAGAAGCAAAGTTCAGACACCAAACATGGTTTAATACAGACATTCATATCTTTCACATCAAGAAAGCCATAATAATCAAAGTCGTACAGTTTAAGCCATATTATGCAATGACTGGCATTTCCTGGCCGCCCCCTACAGTGAATTACAGGATGGGTAATTCATGCTTCGAGGACACACTTTTTTGCATTTCTGGACAAGCTGAAGAACACAGAAGCTGCCTCTTCCCGCCCACTTTACCAGGTTACATACTGCGGTTTTACTGGAGTGCTGAGCCTGGAGTGGCAACGATGGCGGCGCTATTCTCCTTATTAGAGGTCAGTGGAGCTTATATCGTGTTGCTACTGGTACCAAAGCATTTAACACCGACTCCCTCGGCCGACTCCCTCGCTGCGGTGGCAGGGCAGTTTCTGAAAGGAGCACTTCTACTACTTGGGTAATAACAGCACTTGTATTTAAGTATAACCGCCGCCGGCCTGAACCTTCCCTCTGAAGACTGCCGGAACGCAGTTTACAGAGAACGGCGCAGCAGCCTCTGTGGCCTTGTCCATGAATTGCGTTCAGGGTGGTCGAAATGGATAAAGTGCATCGTCTTCCCGATGCCTGCCTTCAATGAATCAATGGACCTGGAGCCCATTGTGGCTGAGCAATGTGGCGGAGTTGCCGTCCAGCGACCAGCGGAGTTGTGCAGCTTTGATGGGAAAATGGGAAAGAACGTAAATCCAATCCGGGTTTTCCCTCTCCGATCTGACCGATCAACCTTCTAACCATCAAGTGACGGGTGCTCTTCAATAGTGGCCTTGTGACATCTGGAATACGCTCAGTCTATAATAGGGTATTGTCCACTGAATGATGCACACACTAGCTTCAGTTCCTCTGAAGGACGATACTCAACAGCCAGTATCACTTTACTGCCAACCACAAGCTATTCCTGCCCGTTCTCACCGGGTCTGCGTGGAATTGGTTCAAGCCCTGCATAGAGGGGCTCTTTAATATCAGGAAACGTTTGGGAGGATCGACATCCACGCCATGTGGACCGTCCTCCGGTGTCCCACAAGTCTCTTTCCGCCAGTCTGGCTAGCATCTCCTGACAGAGAGCAAAAACGAGCTGCAGCACATCACCATAATCTCGTAGTGGTGGGTCATGTTGCAAACCTGGCTTAAGAGTGACGAGAGGAGAGAGCGCCATCTAGCCACCCGGAGAGAGACCGGACAGTTGTGCTCTCTCTGACTCCGGCTGCTGATGGCAAAGCGGCATGGCTCGGGATTCGAACCTGCGACCCTCAGGCCATAGTGCCATAGTCTTGAAAAAATGTCCATCAAAGAACGTTTGTCAGACTGTGTCAAAATAAAAGTCACTAATATAAACAGGCAGAGTCAAAATAAAAGTCACTAATATAAACAGGCAGAGTCAAAATAAGAGTCACTAGTACAAACAGACCACGTTGAAATAAGAGTCACCAGTACAAACAGACCACGTTGAAATAAGAGTCACTAGTACACACAGGTTGTGTCAAAAAGAGGGTCGCTTATAAACTGAGCATGTCAAAATAAGAGTCACTAATATAAACAGACCGAGTCAAAATAATTTACACAGGTTGTGTTAAAATAAGAGTCACTAGTACACACAGGTTGTGTTAAAATAAGAGTCACTAGTACACACAGGTTGTGTTAAAATAAGAGTCACTAATACACACAGGTTGTGTCAAAAAGAGGGTCACTTATAAACTGACCATGTCAAAATAAGAGTCACTAATATAAACAGACCGAGTCAAAATAATTTACACAGGTTGTGTCAAAATAAGAGTCACTAATACAAACCAAGTCAAAATGAGTCACCAAAACAAACCACATCAAAATGAGTCACTAATACAAACAGACCGTGTCAAAATAAGAGTCACTAATACAAACCACATCAAAAAATACTTTCACACTGAAAGCTAAAATTACTGCCCATTTCTCTTTTTTTTTCTTTTTTGTTGTTAAAAAAAAAAAAAAAATCCAAAGACTGATCCAATCCAAACCATGAGTTTTGTGACCCGTTACACCACTACAGACGACCTTTGTGTTGTGGGCTTGGGTTTGAAGGCTTAAAAAGCTGCCTTATGTTGACAGCAAGGTATTGAAACACTGCCATACACCTCACTGACCAAATCTGATACTGTTAATGTTGGCTCGTATAGCCGAAGTACTCTCCAGAAGAATAACAGCATATGAGTCTGGTGTGTGTGTATATAGGGTAGAGATGCTAAATTTCAGACTCAACAGAATGGTTTCCCAACAGATGAGAAGGGCTCTTCAAAACCTGTTTTGTAATTTAATGACTGAAGAAACTGGTTACTCACTCATAGTAAGGCCTTTCCTGCTCTTTTATGGGGTAAACAAACTGAGGGTCGTGGGGCATTGACTTTTGGCGAATCGGGAGTATTAAAACCAGGCCTTCAGTTTGGTTCATAAATATAAAAATATGGTCAAACATGCTGGTAACTATCTTTTACCCTCCAAATAATTACAAGAAAATTCATTTCCTTAGTTGTCCTGATCTGGTAGCCATATGGATCCACGTGCCAAACATTTCTGCTAATATTTAATGAGGTCATGAGCTACAGGCAAAACTAAGGAAAGCAGACAGGAAAGGAGGTTTCTTGTAAGTGACTGGACACGGCCAAGAACAGATAGAGATTAAACTTTATGAGCACTTAGGAGTCCTGTTAAGTCCATTTGAGGTGCTTTTGCTAGGGCACAACCATCAACGATCCATCATCATGGTTCTGGCCATGTTCATTCACAGCGACGCCTGGTTGAGAGAACTCATGTCACCTGTGAAATAAGGTGGTCACAGGGAGTTGGAGGTAGTGGAGCTTTTCGGTTTTAGTAGAAAGAAGCTGGTTAGCATTAGCTTAGTTAGCAGGATAACAGTCACATTAAAGTCTGGCTGACTGAAAGCACACTTATAAACTTTTAGACAAGAATGACTCAGATCGAGCGACTGCTGCTGTTAAAAGGACAGACCGCTGAATTTCATGTCTAGCCTTTGCTTAGCTAGCTCAGCTCCACCTACACCGAGTATCAGAGAGCCCAGAGCAACTGCTGAGCTACCGGCACAAGTGCTGACCATACAAACTCACCAACAAACCGAGCGACTGGTGAGAAACAGAGGATAAAGCCTCATATCTGAGGGCTCAGAGTCGGGTGAGGGGTGTTAGGACTTAGGAGTGTTTTCCACTGTTTTCAGGCACTTTTAGTAGACCGGCTCATGCAGGTTTCCTTGCTCTGCCTTTTAAACAAACTTAGCATGTCGCTAAACTTGCAAACGGTGGGCCTCCTGTTTTTTTAAACAACCAGTGAGCTCCCACAGCGCCCCCACCCTGCGGCTCTCTTAAATGCACATAGGGGCATGAGCTGAACAGAACAGAGATCTGACACATCAGACACTTCGCAATATTGGACGTTTGCCCTGCTTCTTAGTCCACCGGACCGCTGACGGCCTCCGAGGTCTCATCTGTGATTGTGATTCTTGTTTTGGTTGCCTATTTACCCTGTTCGGACCCCCTGCCTGTGTCATGTGACCAGACACTTGTATATGATGTAAGCTTTAGTTCTCAGACAGCTTTAGGCCTTCTCTTAGGCCTGACTGATGGTAACAACAGCATACTACCCAGTTTACGAAGTGTGCTGGCATGTCATGCATCACGATCACATCAGTGGCCAAAGGAAGGAGCAGGCCAACACTGGGAGAGTGAACCAGCAAAACTTCAGTGTGACCCCTAACCACTGCCCACTGCCAGCAGTGCTCTGTGGAAGCGTGTGTCAGGGGAACAGAAATGGCAATTGTGTCCGATTTGCCTCGCTATTCAATCGATACGTCCTACACTGACCGTGACACTTTACAACCCTGTTTGATAACGGCGCTTTACAGATCCCAGATGCCAGCAGATCTGTGCCGGACGGGAGTTCGCCGCCAAAAAAAAAAAGAAAATCGAAAGGGATAATGTTTGTGTTTTGAAGAATATGAGAATGCAAGGCTAACATATGAGAGATTAGCTATCTGCCTTGTCCGTGGGCAATCTTTGGTACCCCTGTCTTTGATTCTGGAAGAACTCCGGAGGGGAAGTGACATTTATGGATGGCTGTGTGTGTGTGTGTTGTTTGGAAACGGGGGGAGAGAGAGAGAGAGAGGGAGAGAGAGGGAGAGAGAGGGAGAGGGGGTGTGGAGAGCTAAATTACAGCTTGCAGGAACAGAAAATGACAGAGAGGGGAGCGGTAATCTCAGAAAGGGGAGCAGCCCCCTGACCGCAGAGCCACTCCACTGCACCACACACACATACGCACATACACACACTGCAAAGTGACAAATGCAGTGCAACAGGGCTGTCGCTGTTCATTAGGTTAGTTATCGAGTAATGCACCTATTATTTTACAGATTAATCAAGCGAGCAGCCTTTTTTTTTTTTTTTTTTTAACAGAAAACAGGCCTAAAAGTGTGTGTTTAGGTTGGAGAGTTTATTATCATTTTGTGCAGTTAATCAGGATTTAATCACAGTGATTTACATGAGCTCAGATTTACGGAGCGTCTAAAGTATCGAGGTAGAAAAAATATTTAGAGGCTTAAAACAGCTTAAAACGTTCCTTTCATTTAATAAACTGTTGCCTCAATCTAATAAATCATTAATTTAGCGAACCATTCTCTCGGTTTAACAAAATCTTTCTTTAAATGTAATAATCCATCCTTTAATTTCAACAATCCATTCCCTGAATTTAACATATTGTCCCTTTCATTGAAATCTTTCTTTAGATATAATAATCCTTTTTTTTTATTTAATAATCCATCTTTAAATTAAATAATCCTTCCTTAAATTTAACAAATCGTTTCCTCAGTTTAACAATTCTTCCTTTAATTTCACAATCCATTCCCTCAATTTAACATATTGTCCCTTTAATTGAACAAATCTTTCTTTAAATATAATAATCCTTCTTTTAATTTAATAATCAATCTTTAAATTAAACAATCCTTTCCTAAACTTAACTAATTGTTCTGTTAATTTAATAATCCTTTCTTTAATTTGTTCCCTCAGTTTAATAATCCTTTCTTAAAAGTTAACAACCCATTCCCCTCAATTTAACAATTCATTCTCAACATTTAACAAACTGTTTCTAAATTTAACAAATCTTTCTCTGAATTTCATAATTGTCTTCCTTTAATTTAATATTTAATTTTCCTCAATTTAATAAACTGTTCCCTCTATTTAATTCTAATTTAATTCTTCCTTAAATTCATAAATCCATTCCCCTCAACAAAACTTTCCCTAAATAGAATAAATTGTTCCCTCTATTTAATAATCCATTTCCTCAAATTAAAAAAGAATTCCCTCATATAAATCCTTCCTTTAAATGAACAATTCAGCCTCTTAATTTAACTACTAGGCTTTTATCCACGTGTAAATTTCTATCTCAAAACCTGAATATCATCATCACTGCCACGCAAAAAATCTTGTATCTCCTACAAGGTGTTTAGTGCAGCAAGTATGTTGCGAACCCAGTGTGATGTTTTATAGTGTGGTTATACGTCTGAATAGTAAGTATGTGGTATTGGTTGGGGTTAAAAGTGTTCAGATGTGTTTTTTAAGCCTATTTAAGCCACAGAATCAAACACTGAAACAAATAAAAATAAAAAAGGTGCTCTGATTTTACTGGCTGATTTTTGACATTTCAGAGCAGCATAGCACTGCATTACCTAGCCTAGCCTAGCTTAGAAATCCAACATAGAGTACTACATTTTTGTACATATTTCTGGATCTTATTGGACAGTGTTATGTCCTCTTGGTGTCCTCTCTGTAGCGGATGTTGGCAGTTGGGTTAGCCTTTAGGTCAGGGCATCTACGCTCTTTCCACTCTCTCTCTTTGCAATCAGAGATTCCAGATAACTGCAGCGGTGCCCGAGTCCCCTTGAGGGCTTTTTTTTG
Source organism: Salminus brasiliensis (assembly GCF_030463535.1). NCBI lineage: Eukaryota > Metazoa > Chordata > Actinopteri > Characiformes > Bryconidae > Salminus > Salminus brasiliensis. The sequence goes on along the minus strand of NC_132886.1, from coordinate 36,735,361 downwards.
GGGGGGGGGTGGAATTGTCCCATTTAACTGGATTTTGTAAAACTCGACGACACACATACACACGATCATGCTTCCGCTTGCAGCATACGGCGCGCTCCGGTTCATGAGGCCTTTACTCTTGATCAGATTCCGATCTGCAGACGTACAAACACAGCCGAGGAATTATTCCAGACAAGAGACAAACAGTAAGAGGCAGAGTGGAATGCGATTTGTGGAGGACACACAGCAATGCCTTTCCGACGTGCCGTCAGCGGCGCTCTGCTTGTTAACTCCTGGAGAAGAAATGTGTTCAAAGCACAACATATGAACGAACTGAGATTCAATTCAACTCAAATGTATTTGTGTAGGGCTTTTTACGACAGCAGCTTTATGGAAATCCAGGCCCAAGCAAACCAAGCGCAACAGAGTCAGGAAAAAAAAAAAACAACTTTCTATGAGTAAGAGGAAGAAATGGAGGGTTTCTATTCAGACGTTTAGGACATCTGAAGCAGATTACTAAAAAGTCGGCTGAGAACAACGCTTATGAATCAGTGGTTCTATTCGTTTGCGGCCTCCAAAGCAAAAGACTCACTGCAAGACTCGTCCACTGCCTTCAAAAGCTGCTGACGTTTGAAAGACTCTAAAAAAGACTCAAATCTTCCACGCACCGGTCTCAACACGTCTCCGCCGCCTCTTTTTGAACGGGTAGCCGACATGCTAGTGTCGTGACACATCCTGTCCCCTCTGCCGTCATCTTACAGAAGGATCATTTAGGACCCAATATGTTAGCCAGACGATGTAGCTAGCATGCTACTGGTCAGCCAGCCGATGTAGCTGGTCCTCCCCCTTGACTGTATTAGCCATTATTTACAATTACGTCATTTAGCAGACACTCTTATCCAGATCGACTTACAAGGCAACTCGTATTACAGATGTGGGCCAATGTAGTGTTAGGAGTCTTGCCCAAGGACTAGCATATTCACCCAGACTGGGAATCGAACCCCAGTCTCCCACATGGTGTGGCAGCTCAGTGGCAGGTGGTGGTGTTATCCGTTGCGGCACACCAACTATCATGCTAATAGTTAGCCAGTCAAGCTGATCCCCCTTGGATTGTATTAGCTAGCATGCTACTGGCAGCGGTAATTATCTGCTGACCTTGCACAAGGTTAGTTCAATAGCGGATAGCAAGTGGACGACAGCTAGCTTTACCTGTTGGTATCAGCTTTATGTGCCAGCTTAGCAACAACAATATTATATTGTTGAACTTATTGAGCTAATGTGATTCACATTTAATAAATAAAGTTAAATAGCAGCACTTTGTTCACATAAAAAACTTCAGTAATGATCAGTAAATATGTTTTGATCAATTTTAATCTGTCATATAAGTGGAACAGTCGGGGGGTTAGGATGTGTTAGCTTATAGGCACATGTGGAAGCCAACATGGCTTTTAGAGTGATGAGGGGAAAGAGCGCCATCTACCCACCCGGAGAGAGATAGGCCAGTTGTGCGCTCTTGGACTCTGGATGCTGATGGCAAAATGGCATGGGTTGGGATTTGAACCTGTGACCCCCCGACTGCTGAGCCACTCAGAGCTGAGCTCTTTTAAGGGATAATGGAAGACACTTTTATTAAATAATAGGACACATCAGATGTTAGATAGATAGATAGATAGATAGATAGATACTAAGTCTAACCCTCACCCTGGTCCCTAAACCCAGTCCTAATCCCAATCCTACCTCTAACCCTGACACTGCTGAGATTCTGCTGAGTTTCACCAGATCTGTTCACCAGTCTGTTAAGAACAGGAACACTTGTAGGCAACTGACAGGAGGATAAAGTGTCCTCTCCAAATAAAGTGAGAGCGGCATTTTTTATTGGGACAGAACAAAATGTTTGCTGAGTTGAAGAGACAGGCAGCAGTTTTGCTCAGGGAATTAGGGGAGCAGTGGAGGACTGAAGGGGGTACCGAGAGCAGAAAAAGAATATTGTGACTTCTGGAACTTCATGAACCATATTTACAGAAGAAAACTCCCGACCAGTTACTAAGAGGAACAGTGTGAAACAAGCAAAAAACAGCAGCAGACTTTTCCCCCATCTGCCTCATCAGGATGGATTCCGGATGTGTTCCGAATGTATTCAGTATGTATTCTCAGTGTGTGCTGGATATTATTCCAATTGTGGTTTGACTATGTCCTGGATGTTATCTCGATATGTTCTGAACACATTCTGGATGTATTCTGGATATATCCTGGATGTGTTGTGAATGCATTCTGGAGGTGTTTTGAATGTATTTTACATGTGTCCTGGATGTGTTGTGAATGATTTCTAGATGTATACTAAATGTGTCCTGGATGTGTTGTGAATGATTTCTAGATGTATACTAAATGTGTCCTGGATGTGTGGTGAATGCATTCTGGATGTATATTAAATGTGTCCTGGATGTGTTGTGAATGATTTCTAGATGTGTTGTGAATGATTTCTGGATGTATACTAAATGTGTCCTGGAGGTTTTGTGAATGCATTCTGGATGTATATTGAATGTGTCCTGGATGTTTTGTTAATGTATCTTGGATGTGTGGTGAATGCATTCTGGATGTGTGGTGAATGCATTCTGGATGTGTGGTGAATGCATTCTGGATGTGTGGTGAATGCATTCTGGATGTATATTAAATGTGTCCTGGAGGTTTTGTAAATGTAACCTGAATGTGTGGTGAATGCATTCTGGATGTGTGGTGAATGCATTCTGGATGTGTGGTGAATGCATTCTGGATGTATATTAAATGTGTCCTGGAGGTTTTGTAAATGTAACCTGAATGTGTGGTGAATGCATTCTGGATGTGTGGTGAATGCATTCTGGATGTATATTGAATGTGTCCTGGAGGTTTTGTGAATGTATCCTGGATGTGTGGTGAATGCATTCTGGATTTGTGGTGAATGCATTCTGGATGTATATTAAATGTGTCCTCGAGGTTTTCTGAATGTATCCTGGATGTGTGGTGAATGCATTCTGAATGTATTTTGAATGTATATTGAATGTGTCCTGGATGTATATTGAATGAGTTCTGGATGTATATTGAATGTGTTCTGGATGTATATTTAATGTGTTCTGGATGTTGTGAATGTGTCCTGGATGTGTGGTGAATGCATTCTGGATGTATATTAAATGTGTCCTCGAGGTTTTCTGAATGTATCCTGGATGTGTGGTGAATGTATCCTGGATGTGTGGTGAATGCATTCTGGATGTATATTAAATGTGTCCTCGAGGTTTTCTGAATGTATCCTGGATGTGTGGTGAATGTGTCCTGGATGTGTGGTGAATGCATTCTGGATGTATATTAAATGTGTCCTCGAGGTTTTCTGAATGTATCCTGGATGTGTGGTGAATGCATTCTGAATGTATTTTGAATGTATATTGAATGTGTTCTGGATGTATACTGAATGTGTCCTCTTAGTGTGTCCTGGATGTGTTCCTCATGTGTTCCTCATGTGATCTGGATGTGTTGTGAATGCATTCTAAATTTGTGTCCTGGGTGTGTTCTAGATGTGTCCTGGATAGATTTTCTGATGTGTTGTGGACATACTCAGATTATGTTCTATATGCTGTCTAAATGTGTTCAGGATTTATCCTGGACGTATGGACAACACACTCGTAGCAACAATCAAAGATGCAGTATATCCAGCCTATCCATACTAAAATCCATAATTGCTATGCTGCGAGTGTTCTTTTGAACAGGTTAGAAACTCAGCCATCACCAGCTCAAACACAACCTCAGCAGGAGTTCAGCCACAAGTCAGTGGAATAAATCAGTGGAATAATAAAAACGGCTCTGGATGAACATCGCATGCTGTACATGGAGGATGCTAACGAGTGTCTCGCGGAACATATATAATGTAAATTAGCTGTTAAACGGGTGAGGGCCGAACAGCTTCATCACGGTGGGTGAGCAACAGATTGCGTCTCTAATCCTTCCACTGGGAACAAGGAAACGTACGGTACTGTTTAACACACCTTCAGTCTTCAAACACGTCCAATCCCTGCGCAAAACACACACACCCTGCTAATCCCGGAGCAAAGTGACATGTGTCACACAGTCCCTGGAGTGTGAAGTGTGCTGTGGTAAAGGCAGATTCACCGAGGCATGCAACTGGTGTGTTACCGCCTGTGTTCACATTGGGGTTCCTGGAATTGACCCAGGATTAGGCTGGACAGGAGATCAGTGGTCTGCGAGCATCTTGTTGCCTGAATGTCTATTAAATGCATCTACACCTACACCCCACACCCTAATCCTGCTGCTCCTTCTTCACGTGATGCATAGTGTACAGTAGGGGCGTCTTCACATTTCTCCCGAATACGCCAAGTATAAGAACCCAGGACAGATCACAAAAATCAGATAACAACGTAGGCGCTAAGGAGCTGCTTCCATACGCGGAAGCCGAAGAGATGGCGGTCGCTCTGGATTTGACGTGGTCGTTTGCTCACGGGTTACAAGTGATGAGAAAGACACTTTGAAATGTGATTTGGGCGTCCAGAGCATCCAGACTGAGACATATCTGTCAAAATCAGATCATGGTTTGGATTCAATTAGCCAAAATCGAACTTCACATGGTTTTTAGGTGTCCATCAAAAATCAATACAATCTAGATATGCTAAAAAATCAGATAACGTAGACGCTAAGGAAATGCTTTCATAAAAGGAAGCAGAAAAGATGGAGGAGGTGGCTCTGGATTTGACGTGGTCGTTTGCTGACGGGTTACAAGTGATGCGAAAGACACTTTGAAATCTGATTTGGGCGTTTAGAGCGTCTAGACTGAGACAGATCAATCAAATCAAATATTCATTTAAATCAGATTGCCATCAAAAGTGGTTTGGATCCAATTAGCAAAAATCGGACTTCACATGGTTTGTAGGTGTCCATCAAAAATCAATACAATCTAGATATGCTAAAAAATCAGATAACGTAGACACTAGGGAACTGCTTTCATACGAGGATGCAGAAAAGGTGGAGGTCGCTCTGGATTTGACGTGGTCGTTTGCTGATGGGTTACGAGTGATGCAAAAGACACTTTAAAATATGATTTGGGCGTCCAGAGCATCCAGGATGAGGTGTATCTGTACAAATCCGACTGCTATCGACTTTCAAATCACCTCCAAATGTGGTTTGGATCTGATTAGCAAAAATCGAACTTCACATGGTTTTTAGGTGTCCATCAAAAATCAATACAATCTAGATATGCTAAAAAATCAGATAACGTAGACGCTAAGGAAATGCTTTCATAAAAGGAAGCAGAAAAGATGGAGGAGGTGGCTCTGGATTTGACGTGGTCGTTTGCTGACGGGTTACAAGTGATGCGAAAGACACTTTGAAATCTGATTTGGGCGTCCATGGCATTTAGACTGAGACAGATCAATCAAAATCAGATTGCCATCAAATGTGGTTTGGATCTGATTAGCAAAAATCACATGGACTTCACATGATTTTTAGGTGTCCATCAAAAATCAATACAATCTAGGTATGGCAAAAAACATCGGATTTAGGCTGGCAGTCTGAACATGTTCAGGAGGGGAGTGATTACTTTCTCACAGCTCTCCAGCCATACGTCCCCACCCCTCAGTGGTTTCCACTGTGGCTAGGCAGCTGTTGCAACCCTGCAGGCTTGTGGATGGAGGGGAGCAGGAACATGGGAACATGGGAGGAATGGGAGAAAGGGGACTTGTTTTTGTAAAAGGTAAGAAGGCTGGAGGAGGTTCTCTCTGAGAGGAAGAAGGTAATTACTAGCCCTACGCATCATTAAAGGCCTCCAATCCTCCTGACAAGGGCAGCTTTCGCACTCACACTGGAATGCGTGCTAGATGGTGTAGAGATGGAGATGTGCCCCGAGTCCAAATCCTCGGTGAGGCCTAAATTATGGCGCAAATAATAACTGTTGCGCGGCGGTAATGATATATGCGCCTGCGTAGTTTATGATAGTCATTGACAAAGCGCTTCATTTTGCTCCGAGGTGGAAGCCTGCCAGCGACCGCTGGCTCGCGTCCTTATTAAAAAAAGGCCGAAACATCCCACCCAGTGACCTCGGTGATGATTCAGCCGGCGGGAGAAAATGACGGGTAGGAGTTTAAAAAAAAAAAAAACGTTTGTAAAGGCCAAATTACTTAAATGAGCAATTAGCTGAACAAGCCGTTGCCGGGGGGGGCTTGTACACACACATGTGGGTAGGCAGGAGCTTGTGTGTGTCTATATGTGTGTGTTTGGGTGTGTTTGTGCATAGGCTTTGTTTACATCTGCGTCTGAATTCGTGACACATCACTCGCTTCTCTGGCAGGAGGATCTGCGGACGAGTGCTGATGTCATTATTCCGACTCTTCCACGTTCTTTGATGTCTTTGAAGCATATTTTTTGGGAGCACAGCTGACGAATGAGTGGTGCTGCTGCGGGCGAGTGTGTGGGTGTGAATATGTATGTGTGTGTGTGTGTGTGTGTGTGTGTGTGTGTGTGTGTGTAAAGTTTACTCGCTGCTCAAGGCCATCTCTCGGTTCCCACTCCGAGGTTCTCCATGCTTCAGTAGTTGTGCAAGGTCCAGTTACAGCTACCCTCCCATCATCTCTGCAGGCCTGCCACTGGCCTGCCACTGGCCTACAGCTCCAGAGGCAGCACAGCTGCTGGACGCCCTGCTGGTTCTGTGTTCTAGCTGTGTGCTCTGGTGTACAGGGCTGGCTGGGAGCTGGTTTTCGATGTTCGGTGTATGAACCAGTTTGATTTATGTCTATAGTTTAATTATTGTGTATACGTGCCTAGTTATATAGACTTAGTGGCCACTTTATTGGAAACAGTACAGGGCATGCTAGCAACTGTGGCAGCAGTTGGATGAAGGAAGTGTGATGAATAATATATGGATGATTAAATGGGTTTCTTATATACGCTATTTGGACAAAAGTATTGGGACACATGCTCATTCATGGTTTATTCTGAAATCAAGGGAAAAAGGGGGGGGGGGGGGGGGGGTTGTTGAATGCTCACCAGCCCACCTCATCCCAAACTCCTCAACTCATTCCAAAAGTATTGGAGCACCATCATTCCAAAGAACACAGCGCCACTACCGGGGGGCTTTATTCCCCTTCCTCGAGTGTTGATTTGAGATTGTATTGATTTTTGATGGACACCTAAAAACCATGTGAAGACCATGTTTTCGCTAAATCTGATTTTGGCGGATATGTCTCAGTCTGGATACTCAAGACGCTCAAATCGACGTCTGGCTTGAGGCAGCTTGAGGCAGCATGGTGCCTATTCTAACTAGCTAAGGTTTTCTTGGGTAAATAGCAAAGCACTTTGTAAGTCGCTCTGGATAAGAGCGTCTGCTAAATGCCATAAATGTAAATGTAAATGTGCCAATAGGTTTATGTTGATCTGCTCCAGAGAGTCCTATTCTATTGGCAGTACTTCTCTGCAGGGACAAGACAAGCTGTGTGTGTGTGTGTAGTCTGTCTCAGCAACTTAACATAGCTGAATGCATTCAGTAGAAGAGGTGTCCACAAACATTTGGACATATCATGTATGTTGCTTTATAGTTATATACGCTTACTGGTCACTTTATTGGAAACACTTAGCCAAGTCATTGGAAACAGTGAAGCAGTATAGGACATGCTAAGAGCTTTTTTTTGGATGTGTGGGCCTTCATTGTACTAGTTTATTTTATATACCAGTTATATAAGTAAATACTTACAAAACCAGTTTATATAATAACTGGTATATAAATTAAATAAATGCCCACACATCAGTAAAAAAGCTCTTGTCATGTCATATACTGCTTTACTGTTTCTGATAAAGTGGCCAGTAGGTGTATATTAACTGGTTATGTAAGTATTTACTTATATAACTGGTATATAAAATAAACTAGTTCAATAAATGCCCACACATCCAAAAAAAAAGCTCTTAGTATGTCATATACTGCTTCACTGTTTCCAATGACATGGCTAAGTGTTTCCAATAAAGTGGCCAGTAAGCGTATATAACTATATACGCTATAAAGCTTTTATATTGATGTGTGGGCATTCATTGAACTAGTTTACTTTATATACCAGTTATTTAAGTACATACTTATATAACCGGTTTATAAACACCTACTGGCCACAGTGAAACACTATAGGACATGCTAGGAGCTGGGCTAGGGAAATGTGTTGAATGAGTTTAGTTCATATACCAGTAAATATTTGTATTAATTTATACATTTGTTTAATTTATGGATGCAATATTGTGTCTCTGTGCTTAGTTATATAGACTGCACTGTTTTGGAACATGCTAGTAACCAGCTTACTTCTTTGACCAGTTATATAGCTAAATACTGACATAGTTTATAAACACTTACTGGCCTCTTTATTGAAAACATCTAGTTTTTGTTTATATATATATATATATATATATATATATATATATATATATATATATATATATATATATATAAATACTTAAGTGTGTTTCTGTATGTGGTTAGTTATAGGAAAGAATTCTACCACCCAATTCACACCAATGCCTAAGCTCTTTCTCCCAAACAGCAACAGTCCCCAGCATATAGTCCTTGGCTGTGGGTATATACATTTATTTATATATTTACTGGCCACTTTATTGGAAACACCTGGCCATTTCATTGGAAACAGTCTAGAACTTACTGGCTGCTGTTTTATTTAACCTTTTAATTGCTAAGCGGGGGTTCGTTGTTCGATTAATTTGTGGATAAATAATTGTGTATATATTATGGGCCTTGTTATACAAACGTTCTGGCCACTTACTGACCACCATGTTTCCCAATTGAAAACACCTGGTTCCTTTATTAGAAACAGCACACTTCTTTAGAGAGTGTGTATATTGTGTATATATATTCAACTAGTTCTACACACTTAATAGTTATACACACTTTCTAGTTGAGCTTGAGCTTGTGTTTTTTTGGGGTGTATGTTTTGGTTGAACCTATCTACACTTACTGGCAACTTTATTGGAAACACCTTGCTGTACACTGAGGACAGATAGAACAGTAGCCCATCTGTTAACCAGTGACATGTCTAAGAGAGGGCCTGCAGTGGTGCTGGTCCAGCAGAAAGAAATGTAATTGGTCACCATGAATGCCCACCTACTAAAGCTGGTGGTTGATGGTTGATTATTAGGTAGAGCATTCAGAATACTGCATACTGCCTGCCAGTCTTTTGTTTTTTTTATGAATAAAGATAAAAATGGTTGTCTGCTTGGGGATGTAACAATTTAGAAGATCTCAGAATTTGGTTTGATGCAATGCAACGAGTCCTTTCAGAAGGTCATGCAGGCCAAAGACTTTACACTACCACCACCATGCTTAAGAAAAGGGCCGATCATGAGGAGATCCTTTCTCCCTCTATACTTTGGCCTTTCCATCATCTTGGTGGAGGACAGTTTTGGCCTCATCTGTCCATAAAACTTACTGACTGACTGTTACTGACTTTATCAGAAACAGCACACTTCTTTAGTGAGTGTGTATATTGTGTATATATTCAACTAGTTATACACACTTGATACACACTGGATGACGTCACTGACTGTTGTTGCTGGATTTTTCATCATTGCTCTTACTTAATTAATGATTCCATCACAGACTGCTGCAGTCTTCCTTGGCTGACCCCAGTGCATTCTAAATGGCTAGCTTTTCTCCAATAGACTCCCATAAACTGTCTGGTCTTCATGTTGGTGTTTCCATTTTTACAACAAATGGGGCTGCAATGCTCCAAGTTGTTTAACACAGGTAGAGCCTGTTTACATCAGGCATTACCATGCGTTTTGTGTCCAGAGAGTATCTGGATCTACTTTGAATGGATTCGGATTCAGTTTACACTTGTCAGTAAGAGTCTGTCATTGACACAGCGTTTTAGAGATCGTGTTTCACTGCTCCACATGAAAAGCCAGGTGTAAACACCCCCAAGACTCATTGTGATTGGATTACAATTCCACATTTGGAGATGGTCAGAAACCGATCTCATCTACGTTTAATCCGAGTGTAAACAGAATGCGGTTTCTGTGATCGGATTCTGTCAGACAAGCAGAAATATGTGTTTTGTTAACATGAGTAATTATTACTACATTATTCGATCTTGGCTTTACCAGCAGGTGAGAGCAGTACTACAGAGGTTGTTCCCTCATGTCGTCTCTGAGCTCCTCCGAATGTGGTTTGTGCGATCCGTTCGCAATCCGATCACAATACCCTAGGATGTTAACATCTGGCCTTTCACACGGACAAGGGTAGCGATCCGATCACCAAAAATGCATGGCAGGTGTAAATAAGAGTCCAAGATGTAAATACCAGTACATCTACTGATCTTAGTGCCCAGCAAAATACAAAGTACTGGACCTGTTCAGTGGACCTATAGTAGGTGTCCAGTGTGCGGTATGCATTTACTCCAGTAAACAAAGTACATGGTTAGTCAAAGGCAGTCTAGCCCATCTGTCCAAGCACTGGCCTTTGGATGTACACTGAGCAGACTGAGCCGCCACCGATGGAAGGAAGCCTTATCAGAATATTCATCCTTCTTTACCATTTCCCGATCGACGATTACACTGTCCTGGCCGATTTGTAAAACAAATCCCTTACGCAAGAAAAACTACTGCACACATCTGGACGCTTATTTAAAGTAAAAAAAAAAAAAAAAAAAAGCAAGTAAGGGAGTCGAAGAAGAAAGCCATTGAAGTTTTCCGCACGGGGGTTCGGCTGACAAAAACAATACCGGTGAATGATTGCACCATCAAGACCCAGGGACATTAAAGGTTCATCTGTCATGGCACCGCGCTTGTGAAAATGATGAAAATCTGGAAGCTATTGGGCGTGCAGCTGTGAAGAAAGTGGGTCAGAAGCGGGGCACCCAAATAAATCAACAGTCAAAGGATCATTATGCTCAAATAATCCCATTAAAAGGCGCGAGGTACCCCGAGGAACACGCACCTGGGTGGGACTCCAGGCCGAGGTTGAGCTATTAGAGGCAGCATGGTGACAACAGCAGTTGACATAAGCGGAGAAAAGACGCACAGACACACCTGGTGATTCAGATCACACACACAGCAGAACCCTTTTAGGTGCTATATACACAGACCATTTATTAAAAGGTTCGATAAAGACCCATCTACGAAAGAGTTTGCTTGTATTTAAACCAGGCAGAGAACCGCTTAAGCACTCATGCTTCCATATACTACCATTGACTTAACGAACAAACTCCTAAAGAATCACTTATGTAAAAGTGCAGCCACATGGTATTTATTATTACATGGCACCAGTCTATCGCAGGGTACCACACACGCACCTATTCACTCACATGCAGTGGTGCTTGACAGTTTGTGAACCCTTTAGAATTGTCCACATTTCTGCATAAATTTGCAGAAAGGAAGAACCAAACAAATGAGACCAAAAACATGAGACTTGGTCATTTATTTAGTGGGGAAATCCTAATATTACAGCTCTTCAAGGTTCAAGTATGTGAACCTTCAGGATTAGCAGCTAATCTGAAGGGGAAATTAGAGTCAGGTGTTTTCAATCAATGGGACGACAATCAGGTCTGAGGGGCGCCCTGTTTTATTTAAAGAACAGGGATCCATCAAAGTCTGATCTTCACAACACCAGTTTGTGGAAGTGCATCTTGGCACGAACAAAGGAGATTTCTGAGGGCCTTAAAAGAAGGAGTTGTTGATGCTCATCAAGCTGGAAAAGGTTACATCTCCATCTCGGAAGAATTTGGACTCCAGTCAGGCAGATTGTTGTGTACAAATGGAGGAAATTCTAGACCATTATAACCCTCCAAAGGAGTGGCCGATCAACAAAGATCACACCAAGCGCAAGGCGTGTGATAGTCTGCAGAGTCACAAATAAACCCAAGGTAACTTCTAAGCCACTAAAGGTCTTTCTCACACTGGCTAATGTTAAGTTTACCATCAAGAGAATGCTGAACAACAGTGATGAACATGCCAGAAAGAACATTGCTGCCCATCTGAAGTTTGCTAAAGATCACATGGACAAGCCAGAAGGCTACTGGAACTGGTGTTTTGTGGACGGATGAGATCAAATTAGATCCTTTTGGTTGAAATGAGAAGCATTATGTTTAGAGAGAGGAAAACGCCATCAGTCAGGGCAACTGTCTGTGAGCTGAATCTCATGAGAATGTGGGCCATGCAGCAGGACGATGACCCCAAGTCGTTCTACTAAATAACGTCTGAAGAAAAATAAAGTTATTGTTTTAGAAGTGCCAGGTCAAAGTCCTGGCCTTAATCCAATAGAAATGTTGTGGAAGGACCTGAAGCGAGCAGTTCAAGGGAGGGAACCCACCATCATAACAGAGTTAAAGCCGTTTTAAACGGAGGAATGGGATAAAATTCTGCCAATCTGATCTGCAGGACTAATCAACAGTTACTAGAAAGGTTTTGTGGCAGTTATATGGGACAAAGGAGCCACACCAGATACTGAAAGCAAATTTTCACATACTTTCACCACTCGCAGATATTACATTTTGGACCATTTTCCTCAATAAATAAATTGAAAAAAGAAAACATTTTTGTCCCATTTATTTAATTTGGTTCTCCTTACCTACCTTCAGGACTTTTTTAGGTCAAATATTCACAGATATATAGAAAATTCTAAATGATCCACTAACCTTTAAGCACCACTGTATTGGGGGGCAATATAGCAAAGCCAATTCACCTACCATGTGTTCTTGGGAGGTGGGAGGAAACCAGAGTACCCGAAGGTAGAAGCGAGGCTCGAACCCACAAGCCTAAACCTCTGGAGCTGTGCAGCTCACATGTTACTTGGTGACACCCTGCCGTGCCGCCCTTTTCCAAGCGAAAACGATCAGTAATATATTAATTAACAAAGAACTAAAAAGATTTGACTACACCCTGTCTGCAGTGATGGTGTCCAAATACATGCCTGTTAATTGAGCTCCTGCTGGTTCCCCTGCTGAGTTTTACTGCAGCTTTAATCAGATCCACCTGATTTCCCATTTAGACACTCCGGAAGACTTCATCAGCTCAGTCAGGTGTGTTACATTAGGTGCGTGTTAGCTCAGTTTAGGAGACTGCTATCAACAAAGAGTGTGAGGGCTCAAACGCAGTAGGAATGATACAGCAAGCAAGTCTTGGAGGACCCACCATCCAGGAAGGGCCCTGGCTATAGTCAGGGTCACCGTTACACACAGATGGACACATTGTCAATTGCTAAATGTGCTGGTGGCTGATCTGATGCGTTAGGCCAGTTTTACCAGTGAAGTCCTATCCAATGGGGGATATGCTTGTTTAGTAGTCTACCTATGATACCACTGAAGAAAATCCTGATTGGGCCGGTTTCCGTTTAACCCTTTTGTTTGGATATGAAACCAATGTTAGGTTTGGAAAGGAAGTTTACAAGGTTCAAAACCCTGACACTGGCCCACAAAGCCAGGAAAGAACCAGCCCCTCCCTACTTGATAGCAACGGTCAAAAGTCGACCTGTACCAAGGTACGAATTGGCTCAACCCGCCACCTTTTAAGATCTACGAAAGACGAGCGTCCAGACTTTTTTTCTGTCCTGCACCGAAGTGGTGGAATGAACTTCCCCTGGGTGTCCCAACGGCAGAGTCGCTGAAGACCCAGTTCTTCCAAGAGTACTTGGGCAAGGTGTTGTGTCGAGTATTGTAGGTCTCCATACTGACTTCTGTATTTAGTAGCATCTAAGCTTAGAGGGATCTTTTGGATTCTAGCCGATACAAACTAGCTAAGGGTATTTTCGGAGTAAAAAGTCGCTCTGGATAATACGAATATTAAGCAAATGTACACGCTATGATAACGGATTTTCATAGCATACTGTACCTAAAACCAGTATACCTACTTGTGAGAGTTTAGATACTGTCCAGATATGAACCGCATGTTAATGGCAGGTGTAAACAGGCTTGATGCGCTCTACTGGAAAATTGACTTCTCTTGGAAAGTTTTGCCAGGAATCCCTACTTGCTTCTATATATTTGGCCCGTGAACTAACGGCACACTTACTCACGGTTTCTCTCAATCAAACACACACACACACACACACACACACTTTCACGTTTGCTTAGTCTAGCACGTGCTCTCATGCAGCCCGTATCCCTTTCAAAGAGCACGGCCAGCGTTTTCTTTCTGACGGACAGCAAAAACAAATTGGGCAATCAACTCTTTAGAGGATGGAGTCGTCCGCCCTTTCTTTTTTTTCTGCGGGTAGTGAATTCCAGAGGCAACCCAATCTGCCTGAGCGCAGCCACAGATTATAAAGCGCAATCCTTTTTATATTGTGACCCCTCCCTGGCCCTAGCACACACAGCTCCCTGGAGGAAAAAGGCCCAGATCATTATCTCACCCAAATCGGTGTGTGGAAACATGCATGTGTGTGTGTGTGTGTGTGTGTGTGTGTGGTGGGGAGAGGGGGGAGGGTGTCTGGCCCAGGTCCATCCACATATCAATTTTTCAGGCTTGAAAGTAATACAGCCTGCGAATTAATAACCGCATATTTTGCACTGTTCGAGAAAAGTTCGCCCGCACCGGAGCTTGCATTTTTAATGTGGAAAGAACTTCTCGGACCACTGAAGAAACTTTCTGACTCTGGACGGACCCTGGGAATGCCTCTACGAAGCTAAGAAAGGGCTTATTAAATTAATGAGCTTATGAAAGTCCTGAGTGTGGCTTGACGACGCTTGCCATGTTGTTCGCAGGGCGCAATTTGATGCTGTAGTGGAATCAATGATCCAAGGCATGTTGGGTGTCTTAAAGGAACAGTTCAGCAGAAAATCTAATCAGCATGATTGATCCCCAACCCCAGATGCAGTCAATCAGACAAGACAAGATATCTGCTATCTGATGTGTGCTTCTTTAGTTTAGAACGGGAGATGCTAGGCTACACTTGCTGTCACCAATCTCATCTCTGTAAGTACAATTAAAGAAAGTCTCTCAGCTCACTCAAAATGCCTCCAGGTCTGTATTTCTTTGGCACAGAAAACTCTGTGGTTCTGTAGTCCATCTGTTTTCACTTTGTTAACCTCCATTCACCCTGTTCTTCAATGGTCAGGATCCCACAGGACCACCACAAAGCAGGTGGTATTATCTGATCCCCAACCTTGACCATAACTTACACTTAACCTAACCATTACTCTAACCATGACCCCATGCCTAATCGTAACCATAACCTACACCTAAACTAACCTAAACCTAATCCTAACCTACTACACCTGAACCTAATTGTAATATTAACCTAACCTAAACTTAACCCAACCCATAGCCTAACCCTGATCTAAACTATTAACCTAACCAGTATCCAAACCATTGGAAACCATCCAACTCTATCCCAAACCTTAACCATTACCCTAACCATTACCCTATCCCTAACCATAACCATAACCAATATCTAACCCAACCATTACCCTAATCATTACCCTATCCCTAACCATAACCATAACCAATATCTAACCCAACCATTACCCTAATCATTACCCTATCCCTAACCATAACCATAACCAATATCTAACCCAACCATTACCCTAATCATTATTCTATCCCTAACCATAACCATAACCAATATCTAACCCAACCATTACCCTAATCATTACCCTATCCCTAACCATAACCATAACCAATATCTAACCCAACCATTACCCTAATCATTATTCTATCCCTAACCATAACCATAACCAATATCTAACCCAGCCATTACCCTAACCATTACCCTATCCCTAACCATAACCAATATCTAACCCAACCATTACCCTAATCATTACCCTATCCCTAACCATAACCATAATCTAACCCAGCCATTACCATAATCATTACCCTATCCCTAACCATAACCATAACCAATATCTAACCCAGCCATTACCCTAACCATTACCCTATCCCTAACCTTAACCATAACCTATATCTAACCCAGCCATTACCCTAACCATTACCCTATCCCTAACCTTAACCATAACCTATATCTAACACAATCATTACCCTAACCATTACCCTATCCCTAACCTTAACCTATATCTAACCCAATCATTACCCTAACCATTACCCTATCCCTGACCATAACCATAATCTAACCTAGCCATTACCCTAACCATTACCCTATCCCTAACCTTAACCATAACCTATATCTAACCCAATCATTACCCTAACCATTACCCTATCCCTAACCATAATCTAACCTAGCCATTACCCTAATCATTACCCTATCCCTAACCTAAACAATAACCTATCAAACCCAACCATTACCCTATCCCTAACCTAAACCATAACCCTAACCATTACCATATCCCAAACCTAAACCATAACCTAGATCTAGCCCAACCATTACCCTATTGCTAACCTTAACCATAACCTATATCTAACCCAACCATTACCCTAATCATTCCTCTATCCCAAACCTAAACCATAACCTATATCTAACCCAACCGTTACCCTAACCATTACCCTATCCCTAACCTTTACCCTACCCCTAATGTATCTGGGTTAGATATAGGTTATGGTTTAGGTTTGGGATAGGGTAATGGTTAGGGTAATGGTTCCTATATCATAAACTATATCTAACCCAACCATTACCCTAACCAATACCTTACCCCAACCATAACCTAAATTAAACTAACCTAACCCTAACTCTAATATTTCCTAAATGTAACCTACTACATCTAAAACTAATTCTAATCTTAACCTAACCTAAACTTAACCTTACCCTGTCCCTAACCTCAACCATAATCTAAACTCAACCTAATGCTTACTCTGTCCCCAACCCTTACCGTAAACTTACCCATAACCTAAACTTAACCTAACTCTAACTGTAGTAAAATGTGAAGTTCTTACTATTTCTGCATGAGTTACAGAACGCTGTGATGCCATCATTTTCTCAATTCAAGGAAATGACTGGGTTGTATGTATTTGGCAAAACAGCATCACCAGTGGATGGGAGCTCTTTACGAAATGTAAAATATGCACAAAACAGTGGACGGGAGCTCCCTGTGAATCTACAATATGTGCAGATGTCTTTGTGCAAATGTTACAAACTTCTTGGGATGCATATATGTATGTTTTTTTATGCTATCTTGTCTGGGGTCAGTAATAAATCTCATTCATTTCTTTGCCAAACTATCCTTTTAGGTTTTCTGCTGGAGCTCCGAGGCCCATGTTCCTAACATGTGACCGGTGCTTATTCTCCACTAATTAGCATCTCTCAAACCACAAGCCTGCACTGTTAAAACCCAGGAAAGCACAGGAAAACACACAAGCAGTGAAAAACTTCAGACACCCAACCACTGCAGCAGAGTCATTCCTAAGAGAAAACATTCAACATGCAAACTCGGTTGCCTTCTGAGACTGAAATACAGGGGTAATTGCAATGGAATTATTTAGTGCATTGATTTCAACACTATGCATATTAAAGTCATGTCCAAAACACTCCTTTTGAGACCCCACATCTATTATAAATAAGGCCAGTCTAATAACACTGCCCCTCGTTTGTGCTCTACTGGTTCCATAATCACACGAGCACAGTGCTTGGACTCTAATGATTGCTATTTGCAATATAATTTCAATATTTTTTCCCAATTTGTAGTTCAGGTAACTGGTAATATTGGGGGCCTGTTTACACATGCCATTAACATTCGTTTGTGGTGATCTGATCACGGTTGGATTTCACTCGTCTGCATGAAAAGCCTGGTGTGAACGCTCACCCCGAAGATGCATAACATTTCCTAACATGACATTTCGAGGCTTTGGAGTTAACGAGAGGATGGTGGACTGCTGTCAAACTGCATAACAAGGACAGTAATAAAACCACAACTAGCTGGAAACCAAACAGCGCGTGGGAAGAAGCTGTTACACGTCCTGTAGACAGCACACTCATCCAAGGAGTTTTTCCTGCCAGTATGAATGTCCACCTCTTCCCCCCCCCCCGGTGGTCGGGGACAGATCTTGTCCACATTCAACTCAAGTGTAAACAGAGTGCATGTTCCTTCAGGCGAGCGGAAATTCGTCCCGGCTTCTCACTCCCTATTGCTCTCACTTCTTACTCCCTTATTATTATTATTTGATTTATGTGCTCTTTGGCAGGAACATGTCCCTAACGTCCCTACACAATTGTACGACCTTATATTACACAGTAACTAATGTCGAAAAAAAATAACTGTGAGAATCATGTCGTATACAAGAGACTATAAGAGCAGACATAAGCTTTATATTAGGGTGGCTCTATTAGATGTACCCTACCTTTGGGGTACATCTGGGGTAAGGGGAAAAACTGCACGCCTAAGATTTCTCCAGCGTTTTTAATCATCGCAGCGACATCGGCGCGCTGTTGCTCTTCCATGGCTCGTCTCTTAGGTCCTCTTTTGTGTTTTAATCCTCCGGAGGGTGAAAGTACTCCGTTATCAGTTAAGAGACTTAGCCGAGGATAACATGACCATTTCCATGGTGCTGCGGATAAAACAACGTTCTTTCAACGAGATTCTCAATCTCGCTCTCGACCTTGAGAGCTCTGAGCCATGTTACGGGGTTGTGATGGGGGGTGGGGGTGGGGGGTATGGAGAGAGAGTTGATATCTGGTGTGAGCATAGCCGTAGCGCACTGGCAGCGATGCTATCTCCGGCTTCAATAAGCCCAATGAGCTCATGTAATTTAGATTAATAAGGGGGGCTTTTCCCTGCTTGGAGTACTGCCCAACAGCTCCCTCAAGCATCAGGGGTGAATTGACTTTCTCTCTTTCATTCTTCTCTCCTCTCATCTTCTCTCTCTCTTTCGCTCGCTCCCCCCCCCCCCCCCTTCTTTGCATCTCAATAGCCACATTCCAAGCTCCCATTTCCCCCCTCCTTCACTTTGCTCTCCACTCCTCTCCCGGCACGCTTGTCTTTTTTTTTTTTTTTTTTTGAAAGGCTGCTTTGTGGCCACTTTAGCCTCGGAAGGATACCTGTCCCGTAATCATCCAAAGACGACTGCGAGCACCTTCAAGAACAAGCTCAAAAAGATCTCTGCCTTGGTTCATGGCTAGGGCTTTAATTCCCGGCTAGCGCTAAAGCTCATGCTTAGCGCATTAGCTGGAAGTTAATCCTTTAGTTCATGTCAATCACTACAGGAAACACTGGCGGTGCAACGTCTCTCAAAAGAGAAGCAACCAGAGGCCTAGCTGCCACCTCTGCTGGCTGGTTGCGGTTTGATGCGTGCCTCCGGCCATCCATGTATGTTTCAATTCCAAAACAGCTAATTTTCCATCTCATTTTTTAGGTGGATCACCTAGCAGGCCGGCCTACAAGAGGCAATTTCGCTAGAAGAGACATTTTCAGGTAATGTAATCTTAGGTAAGCTGAGGTTGGGTCTCCTTGCTTGAAATACGATAGTAAAGGGTAGCAGTGCGAAGACGTACTCTGCCATTAACGTGTGTGAAAGCCTGTAGCGCCAGCATGTCGACTCAACACAGCTACCGTAGCATTAGCAGCGCACCGACTGCCGGCCTTGTCCAGCAACGCTACTGCTGCGTTAGCGTCGCCCAGAATCGCTACCACAGCATTAGAATTAGTACTGCGTCAGCAGGTTAGCACTTAAGATCACATTTGCCACGTTAGTTTGAGGCTAATATATTCGTCTGTGTTTGCCACATTAGCTCACAGTTGAGTTCAGGACTTGTATCCTGTCACACTGAACCCTTTGCCTTTGAGGAACGAGATTAAAGGCATTCTCACACTAGTTTAGAGTCCTGGGGAGGTCCCGAGCGAGGTCCCGAGCACCGAAAGGTGTTCTGTCAGGTGTGAGAGCGATCTGCTTCCAGTGCCGATTGGCTCATTTTGTCCCAGGACTGCTTGGATTGTCTCCTACGAGGACAGCTCTTCATTTGCAGGTGGGCAACAGGGGCTGGAGTCCAGCACAGGTAGCTGATTTCCCTGCTCCAACAGACCTACAAAACCTCAGTTAACATCAGTTAACAGGTGAGTTGAATCAGCACAAAACCCAGGAATCTGACCCACCAGGACAAGACCTGCCTCTGACGATTCACGGATCATATAGAAGTCCCCCCAAGCGAGCTCAGAATCACCCCTGGGTGCGGACACATGTATTCAGGACATGTGTGAAAATGCCCTATGAGTTCCTGCTGTTGCCCTGGCCTCCAAATTCCCAACATGTCAATCCAATCCAGCATCCGTGGCATGCCCTGAAACAACCCAGGAATTCCGATCTGTGGCAACACCACCTTGCGAATTACAGGACTTGAAGGATCTGCTGTAATGTCTTGGTGTCAGATACCAAGGGACACCCTCAGAGGTACTGTAGAATCCCTGTCTCAGCAGGTCAGAGCCGATTCAGCAGCATGGGAAGAGGACCAACTATGCCATGTTTTGGCTCATTTTCAGCCGTTCCTTATTTTCGCTGCCTCGGAAATTGAAGATCCCCAGTGCAATATGGCTCTAACCTGACCTGACCGTGTTCAAAGCCTTGGGGTCGGTGATTTCCTCCCTTTATTCCGCAGTGGTGTGTGTGCTGTAATTACTGTGAGTATGCGCCAACTGTGATTCTGTAACAATGCCATATTCTGTTTCACCGCTGTATGGGAACTCCACAGCGTGGATTTCTAGATGGTTCAGTGTGAGCCACTAGGGATGGAGAAAGAGCGTCTTGAGAGCGAGCGAGCGAGCGAGCACACATTTTACTGTTCAGCGTTCCACATTCCGCTCTGATTGGAGGCTTTGTAAATAAATCCCTGTGTGAGCGAGTGAGTGGGCCTTGTCGCCGGACCGGCAAGGGGAAGGGGGGACGAGGAAGACCCTCAGGGGGACTGAGCACACGGTCGGCTGAAAAGTGAGATTTCTCTTCTGCCGAGGAAAAAACGAGGGCCAGGATTAGCTCCAGATCTGGAATCTGGGTAACATGAGGGAGTACAAGAAGACTGGGACAAAAAAAAAAAAACACCCAAAAACGCAAATGTCCTGGAACCTTTCTGGCTTGTTTAATAATGGACAAGAAGGGGGCCCCCGGGTGGTCCAGCGGACTAAGGCGCCGTAACTGTGATCAGAGGACCACCCCCCCCCACCCCCACCCCCCCGAGATAGTGAGGGACCACTTAGGAACAGTAAAGCAATAAGATAGCAACAAGATAGCAACCACCTAGCAACACCACAGCAACCACCTGGGATACCATAATGATTATCTAACACCATAGCAACCACCTGGCAACCACTAAGCAAAATCACAGCAGCCAACTGGGATACCATAGCAATACGTGCAGGCTGGGTACTTGGCCACTGAAATTGGAAAGAAAATGGATAAAAATCTGAAATGAATTAAAATGAATTAATACAAAAATAAATAATTTAAAAATATGATAGACAAGATGTCCAAGCCTTATTATGGTTTGCAAAGATGGTTTTCCCTATAGGAATGAAAGGGGTGCAAAATGTAATGATGATGCAAATACACTTGTAACACATTTGTACAACAGCAACTACATGACACACCATAGCAACCACCTGGAACACCATAGCAACTGCCTTGCAACCACCACGCAAACTGCCTGAAATACCAAAGCAATCACATTGCACAAACCACACACAAAACACCCATTTGGATTTTCCACTTATCTACACGATAGCAACCAATGATGATACTATAGAAACCACCTGGGATTCCACAGGGAACACCGAGGAACAATCAAGCAACAAGATAGCAACACCATAGCAACCACCTGGGATAGTGTAGTGACCACCTTGCAACACCAGGGTAGCCACTTAGCAACATAATAGCAACCACCTGAAATACTATAGTGACCACCTACAGCAACCACCTAGAAAAACCATAGCAGCCACCAGGGATTCGATGGCAGCTATTAAGCAACCACCTGACTCCACAATAGCAACCACTCAGCAACACCGAAGCAGCCACCTAGCAACACAATAAAAATGACCTGGAATACCATAGCAACCACTCCTGGAAGTGGAGTCCCCTTTTTGATAGGATTAAATGTTTACAGCATGTCCACCTGAACTGACCACGCATTTGAACCACCACCTTTTAAAGTACTGGTTCCTCTCCGTGGTTCTTCTTCAGGCACTTTTTGACTCTGGGGTCCTAAAGAACAAAAGCTAACCGGCTACTCGCTTACTCACAGCACACTGGGCTGAGAGGACGCAATGAGAGGACAGCTACACTATCTGCTTAGACTCTGGAACTACAGTGTTTTTATCAGTGCTGGAACAACTATACTATAATGTGCGGCTCCTGTGAGCTGCTGCAGCGCCATAAACCAGCCAATAAAAGCAGAACTTATTGTTTTTGGGGTCTTTTGTTTTTCACAAGCCCTTCATAAAAATAAAATTAGCATGAAGCAAAACAACAGGGTGGTAAATAGGTCTGTTAAACGACAACTGAGCATTTTTCACCCCAAATAAAGTCAAAAACTCACTATATATACACACATGACAAAGAAGACCTTACATATACACTCAGTTCTTCAGCAAGACATTCTTCGGGCTGTATCACGCAGTACACTTGTCTACATCAGGTCTGGGCTTTAATTGCCCCCCCTGCCCCCCCCCTCAAGCTAAAGCATTGTGTGTATGTGTTGGACTGCCCTTGTCATTGAGCCCTCAGTATAGGCAGTAGTCATAAAGGCTGGTAAAAGCACAGCCGGCTCTATAGAAACAAGAGGATTCATTCTAGGAGAAGGCCGTGCTCCCACTCCTTGCTTCTCATATACGGGAAAAAGTGCTTTTATCAGTCCTTCTTTTTGAGCCTCTCTCTTTCCTCTACCCCAATGCAAAAGAGAGAGAGAGAGAGAGAGAGAGATGAGCACCTCTTGTGTCTGTGTGACGCCCCGGTTCTGTTTCCCTTCCCTCTCTCTCTCTCTCTCTCTCTCTCTCTCTCTCTCTCAGTCTGTCTGTCTGTGAGGTAGTGGTGCTTGAGGTTGTTTAATGACGGTGTCCTTCAGAAACACAAAGGCCCTCCATATGAGCTAATTTCCCACCATTCTAGCCAGACAACCCTGAATGAGATACAGCTCTCGCCAACACACACACACACACACACACACACACACACACAGAGAGACACACTACACTCTTCGTTAAAGTAGCCTCGTCTGGCTCTGAATGGATTAAGCGAACAAATGCTCCAGAGGATACGTTTGTGCACGAAAGATCAGCGTTATTGAACATCTCCTGACCTCTGCACCAACAGCTTTTACATAATCTACTCCGGTGGGGGAGTGGCGGGGGGGTCGGTTTGGAGTGTTTTGAGGTTCGGAGCTGTTAGGAGTGGTTGTTGTTTTATAAGCCCTATTTGGACGGGATTAAGTTTACATGGGATCCCGGGGTAATTCTCTCTCTCTACAGACGCTCCTCCATGATTTTCTTTCCCTGTCAGAATCAGCCATTCTGTTTGTCTTCCACCTCCTCTGAAAAAATGACAGATTCTCACTGAACTGAGCACTGCTCTGATCATTGTAGTCATATCCGGAATTACCTTCTTCCAGACAGATGTTCCTGTAATCCTCCTGAAGAAGAATCATGAATCAAAAACTTTCCTAAATAAAAACTTTTCAGATCAAAAACATACTCCGTTGAAAAGCCAAAATCTTTCCTAAAAGAACGTTTTCCAAATTATGAAATACAACTTTCCGGAACAAAAACTTTCCTAAATGAAAAACTTTTAAATTATGAAAAGAAAACTTTCCAGGATAGAAATGTTCTAAGCCGCAAAACAAAAACTTTTCTAAATGAAAATATTCCAAATAGAAATGTTCTAAATTGAAAAACAAACAAACAGAAAACATTCCAAAACAGAACTTCAGATTCAGAAATGCAAAACCAAAACTTTCCCAAATAAAAACCCTCCAAATTACAAAAAGAAAACTTTTCAGAACAAAAACTTTATAATCTTTCCCAATTAAAAAAATAAATAAATCAAAGAACGTAAAGAAACGAAACAAAACATTTCCAAACTGCAAAGTGAATATGAACTCAAATAGCTGTTGGAATTTTGCTTCACCTCGAACTAAAATAAGAACCAGCACATCTTTGGACGCAACTGTTGTGAATATGATCATGTGACCATGTGATGTAAACATTCAGGAACTAAACTCACTTTGTGAAGTTGTGGGAGTTTTCTTATTGAGGAGACATCTTCCCTTTTCACTACACTACATTCTTCTGGACAGGATCTAAGAATAGTTTGCTGAATAATCAAATGTATACAATTTTCCCCATCTTAAATCTTCTTTAAATCTTAAAGAAGAATTTTTAGACATGTTTATATGGTTATACCGGCTTTATTTTGTAAATATCGTATCCATAAAGATCGGCTTTAATAAAAATGTGGAAGCTTGGATTTTTTAATGAGGCCCAGTTTGGGAGTGTTAATAAAAATAAGAATAAATAAATGAAAAACTACTGGCTGCTGCTAATTCTATTGAAGACTGGAACATCAGGACACTTTTTATTTTTTATTATTTGTTTTTTTTTTGGTATCCACATTCAAAAATATGGATGTGAATGTGTTGTCATGAGGCACTTCTACTGGTTTATTCGTCATAAATTTTTGAAAACAACATAAAAAACAACGTCCAGATTCAAATGATGTCACAAAGTACAAATAAAAAAAAAGCACAGCAACAGCTACATTTTGTTGCAGTAATAAAAACATTTCTCTCCTAATGTTCTTGATTTTGTTCAAGATGGCAAATGAAGTGGTTCTCTTTGATTGTTGTTACCAACCAAAACCACTTGAAATTCTGTTCTACTAACGAGCTCCAAATTCCTAAGTAGGAACTTCCAAGGAAGACTTCCAAAGCAGTATTATATCCAGCCAACACCAACTGCAGGCCTAAATAACGGCCTAAAAAAGTCAAACTGCACCCAGTTCCTCAGTAATAACAGTCTTGCTTATGTGGTTTCTGACACTGTACGACTTAGAGTTATTTGTAAAAATAATGATAGCTACTACTGTCTAGGCTGATCAAATACCTTTCAGGTAATAGGAAAATAATGTACATTTGGGTCCACATTATCCATCTTTAACATTCAAAACCAGCAGAATCGAACTGGAGTCACCTGTTCACTCTCGAGATTTAAGACTAAAACTAACAAAACTGATTAAACACAACAAACCTTAATGCTGTGAGATTTCCTGTTTTGCAACAGAGCACAGGGTCTGTTTAACTGCACAAAACAATATGATGAAGCTCAAAGATTTTGATCTGTATTGCTTTCCTTTGAAATAAAATACAATCTGTCTGTAGAGTCAAATTAGAGCTAATCTGACGTGATTAAGGGCAATGGACTTTTGAGAATAATACGAATAATCATGATTATTTTAATATTGAATTGGAAAAGATCTGCATTAGGAGTCAAATTAGAGCAAATATAACATACAAATCATTATGACTAACTGCACATAATAATGCAATTCATTTAATCATGATTATTTTATTCGACACTGGGATGGAAAAGATCTGTCTAGAGTCAAACAAGAGCAAATATGAGGTGATTATTTGTGACTAACTGCACAAAATAATACGATTAACTGCATTATTTTAGTATGGAGATATAGGATTAGAGGTTTGAGAGCATTGCAGTGTATTGTAGAGAATTTGTTGCAGTATTCTTGGTAACTGTAGTTAGCTCAATTTATTATTTAAAATCTGCCTTAAATAATAGTAAAAATAAAAGTACTTTGCAACAATAGGTTTTTATAGGTTTAAGTTCCAAAAACTGGGGATATTTCCTGGAGCATCAATAAGATGGAAAGGTACACCGAAGTCCTTGCTGTAATATCATTTCCCTGCAGCTCGTAGCAGCGTCAGACTCGCTACAGCTTCAAGTACAGTCCTATCTTCGTAGAAAAGCCTCAAGCCTGAAGGACACAGTGAACATGTGCTACATGCACTAAATGCAGTGCATAAAGCAAAGAGGAACAGCAGCTTGGCTTCCATGTAGTTTGGATAGCAAATATGCTAGCAAGCGTAATATCAAATCTAGCTGGAGAGTTGGCTGCATGTGGAGGTTCGATTCTGACCCTGCAAGAAGTAACGGGATTAAACCAACGACATTCTCCTCAAGACTGCGTTCAGCATCTTCAGCAGACCAAACTGAACAGTGCTTGGAGGAGACTTACAGCAGCAGGATGGTTTCGCATCCTAATGGGAAGTATATTAAACGGTTACCATTAGAGATCATAGGTTTCCTGTAAGACGCCTTTAGATCCCATTAGCCATCAAACGCAAACAGTCCCAGGTTACCCGTTATACCATTTAGTCTAAAAAACAAACCATATTACTGACCATATACAGCTCCAAATTAAGAGACCACTTAATAGTTTTTGCCGTTATGCTTTTCTATTCCAGCTATTTCATCAAACAAAGCTGAGTTAGCTGAATCTGCACACTATGAATGGCATAAAGTCCCAACAGCAATGTGAAAGACTAGTGGAGAGCCGGCCAGGACATGAGAGCTGTGATTGGCAGTCAGGGTTATTTCACCACAGTGACTTCTGAATGCTCTCAAAGTTCAAATATTAGTGCTGTGTTGTTTACATTTGAATAATAACTTGATTATAATTATTACAATCATTTCTTTGCATTATTTGAGCAGTTGTCATTTCTGCAAATAAATAAATGCTCTAAATAGCAAATATTTTATTATTATATTTATTATTTGGGATTTGGGGGAAATGTTGTCCATACAGCGCAAATGTTAATTTCCCTTAAACACACTGCCTATAAATAGTAAAACCAGAAAACTGAGAATGTAGGGTGGTCTCAATTATTTCTGGAGCTATATATATATATATATATATATATACACACACACACACACACACACACACACACGCACACCTTCCTCCTTTATCCAGACCTGGGACCAGCATCTGGCTCTGCTGAGATTGATCAAGGCGGCATTGATGAGAAAAGGAGATTGGAAGAGGATAGCTAGAAGATCTGTGAGTAGGAGGGTGGATGACATTGTCGAGTGGACAGGAGTGGAGCTGGAGTGATGAGTTGATAAAGACAGCTCAAGAAGGGATTTGGGAAGAAATCAAATCAAATCAAGTGAAAGACTTCTGCTACAGGTCTCAATGTCCCCTAGATGGACTAAAGATGACCAGTGGACTGGGGAAAAAGAAAAGTGAGACTGAAAATGAAGCCATACATAACTGTGTTCTTGCGTCAATGCTCAATTATTACAGCGATCAACAATGAAAAAGTATGAGCATCTTCAACCAGGGGCTAACACACTAGCCGCAACATGCTACCATGCTGCAGTATGGTCCGCTGTGCCCCTTTTTAAGATAATGCAAATTACAGTCACTGGTCGGATCGTGCGGCCACTGTGAACTGCACACACACAACTATTCTTATTTTAGTTTGCACTGCTTTCTAAAATGGAAAAGGTTCTGTCTGTAGGGTTAATATGGAGCAAATTTGCAGTTAAATATAAATAGAGCAAATATGATGCGATTAATTGATTAAATGCGACGATTTTAATCTGTATGGCTTATAGGTTTTTTTTTAATGTACAATGTTCTGTCTTCAGAGTCAAATTTAATTACGTACGGAATGCGATTAATTGCGATTAACTGCACAAAATGACACGATTAATCGTGATTATTTTAATCTGCACTGCTTTTTACATAAAATATGATCAACTGAAAAAGATCTGCCTTCAGAGTCAAATTAGAGCAAATATGACGTGCAATTAATCAATGAAGTGTGATGATTTTGATCTGAATGGCTTCGTTTTTGAAACTTAAAATGTTATGTGAGTCAATGCGGCATGCGATTAATCGTGCCAAAGATTTTATTAATCGATTAACTGTGATTAACTAGTATTAACTACATAGTCCAATAATCTCAATCATGATCAATTTTAATTGAATAAAAACACAAATCCATTTATAAGTTTGTTCTAAGCCAAACTTTTCCTTTTACTAACACACAATAAATGCTAATAAAATATCTTTACATTTCATCAGACCAGACCAGACCAGAGTGGGTTGTCGATCGCCCTCGTCCCTCAAAAAGGAGAGTGTTTTTAATTCAGGCATCTACTCTCCATAGCTCAGCCCTCTCTGTCGTGAACACACATGGTTTTGTCTGCCGTTGACAGACATGCCGTAATCAGCTATTAGCGCTGTCTTTAGTTTGAGGCTCTCTTCCCACAAAGAATGAGCGCGAGAGGGGAAAAAGAGAGGGAGGGAGGGAGGGAGGGAGGCAGGCACACAGAGATGATTAAAGCTCCTGGCACAGTGTCCACGGCCACTTTATTAATCGCTTCTACATTTGCCCAGTGCATTAAGAGTGTTAGCGCTCGTAAAGGTCCTGCAGGATCACACGGTGGAGAAGAGAGGAAAAAAAGAGACATGAAGGGCCTCAGAAAGTGTTAGAACAGCGAGGGGGGGGGGGGAGAAAGAGAGAGAGAGGGACAGCTTGAGGCAACTCTAACTCTTTGATGGGAACTCATTAAAGCTCTTGACTGTATGTTTGTGCGCGCGAGTGTTTAAAGTGAGCCAAGCTGTCCATGCCGGTGGGGAGGTTGGCACGGACAGCCGTGGCCCCCGGACCACGGGCAACGCTGTGGGAATCCCAATGAGCTGGACAAACCCCCGACTCATGCTGGAAGCAGGGTTGAGCACGGCTCCACATACGGACAACTGGACTCAACTGGATGCAATTAATGGATGTTCTGGAGGCTCTGGAGGAACTTCTGAATGGTGGAGAACCTGGAAGCTCCAGGGAGGCGTTTTCTTTCCAATATGGCTGACTGCTATTGAGGACCAATAATATAGAGATATGTATAGATGTATGTATATCAGTAACCTTCAGTAACCAAGACATGACGTTATATTTAACCATATTTGACCATATTTAGGCATTAGCTGGGGAACGCTGGCAGAGGAACCGCACTCTTACTGTTTTCGCTCAGAACCGTTAGGCCCTGAAGTAGAAAAGAGGCCAACGTCCAGGTTGGGGGCCAGTGTGGACATGCTGAGCCATAACAGTATTGTTTATTTTATATACTAGAAGGCTGGGTGCCACTGTTTTGTAGTATTGATATTTTATCTGGATATTTATTGCATGTAGGCTACTTCCATTATTTTCGCCATATTTCAGACAGCTGGGCAATACAATAGAAAAGCTATCCCACCATATTCGATTCGTTTTTTTGCCACAATATTGTTTTGTTTTAAATTATTGTTATTATTGCTTGAAGATGAGGATAACAGCGTTACAGGTTGTTGATGGAAAAAAAACCTGTGGAATATTGAAATCCATTGACTTAACTGGTTTATTTTTTGTCATGGTATCGGAATTAGACTCGTGAATCGCAGAATTTCAGTGAAATTGGTACGGACTACCAAAATTCTAGTATCGGGACACCTCTAATCCCAACATGAGACTTATAGGTGGTTGTGGAATGGATACAGCAGGCTAACATTAAGCTTTCGGAATGGTTTTCACAAAGTCCTGACAGCGGCCCTCTTGGGAAAACCTCCAAATATAACCGAACCCTATCAATTCTACCAAGAAGAGTGGTGAAATGTCCAACCAGAATTCTGCCAGAAGCTTGATGATGACGAGTCTCAGGGTGCAACTTGCTGAGAGACAGTATTAAGTGTGCTGTATGTGTATTTATATACACATGATGAGTGTATGTAAGCCTCTGTCCGTGTTTGTGAATAAAGTGTGTAGAACTGATACATTCTATCTACAGATTTTTCAGATTTATTAATCCTAACTTAATATCAACTTTCTGGTTGGGAAATTCCATTACTATCCGACATTCCAGTAGCAAAAGTGGTCCACATGCCCATCCCTGAAGGCCTCATTATAGCCCAAGTGAGCCGCAGTGACCGCCTGGATCATAAAAGTGGCTACAGACTGTGCGAGAGGTCGCTGGTAGAAGAAAATGGTGGGAGTGAAGTGGAGGGGAAAAGGTGCTTTGGGTTTCGTGAAGGACGTGTCTCCTGGGACGTGTCCGTCAGCCCTCGTCTGGGCCAGTCAATTCCCCCCACCCCTGCTTGGCCACCCACTACTGAGCTACTGCTGGTTTTAGTGTCACCGTGTGGGCTTGCAACACACCTACACTCCTACACACACACACATGCGAGCACACGCTCCTTCCAGACACGCTAATATCCCCTAATAGCAGGCTGTTGTGGGAGTAATTGAAAGAGGAAGTGGGATGCGACTTGCCTGTGTGTGGCTGTATGTGTTGAGGATCGCCTTCTGCCTTCTGAGCGCTGAAGTGCCTTCAAGGGGTCAGCAGCGCAGGTATGCTCAGCCGTACCGCCGTTGTCGTTTCCTAAAAAGCATAAGGCACAGTTTCAGACTGTGATTTGAGGGTCGCGTTACAAGAACGACAGCTGTGTCAGTTAAAACCCACAGGCCGAGACGCCGGCCAAACAAAACTGACAAGATAATGTGCTGCGATTAAAAGACTTTAAAATGCACCTGTACAAATATGAACCACCTATTGCTCCCTCATGCCTTGGAATGCCTCTTCTTAAGCCAGGGTTACATTACGCGTCTTTTTTTACCCCCGATTCCGAGTCTGGCTGAGAGCTAGTTGCCTCTAGTCTGCAGATGTTTAGTCAGTTGAGTCGAGTAGTCTGTTAAGGGCGCATGCTCTGATTTTTGGCCTCCCGATCGCGTTTCAGACCAGTCGGGCCAGTATGCTGGTCAGCGACTCAATCTGAAAGGGTCCAGTCAATAGCCAATGAGCACAAAAAGTGCAGTTTTCAGGCAGTAATTTAGTAGTTTTTTGGTTTTCTTGGATTAATTTTACGTTCCACCTCAAATTATGCAGCAGCTACATTCTGGCGCTAGTACATGTCCCATTCTGCAGCACCGTTTAAGGTGGAACTCATAAACAGACGTTCGTATAAGAATTCAACACTGGCCTCGTACGTAGCGTTGCCTCCAATATATGCTGTGCTGCTCACCTCCAACTCCCTCTGCAGTCTGCACAGCCCATGAGAACCCAATCTTCCCACCCAAGGCTTCATCCACTGTCAAATTTTCCCTTTTGCTCCCAATATGGGAGAAATACCGTCGCTCCCACTAGCAATGCTACCAATGCTCCCGACACTAGGAGGGGACATGCAAAGCGCCAGCCACTGCCTCTTTTCAAACGGGCAGCCGATACGCCTGGAGGAAAATGCTGGGTCCCCAGCTCCACCTCACCAGCTAACAAACGCCCTGTCGTCTGTTAGGATCTCGCCATCTAGTCCCCTGGACGTAGCACAACCGACTGTGCTCACTCAGACTCCGGCCACTGATGGCAAAGCGCCATGGCTCAAGGTTCACTCAGGCGATAGTGGCAGTGCGTTAGACCTCTGATCCACACAGAGGCCTCCCAAAGGCGTTTTCATGTTTCTTTGGTTTGTGTAAGCAATGCAAAAAGTGGTGCCGTGTCCTAGGTAACATGGGGCATGCGTGTTTTGGGGCGTGGTCAGTGGATTATCCGTAGTCATTTTAGTGTGGGATGCATGTTTTTGTAAAAATCAGCAAAACTATCTGATATCTGCTGCACCCAAGGCTTAACTCCACTTGACTTGGCTCACAACTGTGTATTTTTTTATGTTTTTTTGAAAGCAGAAGAGGAGAGAGGAGCTGTATTTGACCTTGATGAAATGTTACTGTTGTGTGTGTATATACGGTTTTGTTTAGGGAAAAAAAACAAGACAAAAACATATCCTTTACTATAGGCGCCATCTAAAATCCAACTAAACATTGGGGGAAATGCTCTCCCCACAACATTTGGTTCAATCCTAAAAAAAAAAAAAAAAAAGAACGCAATGGTGAGCTCCGACACACCAAAAGGCCCAGCTGACCACAGAAAAACAACTGTGGTGGATGACGAACATTTTTTTTACCCGGTTAAGAAAAACTCCTTTACAGTGGTCGGTTAGATCAGTCTCCAGGAGGTCGACATATCTGTGTCAAAGTCTACAATCGTAAGAGTTCCCCGAAACAGATATAAATAAACCACTGAAAGTTCTGGAACAACAACAACAACAACAACAACAACTTACAGACAGAGGAGATAAAGATAAAGACCAATTTGTAATGAAATTCTGGAAAAAGGAGGAGGAGCTAGAGAAGGTGGGGCTCATGGTTCAGAGCCTATAACCTCATCTGTCAAGCATGGTGGAGGTAGTGCCGTGGTGGGGGCATGTGTGGCTGCCCAGCCTGATCTTCTATTGAAAATGCTCATGCTAATCTAAACCTACAACTAACCTTAACTTTAATCTGTACCTAAACCTAATCTACACCTTAATCTACACTTTACGCTACACCTTACCCAGAACCTTAATCTAAACCTACAACTAACCTTAACTTTAATCTATACCTAAACCTAATCTACACCTTAATCTACACTTTACGCTACACCTTACCCAGAACCTTAATCTAAACCTACAACTAACCTTAACTTTAATCTATACCCAAACCTAATCTGCACCTTAATCTACAACTAAACCTAATCTTAACCTAAACCCAATCTTAACCTAACCTTAATCTACACCTAAAACTAACCTTAACCTTCACCGTGACCTAACCTTAATTTACACCTAAACCTAACCTACACCTTAATCGACACCTAAACCTAATCTTAATCTAAACCCAATCTTAACCTAACCTTAATTTACACCTAAACCTAACCTACACTTTAACCTAATTTTAATCTACACTTTAATCTACACCTAACCCTAATCCTAATCTATACCTCAATCTACACTTAAACCTAACCTTAACCTTGACCTAACAATGTTCACCTAAACCTAACCTTAACCTACACCTTAATCTAACATTAACCTAACCCTACACCTAAACCTAACCTACACCTTAATCTACATCTAAACCCAATCTTAACCTAAACTTAATCTACACTTAAAACTAATCTTAACCTTCACCTAACCTTAATTTACACCTAAACCTAACCTAGACCTTAATCTACACCTTAACCTAAACTTAACCTACACCTTAATCTAACATTAACCTAACCCTACACCTAAACCTAACCTACACCTTAATCTACATCTAAACCCAATCTTAACCTAAACTTAATCTACACTTAAAACTAATCTTAACCTTCACCTAACCTTAATTTACACCTAAACCTAACCTAGACCTTAATCTACACCTTAACCTAATCTTAACCTACACCTTAATCTACACCTCAATCTACACCTAAAACTAACCTTAACTGTAACCTTAATCTAACATTAACCTAACCTTAACCTTAATCTACACCTTAACCTACGCCTTAATCTACACCTAAACCTAATCTACACCTAAACCTAATCTTAACCTAAACCCAATCTTAACCTAACCTTAATCTACCCCTAAAACTAACCTTAACCTAACATTAACCTACACCTAAATCCACATCCACACTGACCTTTATCTGCTCAGGTTTTGCAGCTTCAAAACTCGGGCCGGTGCTTTACAGTGCAGGTGGATAAGGACCTAAAGCAAACTAGAAGACTTTCTGAGGCACAGCATTGGAACGTTCTGCAATCACTGGACCTGGATCCAGTGCAGCCTGTGCTTTTTTCCCCCTTACTGAATGTAAAACATCCAAGAATGGGCAGGAACTGAATACAGCTGTAGTGAAGGCCTGACAGAACTTCATCAGGAAAGAAACCCAGCATCTGGTGATGTCCATGGTTTCCAGGCCTCAGGCGGTCATTGCCGGCAAAGGACTTGCAGGCACGTATTAAAAAGGACAGTGATTTATGATTATGCCGGGACGTCCAAGTGTTTGAGTCTCTAAAAATCAGAGAAGGTATGTATCTATGAAATGGCTGCGATTCTTACAGCGTTCACCCAATTTGGATGTAAATGTCCTCAGATTAAACCTGGATGTCTGTGAAATACTCGGATATACACTCATTTTTTCATTTCTACTTCAACAGGCTGTGGCAGCTAAAATAACAGTAAGCTGGACATAACTCTAAATTCAATCCTGATTGGTTTCGATTTTCCATTTTCCAATTCAAGACCGTAATGCTTTGGTTTTAGAGTGCAGTTCCTTTAATGAAATGCAGACCTGTAGTTTTTTACTCCACATCAATCAGCAGGCCTTCAATAATGACCTAGAAGGCCCTGAGGGTTCATTTGTGGTATGAATAGACCTGTAACAATATTAACAGCATTTTAAGTACAGCATTTATGATACGCACTACTTTGGGTAAAATGCTAACACCAGTTTCGTCATCTTCAGGTCCATTCATTCAGAATGATTTACACCGTGTACAGAAGCAGCTACAGTAGTTTAGTTTAAACCATGGAGAAAACTAAAAATGGACAAAGATGGAGATACATGGTTTTCACTGGACAGCAGTGATATGCTGGAACTGAGCTGCATAAACAGCCAGTGTCCAGTTGTTTTTAGAAAGGAAAGGAAGGGTTTATGATGCTGGGCATAGCACCCCAACTGTCAAACATGGTGGAGGTAGTGTTATGGAGTGGACGGTTAAGATTGGGTTAAAATTAGGTTTAGGTGCAGATTAAGGTGTTGGTTATGATTAGGTTTAAGTGATGAATAAGGTGTGGATTAAGATTAGGTTTAGGTGTAGATTTAGGTTTAGGTTAAGAATAAGGAGTAGGTTAAGATTAGGTTTAGGTATAGATTTAGGTTTAGGTTAAGAATAAGGAGTAGGTTAAGATTAGGTTTAAGTGATGAATAATGTGTGGATAAGGTGTGGATTAAGGTTAGGTTTAGGTGTAGATTTAGGTTTAGGTTAAGAATAAGGAGTAGGTTAAGATTAGGTTTAAGTGATGAATAAGGTGTGGATTAAGGTTAGGTTAAGGTTAAGATTAGGTTTAGGTGTAGATTAAAGTGTGGATTAAGGTTAAGTGAAGGTTAAGATTAGGTTTAGGTGTAGATTAAAGTGTGGATTAAGGTTAGGTTAAGGTTAAGATTAGGTTTAGGTGTGGATTAAGGTGTGGATTAAGGTTAGGTTAAGGTTAAGATTAGGTTTAGGTGTAGATTAAAGTGTGGATTAAGGTTAAGTGAAGGTTAAGATTAGGTTTAGGTGTAGATTAAAGTGTGGATTAAGGTTAGGTTAAGGTTAAGATTAGGTGTAGGTTTAGAATAAGGAGTAGGTTAAGATAAGGTTTCGGTGTAGAATAAGATGTGGATTAAGATTAGGTTTAGGTGTAGATTAAGATGTTGGTTAAGGTTAGGTTTACGGGTCGATTCTCAGTTGTGAGTTGAGTCTTTGAATGTAGAAATGAGTCGATTTACGGGACGATAAACAACCGACGTGGAGGTTGATGGTAGTAGATCAGGCTGGGCAGTCAATGGAGCTGGCTCCCTCGTATTTATTGGTGATGTGACTTTTGACAACAGCATTAGGACTTCTGAATTAGGGATCTTCTGAAGGCCTAGAAGCCCCTGACTGTTCCCTTCTGGTAGGTATAAACCTGTAACAACATTACCTACATCTTCAGGGGAGCATTCATGACAGAAACTATTTCATTTAAAAATGCTAACATGACCTCGCTACACCGTGTGCTAATTGTTGCTGGAACTTCCCGAAAAAACTAATCTGCACAAAGTTCGGCTGTTTACTCACTGACTCTTTACCCTACAGTGGTCATTTTCACAGCTGCCACGCAGAGGCCCGGCAGAGGATGAGCTCCATACGTCCCGTCAGGCTCTGTATGACAAGCTAAGGGGAACCCTCCACTGATTCACACAAGCCCACATACAGCTACAGCCAGCAGCCACTGCTGTCCATCTGCCTGACCGACAGAGCAAGCAGTGGAGCTGTACTAATGATCAGTCTCTCTCGCTCTATCGCTCTCTCTCTCTCACTTCTCTGACTCTCTAAGGCCCGGGCCTCTGCTCATCATTGCCCTCCTGTTGCCCAATTAGCCAGCATCACCGTTCACAATGCACTCCTGACCTTCACAGTACAGAGGTGCGAGATGCTAGCTGCTCAGTACTGCAATTCCCATCAGCCCCTGCTGTGCACGTTGGGGCCCTGAGCCGAGTTAATGGGGGTTGTGATTAGAGATACAGTCGAGGCGTTTAATTTGGGAAGATGTGGCGTGAATTTTGATGACCCTGATGCTAAAAACTGAAGCTGAAAGGCTGCAAAACATACAGGAGAGGCTAACAGTTGCTAGAAACACCATCCATAGCATCACTGAAAGGGAATATATGAGCGTAAGCCTTAGCCTAGGGTTACGGTCTCCTCACTCCACTATATGGAGTGTATGAAGGTCATCAGAAACGGGTTTGTCCAACTTTATATTGAGTGTCTGTAATAACTGTGTAATTACACATTAACAACCATGTAACAACACTGTAACTACTGATGTTTACAGATGACTGCAGCAGTACAGCCTGTGTAATTACACGTATACCATGTTTCACTTTGACTTATGTAATTACACAAGTGTTTCTCAATAGCTGTAACAGGGCAAGGCCTCTTATGTGGTTATAAATGTGTAATAAGATGAGGGCAACTGTGTTTATATAGATTTATTACACACGTTATTAGGTAGGGACCCCCAATCAGAGTCTCCCAATGCTAAGTGTCAGCAGATAACGATCTGATCTCTGTGTGTGTATAAATAATAATCCAGCCCCACAGTTTAGATCAGATGAGCTGCTGATTAATCGGTTCAGTGATCAGTTTCTATAATCAGACATTCTGGACTGATTGATTTAGTTTAGTCGAGACTTTTCTTAAAATGACTGATGATTTTATAGTGTTTAATATCTTATAATTCAGTCTGACTCTCCTCCCTGACCAATCAGCTACCAGCTCCTTTACAACACTGCAGTCTAATCACTTCCTCTGTGTGTGTGTGTGTGTGTGTGTAGTAGTAGTAGTACACACTGTGGACTGATATCTGTGGTTGTTGGTGTACTGGTGTGTAGTAACTGGTTTATAGTGGGTGAATGTGCTGTGTGTGATCTGGGTTTTTATAGCATGTGTGTGTGTGTGTGTGTGTGTGTGTGTGTGTGTGTGTGTGTATTAGCATTAGCCTCCACTCAGTTCTGAATGTGCTCATCAGTTCTGGTTTAAAAACAGACAAAGGTGTGCGGTTCTCCCGCTGGTAAAACAGAGCGTTTCAGTGAGAGTTTTATAAAGGTTCAAATATTATGGTCTGTTTTCATGTTCCACTGTAAAATAGCTCCACGCCGCAGAACCTCAACTCCTTTATTTACCTTCTGAGAACGTCCGCACTGCTGCTTACTGCTGGGAAGAATGTCTGTTAGTGGTGTCTTAAGGACACCAGATTACGATCTGAACACTGTGGTTGAAACAAAGGCTCGGAACTGGATTGGGATTAAAATAGTCGATACCCGATCCATTAAAATATGCCTGGATCGTGCCAATTACATTGAAGGACGGTATCAACTTGGACTGTCTTAAACAGATCCCATTTACATAAAGTGATCAGCCGTAACTTTAGGATCAGTGAAGTTGAAGTGTTAAAAGCAGGAACAATGGCCTAGCATAAGAATCTGAGCCACTTTGACAAGAGTCAAGTCTCCATAACATCAGGTAGGTCTTGTAGGATGTTGCCGGTATGCAGTGGTCAGCACCTTCCAAAAGTGCTCTAAGGAAGGGCAACCGTTGAACCGGCGACGTGAGGCTCACAGCTTACAGGCCTTAAAGGATCTGCTGCTGCTAACGTCTTGGTGCCAGGATCTACAGGACATATGTAGAGGCCATGTGGAGACCAAGCCTAGATGGTTCACAACAGGAGGTTCATACAGCAATATTAGGGTTCTAATGTTATGGCTGATCGGTGTTACGACCGGGATAAAAGGTACAACAACAAAAGCAGCCAAAAATGAACAGCCACTCTCGGCGTGTCTGGTCTGCTCGAAAATCAATGAAGGAAAAGAATCCATGAGAACAAAAGCCACCAAACTGTCAGCGACTTTCTGACAGACGCTTTTTCCTCTTTGTCTGAAGCCAAGCAGGAATTCAGGCCTCAGACTCTGAAAGCTTCCCACCATGCCTTAACATGTCAGAGCGATCGCAGTGATCACCGCCGCGCTGCCACTGTGGATTTCGCTCCCGCGCTTTCGCTTTAATGCCATGCATCTCAAAAAGACGGCGAGCGCCTGCTTCGCCCTGGCGGCTGTCTGCACCTATCTGAGTGGGACGGCCTCTTCCAGAGGTCGAAAGGTCAGCCACACCCAGCCGAGTGGGCTGCGGGAGACTGTGGGGGGTTTTGGAGGAGGAAAACGTCCCACGTGAAAGCTGAATCATCATCTAACGGCTGGTTGCTCAAACAGACGACGAGTTTATGAAGTCTTTTCACCCTAAACGGCTTCGTTGATGAATGACTTCGTTATCAGAACGACTCCAGCTCCTCTTGTACTGGTGTCTTTACATAATCTATAAATGGTCATCACTGATGTTGACATGGCCGCATTCCTCAGTAACTGCAGGAACGTACAAACTGGTGGGGCTACCCTTTGCTAACAGAAGTGTGTCCTGAAAACCCTTGCAACCATGCAGGATACAAAGGAAACCACCTGGAGGTCATTGCACCCACCTAGCCACCCCATAGCAACAGCGTAGGCACTAAAGGAATCATTCAGCCCAAGCAACCACCCAGTAACACCCAAACGGCAATCTGGGTCCTATATATCGAACCTCTGCGGACTAATAGTCTGTACATCCCTCTTGCACCTTCAGGGGATACCAAGGCATACGAAAAAATTTGGAATTGGCAATCATGGCAACGACCTAGGTAGCATAGCAGCCACTTTGCAACCCCAGAGCCACAACCTGGGTAGTATAGGAAAGGCTTGGCCAAAGCAACCGCATAGTAACTCCCTTGCAATCACCTGGATGCCACAGCAATCACTTAACAACCCCAAAGCAACAGCCTGGGTACTGTACATTTGCAACACCCTCGCAACCAAGCAGGATACAAAAAGCAACCACCTGGATGTCACTGCAACCACACCAACAATACGAATCAGTTCATAGTACATCACAGTAGGCCTGGATTTAGGACGCAGGGTTTATGGTCTTTAAGCGGGTGAACTTTAGAGGGGTGGTGCTTCCTCTTCTTTCTCCTCCAGGGTGCTGCATATCTGCCAGCGTAATGCTACAAGGTGTAAGCGTACGCTTTAATGGGGTTAAAAAAAAAAAAAAAAAAAGATAACGGGCTCTTCTCTTCCCCAGACTGGGCCCTCTTCCACCTACTGAAAGATACTGTTGAGTGATGACAGCGTGCATATGGGCGGAAACATGAGACAGGAAGAAGCAGTGACAGATAAGAAGACAAAGAGAGCGAGAGAGAAAAAGAGAGTGTGCATGAGAGAGAGAGAGAGAGAGAGAGAGAGAGAGAGAGAGAGAGAGAGAATGAGCGAGTGTCAAAGCACAATAATGAGTGTGTGAGGCAGAGAGATGAAGAATGAAAGGGAGAAAAGGAACACGAGAGAGACAGAAGATAAAAAGGCAAATAAGAATAAAAGGAATGTTTGAGAGGAAGGAAAACAGATGACCAGGGAGAGAGAGAGAGAGAGAGAGAGAGAGAGAGAGAGAAAGAAAGAGGGGTGGACAAGGGGAACAAGGAGCACACCTTTCCTCAGCTTTGATCATCATCAAAGCATTGGCGGCTGCCATATCGGCCAAACACAACAATTTCCACTGTGTTTGTGTACGAGTGCATGTGTGAGTATTGCGACATACACACACACACACACACACACACACACACACATAAACAGTCATATTTCCCTGGCTTGGAATAAACTCCGCCCACTATTATCAGCCCCACTTCCCATATAGGAGCAATTCTAGACTACAGTCCATCTGTTTCTCTGCATTCCCCGTTAGCGCCTTTCAGCCTGCTCCCTCTTCAATCCTCAGGACCCCACAAGACTGACCACCCCAGAGCAGACTGTAGTAATTGGGTGGTGGGTCATTCTCAGCCCTGCAGAGACTGCACTGACATGTTGGTGGTAGTTTTAGTAGTGTGGGTTGCGCTGGTGGTACGAGTAGTAGGTCAGACACAGCAGTGCTGCTGGAGTGTTTAAACACTGGGTCCACTCACCGTCCACTCCGTTAGACTACCTAGTTGAGGCCACCTTGTAGATGAAGGTCAAGTCAGAGACAGAAGCTCTTTGTGTTGGTCATCCTCTAGTGCTTCCAGGACGGCTGTTGGCTGGAGATCTCTGGTTGGTGGACTGTTCTCGGTCCAGCAGTGACTCTGAGCTGTTTAAACACTCCAGCAGCACTGCTGTGTTCAGTGTAGTGTATGTAGTGATAAGGGCACAGATGTGGGCACAGCGCCCGACTCCTTAAACCTTGTCCCATCAATCAGCAACGATGGGGTCATCTACACCACTACCAGGCACCTTGCATTAGCACTCCAGACTGTGAGAGGGAGTGTGTGTGTATGTATGTATGTGTGTGTGTGTGTGTGTGTCCAATACAGCATTCAGACAGGCTCACAAGACGTGTCTGCCGTCAGCTGCGCACACACACACACTTACTTGTTCTCTAGAGATGGAAGGCGTCTGTGGGCAGATTGGTCCGCAGAGCCTGTCGAATTTCCTGCCGTAGACGAGGCCGAGGACACGCTGTAAACAGCCTCTATCACTGCGTCTGTGTGTGAAGAGCTAGTGGAGTGTGAAATAGATCCAGGGGCTTTCAGGTGTGGGAGACGGTGAGGCGTTAAACACGTCCGCTGCTCCGACAAAAGGGAGCACAGCTCGGACGCCAAGCGCTCCGTTTACCTACAGCAACCTGTTGGCTGGAAGCTGGGCCCCTGAGTGCTAAAGTGTTGGAGGGACATGTGGGAGTGTTTGCGCAAGCATTAAGAAATGCCCCCTGAGCGCCTTTAATGGGGTGAGAAGGCAGCCGGTTGTGACACGACTTGTGGACACAGATGGCAGGGGCAGGGACCCATCGCGCCATCCCGACTGTTTGCACATAATTCGCAAATATCAGCTCCTTACGCACAGCCTGGCCCAGCTTACCGGACTAGGTCAGCAGAAATCTACTGTGGGCGATGTTTGACCAGGACCGCTCAAACTGGTCAAGCTGGATAGGCTGGTTGACCATCTTAGCTCGAGTTTGATGGTTTAGCTGGTCTACCGGCATGACCATCCTGACCTCGGTCAACCAGCATGATCAAGGAAGCTAGCATGATTACTAGCATGGCCATCGCAAGCATGCTAGTTGAACAGCACAATTTCCGTGACGGGGTTGTTGGGCTAGAAATAAACAATGTAAGAAACATCAGACTTTGCTATTTTGTGTGGCTCAAATGAGGTCACTTCCTCTGCATGATGTCATTTAAAGCAACATTACAACATAATTTAGAGAAAAAACAAGTCAGTGTGACGGGGTGGTAAGCACACAAACCTATTATATACACCGTATGGACAAAACTATTGGGACACCTGCTCATTTATGGCTTTTTCATCATTTGAGTTTGTTATCCAGCATCTCTGCTGGGAAGAAGGCTTTCTACTAGACTTTGGAGCAGCATTGCCGTGAGGATTTGATTGTATTCGGTAACAAAAGCATTAGTGAGATCAGGAAGTTGGATGATCGAACCCCAACCTTCACCATCCCCAACTAATCCCAAAAGTTGCTCCAAAGCTCAATGCTGGAGGGGCTTTGTACCCCCACCTCCAGCCCACGCCTGGCATTAGGCAGCATGGTGCCAACAGGTTGACGTTTATGTGCTCCAGAGAGGCCATATTCGGTTGGCAGTACATCTCTACAGGGACTAGAGAAACTGTGTCAGCAATGTGTGCAACTGAAAGTAGCTGAATGCTTTCATTAGGAAGGGTGTCCACAAACTTTTGCACATAGTGCATCTTATGTAATCAGAGACATGTTTATTAAATTGCTCATTTGATTGATTGCTGATTCACCCGTTTCATAGGAGGACTCTTCCCTGCTTCCCTGCTGAAGTGATGTGACAGCGTGGGTGTGATGTCCTCCCAGGCCAGCATGGTTCGGAGGCCCTGGTGCCTGCTTTGGCTCAGTCGAGGTGGGTTCGGGTTGTAAAAATAGGGAAAGACAAACAGAGGCAGAACAATGCAAGGCGTGAAAAACGTGTTGCGTGCCGCGGCGTGCTAGCCTGAGGCGCCTCCGGCCTGCTGAGAGTGGACCCCGATGGCCCAGCTGGGGCTTTTCTAGGCCTGCCTAAAGCTGAGGGAGCAGAAGAGCTGCAGTATCGAACAGACCGCTGGCCTCTTTTCATCATTCCTCTTACAGTTCGCTCCGGGAGCGGCTAAATTTGACATTAGCGAAGATAATTACCGTGCGACACATTAATCTCTCGCTGTCCTGCACGCATTGATTTGAATGTATGCTCATGTTCGTCTCTCTCTCGCTTGCCACACACACACACACACACACACACACACACAGAGAAAAGCATACAAGGGCTGGGCTCAGTTCTGCGAGGCTTTTGATTCGAGTGGGTATTCATTCGATTGTGTCGGGGAAAGTTTTTTGTTGGAGGGTGGGGAGGGGAGGTGCTGAGCGAAGTAGGAAATGGCCTCTTTTGAATGAAAGGAAGAAAGCAGAACATAAAGCGTGTTACATAATCAAAGCGAAATCTGCTTCAGTAACCACCCCCCCCCCCCCCCCCCCCCCCGAATAAAGGTGTCGTTTTTCATAACCGTTTACAGACCATGTGCTTCCAACTCCCAGAAGTATCCAACTGCAGCACTGCACTTTCAGTACTTCCCAACTCCCTTACTAGTACGCCTCTAGTGGCGCATTGTGAAACTGCAGGAAGCTGCATTTTCAGCTCCCCTGGGCTGGGTTTTACACATGGCAGCTCTGCCATGAGCTTGAGCACAAGATGATGATCCTAAAAACACGCCTCAGGATGCACAAAGGACGACCTCAAGAGGTGCAAGCTGAAGGTTTAGCCATGGTCCTCACCATCCCCCGACCTGAGCATCATCAAAAATCTGTAGCCCAAGAATCTCACAGAACTAGAACCTTGAACCTTGAGGACAAGATAATGATCCTAAACATGCCTCAGGATGCACAAAGGGCGACCTCAAGAGGTGCAAGATGAAGGTTTAGCCATGGTCCTCACCATCCCCCGACCTGAGCATCATCAAAAATCTGTAGCCCAAGAATCTCACAGAACTAGAACCTTGAACCTTGAGGACAAGATAATGATCCTAAACATGCCTCAGGATGCACAAAGGGCGACCTCAAGAGGTGCAAGATGAAGGTTTAGCCATGGTCCAAAAATCTGTAACCCAAGAATCTCACAGAACAAGAAGCCTTTAGAAGTAAAATGGACAAAAATATTGGGACATACCTCTTTATTATTAAATTCAGGCGTTTTACACACTGTTGCCATAGGTGTATAAAGTCAAGCCCACACAGAGCCCTGACCTCAAGCCCACCCAACAACTTTGGGATGAACTAAAACGGAGACTGAGGGCCAGACCCTCGACCTCACAAATCCTCTCCTGGATAAATGGGCACTGCTGCCGATGAAGTGTCACCAGGCAGTTAACGCACTCTTAGGAAAGCACCAGGTAGCATCGGCTAGCAGACACCTGTGTCGGCCAGCATCAGACTGAAATGATGTGGGGGAGAGAGGGCGAGCCATCTTCCCACCTGCAGAGAGTAAGATCAGTTGTGCTCTCTTGGGCTCCGGTTGCTGATGGCAGGCAGCATGACCCAGGATTCCAACCAACGAACCCATATAGTTTATTTTGACTAGGCCTGAAGAGACTTTGGCCTCGATCTCATTTGGACATGGACTCAACCTCCTTTAGATGAACTGTATCACTTGTTCCATCAATACATCCATCTATTCTGCATCTTCCTAGTCAGGGTAACGGTGCCTACCGAAGCCTACCAGAATCATTGGTGCAAGGCAGGTACACAGGGCTCCCTGCACAGAGCACCAGTCCATCCCAGTGTACCACACAAACCCTTCCATTCACACACTCATACCCAGGAGCAGTGTAGCCTGGCTATTTTAACTACTATGCGTT
Organism: Salminus brasiliensis; assembly: GCF_030463535.1. NCBI lineage: Eukaryota > Metazoa > Chordata > Actinopteri > Characiformes > Bryconidae > Salminus > Salminus brasiliensis. The sequence goes on along the minus strand of NC_132886.1, from coordinate 36,691,391 downwards.
CTTTATAGGTGGGAGGAAAGCGGAGTACCAGAAGGAAACCCACGTGAACACAAGGAGAACACACCAAACCCCTCTCATAGTGGCCCCATATCGTTTATTTTTGGACTTTGGACTTGACTTGAACTTGCTCTCATTTGGAATTGGTCTTGACTTGGACTCAAACCTCCTGTCGATTCATCTGACATGTGCTTCTTTAGTTTAGATGCTAGGCTAACATTGCTAACAAACACTGTAAATCAATACACGGCCAAAAATGTTGCATAACTGCTTAAACCACATCCAGATATTCATTTGTTTGACATGATGAGACACATCATGTTCATTTTGTAGTTTTCAGCATTTTTGGTTACCGAACAATTTTCCATGAGTAATTTTATAGCATTGGTGTCCTATGAGGTCACTGTAATGCTAAAGTGGGAAAGAAATGAGGGCGTAAACCTTTAGCAGGCACTCTAAGGCAGTTTGAATGGGAGTGGGGGTCCCCTGTCATGACGTCCAGCGAGTCTGGTCGTTCCATCAATGGTGGAACCCTTACAATTCTCCAGTCTGAGGTAAACCTGACGAGACCACTATGGGTCATATATGTAAGCGCAGTGCCTCAATAAGGCCCGGGGGCAGTGTGCTTTTTTAAGCCAGGGTGGCGAAGGGGAAGGCATGGGTCGTTCCATCTGAAGGAAAATAAACACGTCGTGCAAGTGACGACAGGCAGGCGCGGAGACCCGCCGCTAGCCGTGCAACACGGAAAATGAATAACAGAAAGCCATCTTCACCCAGAAGCCCCGCAGTGTAATTTCACATATGCACCAGCTTAGCTGTGCAAACACGGCTGCTCTACTTCACGCTGACGATAAACAGATCTGATCTTTATTAGACCGTTATCAACTGTTTCCACCAGCCCGGCAAATCTGTCCAACGTGTTCAGAACATGCAGTGTCTGCTTCCTATAAAAGTGACAGTTTTCGCTGAGCTTGCTCTCTAAAGCTAGCATATGGCTGTTTCAGTGGTACAGCCAGCCACATTCCTGGATTCAGGAACATGTGCTATGTCCAATCACTGTCTGATATGCACCACAACCTAACCAAATCGCTTCTTACCAGATTCTTTCTGGTCAGGGTAACGATGGCTCCGAAGCCTACCTGGACTCATTAGGCGCAAGGCAGGTATACCCCCTCCTGGACAGAGCACCAGGGTACCACACAAACCCTTCCATCCACAACCCTAGGAGCAGTTTAGCCTAGCCGAGTCACCTACTATGTGTTTTTGTAGGGTGGGAGGAAACCAGAGTACCAGAAGGTGACCCACATGGACACAAGGAGAACCGGAGCAGGAAGCAAACCCACAACCCTAGACCTCTGGAGCTGTGTGGCACCAACACTACTTGCTGCACCACCATGACGACTTCTTCTGGGCCTCTTTAAGTCAGGCCAGGACAGTCCAAAAGTGGACGCTCATAGGCGTCTCCCGTCAGTCTCTGCTAAGTGTAACTTTCTACAACCGCGCAGGAAGAAGACCAAGGTGAAGACCAAGCTCTTCAGATCCGAAACAATCCACAGGTGTCTCTGTCCATCCTTCCACTGTGAGACGACCTTCAGATCGCTGTGCTTCTGGAAGGACATGGAGCTGACTGATGTAGGCTGACGCTGCTGCAGTTCTCTGAACAACAGGCTGACCACCCCAGAATCCAGACCTCAATATCATTGAATGTGTTGAAAGCAGGTTCATAAAAAAAAGAACACTAGAGGGGTATATAATGCTAACCCAGCATTGACTTGTGGAGCAATGGAACAATGTACTCTGGAACTCCATCCAATACTTGTGGAGGTGGGGTGGGGACCATACAACATCCTGACCTTACATACGCTCTCGTCTCTGAATGCATTCAAATCCTCACAGCAATGCTTGTCCAAAATCTAGTAGAAAGCCTCAAGTACCCTTAAATAAACAATGCATGAGCAGGTGTCCCAATACTTTTGTCAATATAGTACTGTATATAACAGCATAACCATCTGTGCTTTAGGGGTGCTACGTTCATGTGCACGAATAACTGGACATGGTCCGGGACCGCCCGAAAACATGCCGGGCTGTGCCTCTGGGTCGTGTCACTCGAGCTGCAGTACGCCGGACTGAACTGACCTACATGCATGGTCAGAGTTTTCTTCGGCTGCTGCGGAAATGTCATAATATTTCCCAGCCATGATGAACTGTTTGAGCGGGTTTTTGGAGGCAGTCCGAGAGGTCACCTAAACTTAACGTTGGGGGAGTGTTAGTGGGGGTGGGTGGGGGGGGGGGTTGTGTGTGTTCTCGGACTGTAACTGGCACGGCTGGGCGTTGGGGTCCGGCAGCCAAGCGAGCGCTTTGTCCTGACGATATGCAGGCCTGACCTTAAGCACTGGCACAGAATTCCTGGCTGCTTCCGATTGCTCCAGCACAAATACAGTTCTCATTTTTCACCCTCCCTCTCGCGCTCACGCTCACTCGCTCTCGCTCACTCGCTCTCTCTCTTTCTTTCCAGTCCTGACTGTGCATGGAAATGCACCTCCAAGCGTGCCTGGGAGCGTGCAGTGAGAACCAGCCTTGCTATTTTTACAGTCTCCTGTCATTTGCAGTTTGCTGTAACACTTAAATAAAAAATTAAAAAAGAAAGAAAGAAAGAAACTATATGGCCGAGCAGGGAGAGAGATGCGTTTGCTCAAGCTCGGGCCATCTAGGGACACAATTGGCTGATTGTTTTCCTCCCAAACTTTCCAGGGCAGTCCAGGGAACACCTCTCCCTCTCGCTCTCTCTCGCTCTCTCTCTCCCTCTCTCTCTCGTGGCACGGTAGGCACTCAAGCCAAATGCAAGAGAAAGAGCGGAACACAGGGCAGAGGGAAGGGAAAGAAAAAGTGGGTAAGACTGTTTCGCTTCATGAGCGAGCAGTTGCCAGAGATCACGGATGAAAACGTGGGAATCAGTGCCCCCTGTAGGCCACTGTTGGCAGTGATGCACCCTGGCTGAGCCAGTCTGAGCTCAGCGAAATGTAGCAGGGCTGAAAAAGCACCAATGGGAATTCTAGTTTTCATAAATCGCTGCATGGTGTATTGTGGTTTGGATGCCACCATTAGGATCCTCAAGATTTTTGACCTGTATGTGTACATTCTGTACCATGGTCGCCATGGTAACAAACAAAATTGGTTTGTCATGTTTTTTTTATTTGTCTAATTTTCCCTTTTTTCTTCCAATTCAGTACTGCCAATTAACCCCAACCTCAACAGGCTATACAACCCAGACCACACATACAGTTTAAGGGCTATTAAAAAGCTAAACCTGGGGTGCAGACATGCCCACCTCTTGGTCCGATCACCACTGCTAGGCTCGGGATTCAAACTTGCACCCCCAGGTCACGGCATAGTGGTAGCGCATTAGACCACTGAGCCACTCTGAAGACCGGAGTACTGCATCTACCTCCTTCTTTCAAGTAAAAAGATAAGAAAGTCTCCTTCTGAAGGCTGTGTGCGTTGCTATGGTAACGTAAACAAAATAGTCTGCCGAAAAAATGAAAACCAGACCGTTCTGGAGTGCGCCCTGGCGATTTCTGCGGAGTGTTTTATCATATTTCTGTTTTGTAGTTAAACTTTGATGAACACTTTACTAAACACATCTAAGGTGGCTGTGAAGGAGTTGCTAGGCAGTTGCTATGCTGTTTCAAGTGGTTGCTTTGGTGAGGCTAAGTGGTTGCAATGACATCCCAGTTACTTGCATTGGTGGCTGCGATGGTATCTATGGTGATTTCTTGGGTACCACTATGTGGTTCCTCATAGGCAGTTGCTATGCTGATGCAAGTAGTTGCTTTGGCAAAGCTAAGTGGCTGTAATGGTTGCCAGTTGGTTCCCAAGTATTTCTTTTTTTGTTGTTGTTGATGGTGTATTCCAAAAGGTTGCTAGGGTGTTGCTAGGGTACTCCAGGTGTTTGCTTGGGTGCTAGGTGGCTGCTGTGGTACCTCTGGTGGTTGCTACTACATCTCAGGTGCCTGCTATCGAGTTGCCAGGCGTTTGTTCTGCTGTTCCACGTGGTTGCTTTGGTGAAGCCAAGTGGTTGCAGTGGTGCCACATTCAGTTGCCAATGTGCTGATAAGCAGTTCCGATGGTGTTCCTGGTGTTTGCTAAAGTGTGTTTTTGGCTGCTGTGGTATCTGTGGTGCTTGCTTGGATGCTGCAAGGTGGCTACTATTATATCTCAGGTGGTTGTTCTGGTGTTGCTAGGCAGTTCCTATGCTATTCCAAGTGGTTGCTTCGGTGAAGCTAAGTGGCTGTAATGGTATCCCAGTTGGCTCCCAGGTATTTCTTGTTGTTGATTGCGTGTTGCTAGGGTGCTAGGTGGCTGCTGTGGTACCTCTTGAGGTTGCTACTACATCTCAGGTGCCTGCTATTGAGTTGTCAGCTGTTTGTTACACTGTTGTCACGTGGTTGCCTTGGTATCTCTGGCTGTTGATAGGGTTTTGCTATGGAATTCTTAGTGGTTCCTAGGGTGTTACTGTGTGCTTGATATGGTCTAAGTGGTTGCTGTGGTATTCCGCATTGTGGCAATATATCCGAATGGGTTCCCCTGGGCTTTAAATGTAGCGGCTTCAACCACTGACGCAGGTCGGCTTCTTTAAAAGCGTGATTTTAGGGAGTCCACATCTCTGGTAAAGGTCTCCTACGTCTGATCCTGATTCTAATACCCACCCACAGCTTTCAGCTCGGTATCTGTGGTGCCTGGATGGTTGAGATGCTTGAGACAAGACACATCTTTATTGGTGTTTTATTTACCCTCACCTAATCCTCCATTCCCTCTTCCTTTCTCCTCCTACTCCTCTCTCTCTCGCTTGCTTGCCCTCTCCAGACGCTTTGATGCTCGCCCAGCCCTCGAACACATCCCTGCAGCAGGCTCATTTGCAGAATCCTAATAGAGTTCTCAAGAACCTGGACACATTTCTCAAGCCTCCACACTCCAAAAAAGTCGCAAATCTCCAAATTAGACATTTGCTGTAAGGTCTGTGACCCCGGCTTAGCCGCAGAAAAGCAGAGAGGCGGTGGGGGTTGAGGGAGATTACGCGGCCGGCGCACAACTTTCCCACTTTCTCAGAGCCCAAATCTGGACTTAAGGCTTTTGCGCATAAACAGAACGGGACGGGGATGACGCGCCGATCTGGAAAGGAAGCTTTTTCAAGAGTCCTTGAAGCGGCATTCCCTCATGGCTGTATAAAAAGTGCATTTCGGAATTAGGCTTAGATGAAAGCTCTTGTAAAGTGGCGGAGGATGTAATGAAAGTGAAATTCTTGGAAATGCAAACGGACGGAAAAACACTGCGATAGCTTAGCTGCTCGCTAACCGTTTGTGTCAACAACTCGGAGAAGGACGTAGAGTGTGAGGCAGGGACATGCTGGAACTCCTTAGTTATGCCATGGTGTTGATATGCCATGGTGTTGATAAGCACTTGTTAAGGTATTTCAGGTTGTTGTTTGTTTGGGTTTGGCTAAGTAGTAGCTATGTTATGCCAAGTGGTTGCTAGGGTGTTGCTATGTATTCCTGGTGTTTGCGTGGGTGTAAGGTGGCTGCAGTGGTACCTCTGGTGTTTGCTACGGGTTGCTAGGTGTTTTCTATGCTGTTCCAAGTGGTTGCCATGGTGTTGATAAGCACTTGTTAAGGTATTTCAGGTTGTTGTTTGGGTTTGGCTAAGTAGTAGCTATGTTATGCCAAGTGGTTGCTAGGGTGTTGCTATGTATTCCTGGTGTTTGCGTGAGTGTAAGGTGGCTGCAATGGTACCTCTGGTGTACCTCCTGTGGATAGTTGCTATGTTATTCCATGTGGTTTCTATGGTGCTAGTTTGATATGCCTGGTGTTTGCCAGGGTACTAGGTGACTACTATGGTATCTATAGTGTTTGTTTGGGTATTGCTGGGTGGTTACCGTTATATCTTAGGTGGCTGTTATGGAGATGCTACACAGTTGCTATGCTGTTCCAAGTGGTCGCTTTGGTGAAGCTAAGAGATAGATATTTCAGGTTGTTGCTAGCGTGTGGCTTGGTAGTTGCTATGTTATTCCAAGAGGTTGCTAAGCAGTTCCAAGGGTATTCCTGGTGTTTGCTAGAGTGCAATGCAGCTGCCATGGTGTCTATGGTGTTTGCTTGGGTGCTGCTAGGTGGTTACTATCAGATTTTAGGAGGCTATTAAGGAGTTGCTAGGCTTGCTCTGGTATCTTTGGTCGTTGATAGGGTTTTGCTGTGGTATTCCACAGTGTAACATTGTGGTTGATATGGTCTCCTAAACAACAAGGCAACAGCTAGGTGGTTTCTGTGGTACTTCACATTGTGGCCAGAGTGGGACTAAGATTTTGCCCAGTCATGCTGGTCATTCCTGAGTCTACGCAACCTTAACAAGCTCGTCTTGGCTGATCGACCACATCTGGAATCTGGCTGAAGTAGGGAACGGAAATATGCACAGTGGCAATCTATTAATAATTCATGCTTAAATACTGGTGAATCTGCTGAACACACACTCACTACCCTCTGATCCTTCTGCAGTGTCCACAAGTAGCGTAACTGGTGTATAATTGGTCAAATAATGGTAAAATGTCTGTGCCAGCAGGCCAATTCCTGACTGTGGGTCATAATCGAAAAATGACTCACAGACTCCAGCTGTTAGCACATAAGCTAACATATGTGCTATTAAAAATATCGTAAGTAAGCCGCTATGTCCCGTTATGTCCCAAGTAGACGTGCAGGCTTCAGAACCACTGATGTTCAAAGTTTTCATCCCATTAGAAGAAGAAACAATCCATTAGTTTTTCCAAATTGAAAGTGACCCAGCCGTCTAAGTGTTGGCCCTATAATCAGGAGATCCCTGGTGGTGCCACAGCCATCTGTTGCTGGAAGACCTTACTCTCTCTCTGACTGGGTAAGATGGCCCTCCCTCTCCCATCATCAACAGGGGGCGTCTGTTAGCTGACAAAGGACAACCATCAGTTAGCGTATATCAAGGAAGACTGTCAACATTGGCAGAACACTGCGGTACATAAAAACAGCCTTCACCTTCACCTCCATGATGAAGCACTGATGGTAGCACTGTGCGATAGCTAGTGGGTGGGAGTACTTCCAGTTCCCAACAACTAGCCAGATCGGGTTGGCTAACTAGCTAACGTCAGGGGTCAAAGTATGGTTTCCTATATAATGGCTTGCTCACCATAGCTTAAAGTACTGTATAACTGAGCCAAATTGGACTTGCGCCACAGAGAGTGATGGCAAGAGCCCAGAAATGTAGAAATCGACTAGCACTCGAACTGCAATGGCCTAGGATTCGACTTGGGCTAGCACCCCAGTGAGTAGTATCCATGCTTAGAGGGAACTTTTGGATCCCAGCCTTTACAAACTAGCTAAGGGTATATTCTGAGTAAATAGTGAAGTAGTGATTCCTCCCTTATCGGCATAAAATTCAGTCCTGGTTCCTCAAGCAGCCAATGTGCTGAGACAGCCTTGCCCGCCGTCTCTGCTAGGCACCTTTGTGTCTGTCTCCTGTGCCAGCGTCCAGCCACACACAAGCAGCTCTTTCAGCCAGAGCTCCCCCCCAGCCCTGAGTGAACTTAAATAAATCTAGCACACGTGAGCCCGGGCTACCCCCTTTTCATTCAGGATGGAGGGAAATAAATACCAGTGCAGGGACTGAGCCATGCTCCGCTGGGGTTTGGACAGAGGGACAGAGAGAGAGAGAGAGTGCGAGAAAGAGAGAGTGAGCGAGAGAGAGAGAGAGAGAGGCTGGAACAAGATCCCATCTGAGCTACAGAAGGGAGGCCCCCCTCAGATCTCCCGAAAATCCCCCTGCTTTGTTTACCGCCTCTCCTCGAGCCCGGATTGGGAAAATATACACCTCGTCCGTCGCAGACTCCCCTGTGGGCTTCCACTGCTTTCTGAGAACAGGTCTCATTACCGTCATCTGCTCACTCCAGCGCTCCACCAGCACCTGCTGTCCGTCTGCCCAGCCTGCCCTCGTCCTGACTTTACAGGAAAACGTGTATAAATACAAGACTGTCAGCGCGAGGTCCAATATACTTGACCGTTCAACCCACGAGTGCAGAGACTAGCCTGCTTTGTGGACTCGACTGGAACTTGAACCCCAGAGAACCGAGGCTTGATTCGGACTTGAACCCCAGAGAGCGATCACTCGACTTGGACTAGTTCTCCAGGGATCTAAGGCTTAACTTGGACTCAAACCTAGGAGACTCGATACTTGACTTGGACTCGCACCCCAGAGAGCGAACACTCGACTTGGACTCGTTCCCCAGTGACCTAAGGCTCGACTTGGACTCGCATCACAGAGACTCAAGACTTGACTTGGACTCGCACCCCAGAGAGCAAACACTCGACTTGGACTCGTTCCCCAGTGACCTAAGGCTCGAATTGGACTCACATCACAGAGACACGATACTTGACTCTGACTCAAAATTCGGAGACTTAAGACTTAACTTCACCTTGAATCCCAGAGACCCAACTTGGACTTGCACCACAGAGAGTTATAATACAACTTGAACCCCAGAAACCTAGGACTCGACTAAGACTCGCACCTAGGATTGGACTTGGGCTATAGCGAACACTCAACTTGGACTAGTTCACTAGTGACCTAAGGCTTGACTTGGACTCGCACCCCAGAGAGTGAACACTCGACTTGGACTCGTTCCCCAGTGACCTAAGGCTCAACCTGGACTCGCATCACAGTGACCCAAGACCCAACTTGGACTCGCACCCCAGAGAGCGAATACCAGACTTGGCCTCGTACCCCAGTGACCTAAGGCTCGACTTGGACTCGCATCACAGAGACTCGATACCCAACTCAGACTCAAAATTCTGAGACTTAAGAATTAACTTCTCCTTGCATCCCAGAGACCCAAGACCCAACTTGGACTCGCACCCTAGAGAGCGAAGACCAGACTTGGACTCGTACCCCAGTGAGTCCAAGTCAAGCCCTGGGTCACATCACAGATACTCAAGATATGACTTGGACTCACATCATGGAAAGCGATAGCAAGGCTTAGACTTGCACCCCAGAAACCTAGGACTTGACTAGGACTCACACCCCAGATCTAACTCTAAAGATCTGACTTGGACTCACATCACGGAAAGCGATAGCAAGGCTTAGACTTGCACCCCAGAAACCTAGGACTTGACTAGGACTCACACCCCAGATCTAACTCTAAAGATCTGACTTGGACTGGCACCCTAGAGACCCAACACATATGAGGTTTGCAGTAGACACCCCAGAAACTCGCTGAAGACTGAAGACTCGCACAATTTCAGCCTTTCAGTTTATGAAAGAGACAAAACAACTTTAAGCATCTTTATTCTTTAGAGCTTCAGCAACCTTCAACTGGACTGATTATTGCACCAACCAACAAGCACACTTGCTATTCAAACTGCAGACTAAGCGAGCTGTTCGTGTCTCACTTCTGAGGGCTTCAGATCTGGCCTTCACACTGAAGGTATAATGAATAATGAAAGCCTCATTATTTTAAGCCAAGTTGATCTGGGCAGGTTTTGAGTTTTTAATGCCTGTAGTGTAGAACAAGGCTAAATATTTTAACTAAAGACTCCAGACTCAACTCAGACCCTCACCTCAGAGTCTTGCAACTCAACTCAGACTCCAGACTCAACTTGCATTTGTGGCACAGCGACTCAATACTTTCTCAGACTCCCACTCCAGAGACTCAAGACTTGAACCTGAACCTCAGAGACTTGATACTTGATTCAGACTCTCACCCAGAGGCTTAAGTCTCAGCTGTGATTTGCACCCTAAAGACCCAAAACCTGACTCGGACTAGAGACTTAATTCTCAACTCAGACTTTTAGCCCAGAGACCCGAAACCCGACTCACACTCTGACCTTGAACACTCAAGACTCAATTTAGACTTTAAAATTTGGACTTCTGAGACTCTAGATTTGACTTGGACTCACACCCCAGAGAGCGAACACTCAACTTGGACTCGTTCCCCAGTGACCTAAGGCTCGAGTTGGACTCGCATCACAGAGACTCAAGACTTGACTTGGACTCGCACCCCAGAGAGTGAGCACTCGACTTGGACTCGTTCCCTAGTGACCTAAGGCTTAACCTGGACTCGCATCACAGTGACCCAAGACCCAACTTGGACTCGCACCCCAGAGAGCGAACACTCGACTTGGACTCGTTCCCCAGTGACCTAAGGCTCGACTTGGACTTGAACACTCAAGACTCAATTTAGACTTCAAAATTTGGACTTGTGAGACTCTAGATTTGACTTGGACTCACACCCCAGAGACAGAAGATGTGACTTGGACACTCCAGAGACCTCCAGACCTCCCGTCTGATTAATGCATCCTTCCACAGTATCCGCATCAGCAGTCGGGCTGTATTTTACTTTGGTCAAAGTGGAAAGCAAAGTGTAACGTTTGTAACAACAAGGAATTGAACAGCCCAGGAGCGCTGCCAGGGATTTTAGGCCCCATTAAAAGATATTACACTGGGCCCCGGTCACTCAAAGGCCCTTAGAATCGTTTCTAACTTTCCCCGCAAAACGGCGCCCCTGCTACAGCCCAATACTTGTGCCTGGCTTTTGTCATTATCCACCCGAAAGTCCGAAGAAAGTCTGAAGTGCAGACCTGACTCTAACTGTAACTTGAAGGTAAATGTAATTGGTTATGTAATTACATATGTAATTGCATTGAAGTAGTACAGAAAAACAATAAGCAGAGCAGTAGACAGACCACCCCCCCCCCTCCACCAGCTCAGCAAGGTCAGGAAAAATTCAATCACAAGCCTCAAAAAATCTGTGGCTGTGGATAACGAGACTTCTCCATTCTGTCCTCCAGGCCACGACACTGCAGATGGAACGATCAGGAGATCTTTGCTTAGAGCCGAATTAATTGACCGTACTGAAGCTTTTCATTCCAGCCCGCGGCGTGTCCGAGGCGGCCATAAAGAACAATGGCGATGAAATCCGAGTCCCGGGATGCCTGCAGGTCCCAGTGTTGAAATGTGCTGCTGGCCCACTTTACCCCACCGATGGAGCTGATGAACAAGTGGTGGCTTTGTTTGAAAGTGAGAGCGAGGTCGAGGAATAGGGAAGAGTGAGACACAACCCTACTGTACAATCCAGCTCAAGACCGGCTTTTACTGGTAGCTGGTTTCAGATGGTCAAGGTGGTTGAAAAGCTGGTCATCTAGAAAAACAAAACAAAAACTAAACCAGCTGGTTAACCAGCTCTTGACCAGCGTAGTGTATGTGGCATTTGATTTTGTTCATGCTTGGTCATGCTGGTTGACCAGCGTGGTCATGCTTGGTTATACTGGTTGTCGAACTTGGTCTCTTGCTTGTAGACCAGCTTAACCATCAACTCAAACAACAACAAAAAATACCCTATGCTAATCAGGTTGACCAGTTTGAGCTGACCAGGCTGTTTTAGCCCCCCCTCCACATTAGCTACTCACAACCCCCAGAAATACTGTATACCTGTGCTAATACTTGGAGACTAGACACCCCTCAAAAATGATCCCCCAACAACCCCCCCGTAACCATGACAAATACCATAGCAACCACCTAACAACATGTTTGCAATCAGACCGCTCTTCAGGAAACTTATGTTTTTATACCAGTCTTAAATGCACAGTAACAAAGCCAGCCAGTCCAAATCTAAGGGATAAAAAGGTGTCATGTAAAAGGTCGTGTAAATATTTATCTGATAGAATTTTTGAATGAATTTTGAAACATAAAACCTCACAAACATCATAAGTGGGGGAAAAATCTGGCCCAAAAATATACGTGGCCCTTTAACATATTTCCATAAAAACAAGTGCAAACTGAGGCCAGACTGAGCTGTGGAGGTGTCCTGGAGAATGCCCCACCAACGATGTTTGGTATTCTGTTAGGCGTCAGAGAGCCATGTGGAGCGAGTTAGACGGTGCAGCTCAGTTTCACTCCCAGCTGCTATTGTTTTGCTCCACTGTGCCTCATGTCACAATGTTTGTGCCTCAGCTGCGTTAATATTTTTCTAACACATCAGAACGTCGCTTGCTACCGATGTGTTTCTCGACTGAATGGCTTTCTGATACCGTTACTCCGGGGGTGTTGTGGCACAATACACAAGCATTTGCATACGTACAGCCTTATGGGGAGGTTCGGCTGCCCTTGGCCAAAGGACACATTTTGTGGAGAGAGGTAGTAAAGACAGCCCCTGTTTGTTTTTTTTTTTGCTGTATTTCAGCAAATCCTAATAAACAAAACAAGCAAAAACCAGGCAAGGTTAGTTTTGCTGGACCGCCACTGGACGCCTAGGTTCTGCGGTATAACATTACCTCTGTTGTGTTTCCTGTACAGTTATGTGTGACCCTGCCTGGTACTCAAGGACTCAAGCCTTGTCCAAAGATGTAGACCCCAGTGTTTGGATGTGAAGGGCCAAGGACCTCAAACATGGGCAAGGCCAGCAGTTGGCATGGTAGTGATGCTAACACTGCAAAAGCAATTAAAAGCACAGTGCTAGTGATGCTGGGCGAGGCCGACGGTCATCGTGTTAATGATGCTAATGCTGTGATAGCGGTGCTAACACTGAAATAGCAACGCTACATCCGCAGTGGAGTTGCTGGGCAAGGCTGGAGGCCGGCAGAGTAGTGATGCTAACGATGTGATAGCGATGAAAACACCACGGTAGTAATGCGACATGCTATCGTTATGGACTTTGACACACACATTAATGCCACAGGGTGCCATTATGCCTAAAAGGGTGTTAAAGTAGTCGGTGGCCGACAGGGTTGCGGTGTTCGGATGATTCTAAGGGCCTGTGACTCACAGGGGCCCTAAAAAGTATTAACCGTGCCCAGCAGCGCCTGGTGAGGAGGCTGAGGAACGCTCATCTTCCATCCCCATCCTCACCATGTTCTATAGAGGGACTATGGAGAGCATCCTGAGCAGCTGCACCACTGTCTGGTTTGGGAATTCAGCGCCTCCGACAGCAAAACCCTACAGCGAATAGTGAGGACAGCTGAGAAGATTGGGGTCTCTCTCCCCTCCGTCATGGACATTTACACCACCCACCCCTCATCCAGACTCTTCTCGCTGCTTCCGGCTGGCAGAAGGTACTGGGAGCATTCGAGCCGTCAGTGCCTGTCTCTGCAACAGCTTCTACCCCCGAGCCATGAGACTCCTCAACACACAGGCACTGTCGACTAACTGCTGCGCTACTGGCACAAGTGCTGATGAGCTTCTACAGCGCCCCCACCCTGTGGCTCTCTTAAATGCACATGGGGGAATGAGCAAGATATAGACATGGAACAGAAATTTGACAGATCAGACACGTCGCAGGTTTGAAGTCCGGTCCTCATGGTATACGGTATGACCGTTCCACCGCCCAAGCCTAGTGGTACAAGTTTCACAGTTTCGGTTCCATTCACTTAATAAAGGATTGACTGGCTCTACTAGGAAAAGGTTAAGCTAACGAATCCCAAAGTATTGTTTATTTGTATTTATTTTAATGTTGGTGAGGTTTTTTATTCATATAAACATCTTTTCTCAGATACCTAAAGCCTCCTGCACAATACTGTATATTTTCCTAAATTTTACATACCCATAGCTGCTCTTAAGTCTGTTGTTTTTAAGCAGCTGCTGTATGAACCAGTGTTAGCGTAAAGCCCCCCCACACCCCCCACCTCGCTGCTGGGTTCCAGCAATGGCAGAGAAGGTATTCTGGTGAGAAAGAATATTATGCTAAGCCTTAGTAATGAGCACAGTCTGATCTGACAGCCCAGCAAGACAGCACTGTAGGGGAGGGAGGGTCATGCACACACTGCAGAAATGTGATGAGATTCATAGGACTGCAGTTTTATTAGCAGCAGCTACGAGAAAGGAGGGTAATTGTACAGAACAACACACTGATGCAAACACACACATACAGTATACACATTTCTGAGAGAGCACACACACATCAGAGTGGACAAAGGACAAACCTCCTGCACTTTCAGAGATGTCCTCTGAAAGCAAAGGCCTGAAAGTGCCGGTGTTTCAAACACAGCAATCATCCAGATATACTTCATGTTACTGAGCTTCAGTGACTCGATTGGACAATCAGTAATTAGGGGTGGGGTTTAGTGTAAAGTCCATGACTGGTTCCTCCAATCTGAAGGTTTATTACTAGGGATGTCCCGATCAGGTTATTTTACCACCCAATCTGATCTCTTAAGTCTCTTAATGTGGAATCTCAGCCGATACCGATCTAATCTTTGCATTTATATAAATAATCCAGTCCCACAGTTTAGATCAGATGAGCTGCTGATTAATCTGTTCAGTAAAATCCCTTTATTTTTAGTAGCAGTTTCTATAATCAGACATTCTGGACAGATTGATTTAGAGACTTTTCCTACAGATCCCAGCTCTTTTACAACACTGCAGTCTAATCACTTCCTGTGTATGTGTGTGTGTGTGTGAGTAGTGGTACGCACTCAGGACTGATATCCGTGGTTGTTGGTCGACTAGTGTGCAATAACTGGTTTATAGTGGGTGAATATGATGCTGTGATTAGGTGTTTATAGCGTGTGTATACAATGTTAAAAGGAACTTTTGGAGGTTTTTCAGTTTGTGACTGTGGAGGAACCTCTTAAGGTGCTTTAAGGAACCTTCTACAAAAGGTTTTTAGAAGAAAACAGGTTCCTCCAGGTTCACAGATGGTGTTCTGAGCGCCACAGAGTGCAATAGCACTTTTCTTTTGAAGACCTTAGGCGTGCAACCCTATGGTCTAAAGGGTATGCCAGCCTTGCGCCCAGTCATTCCAGGTAGGCTCCAGACCCACTGCAACCCTGACTCTAAGAAGATGGATGGATAAGTGGAACAGATGGATGGATGGATGGATGGATGATTAAGATGATGGATGGATGATAACAGGGTGGATGGATGGATGAATAAGAGGATGGATGGATGGATGGATAAGAGGATGGATGGATGAATAAGAGGATGGATGGATGGATGGATGGATGGATGGATAAGAGGATGGATGGAAGGATAAGGATGGATAAGAGGATGAATGAATGGATGGATAAGAGGATAGATGGATAAGTGGATGGATGAATGAATAAGAGGATGGATGGATAGATAAGTGGATGGATGGATGAATGAATAAGAGGATGGATGGATAGATAAGTGGATGGATGGATGAATAAGAGGATGGATGGATGGATGGATGTATAAGAGGATGGATGATTGGATAAGTGGACGGATGAATGGATGGAAGGATAAGTGGACGGATGGATGGATGAATAAGAGGATGGATGGATGGATGGATGGATGTATAAGAGGATGGATGATTGGATAAGAGGATGGATGAATGGATGGAAGGATAAGTGGACGGATGGATGGATGAATAAGAGGATGGATGGATGGATGGATGGATGGATGTATAAGAGGATGGATGATTGGATAAGAGGATGGATGAATGGATGGAAGGATAAGTGGACGGATGGATGGATGGATGAATAAGAGGATGGATGGATGGATGTATAAGAGGATGGATGGATGGATAAGTGGATAGATAAGAGGATGGATAGATAGATAAGTGGATGGATGGATGGATGGATGAATAAGAGGATGGATAGATGGATGGATGGATGTATAAGAGGATAGATAAGAGGATGGGTGGATAGATAAAAGGCTGGATGGATGGATGGGTGGATGGATGGATAAGAGGATGAGTGGATGGATGGATGGATAAGAGGATGGGTGGATGGATGGATGGATGGATAAGAGGATGAGTGGATGGATGGATGGATAAGAGGATGGGTGGATGGATGGATGGATGGATAAGAGGATGAGTGGATGGATGGATGGATAAGAGGATGGGTGGATGGATGGATGGATGGATAAGAGGATGGGTGGATGGATATCTGGTATGCTGTGTAGTTAGAAAGTGGTGATTTCTAAAGGCAGGCATTGTGACAAAGTTATTTGAGTAACTTTCAGCATCAGAGGACTTTAATATCTGTATCCAGTCAATATTGTATGATCCATTGTGAAGTATTAATATGATTATTAAAGTATTCATACTGTTTCCACCTTTGAACAGTAGCGTAACCGTGGGCTGAAACGCAGTGGCACATTTTGCCCTTCGAACGGCTGATGAAGAAGTAATTAGCAACTCTGTGCGAATGGATGCGGAACAGTAGCATCAGTGGAGCCTCCCGGCCTTATGAAGGCGTTGTGTGTCCACCATTCAGTGCACTTACGCTGCAGTTCGAGGACAGTAATTCACACTGGCAGAGAGAAATGTATAATGTAGTGGCATGACAAATGGAAGTGACAAGCAGCAATAAAGGTTAGCGAGAGCCGGGAACCGTAGAGAAGTTGCCTTCTCGGCCTTCATTCCTTCTGCCTGCTGCTCTCGCGCTCTCTTCCTCTCAATCTGTCTCCTTCCCTTAGTTCCTCTCTGTCCTTCTCTCTCCACTAATGGATCGATACCTGCCCCTTCTTGCTCTTCATCCTCTGTGGCCCGTGGCGATGACGTTCTGTCATCACGACCCGGAGACGGCGCCACCCGCCCACATATGTTTTGTGTTTAGCTTTGTGCAAAATGGATGTCTTTGCTTCTCAGCTCTGACTTCAGGGTCAGCCTTGCACACAGTGAAGGACTTCTTACTTACTGCATGATGCTTCTGAAAAAATGCCCTCTGAGGCCTTTGCACGTAGCCTCTGTAAGTTACAGATGAAAACCGGCAAGTTACAGACCCACACCGCTCCACGGCCACGCTGCATATGAACTGCGCATACCCAAAGCCCAAAGCTGACCCTGCCCCCTATTTACAGAGCGGGATGTTAATATAAATGCGTCTTCAGTGTGACACTGAGTTTAACTTACACAGTCTCTCAGTCACTCACTCACCTAAAAACTGACAAAAACAACTAAAAACCCAAAGAAAACAAATAAACTAAGTAACTACCAAAGTGTCTCTTTTAAGGTCACTTTGCCGGTCACAAGCCCAGATAAAGGAGGAGGGCTGAGCGTAGAGTAGCAGTTCCACCCTACATAACGGCCTTTCGATTACATTTAATATGCTAACATTTAACTGACCAGGACAAAACTGATTTATGTAATTTACGTAAAATGGTTTATGTAATGTGGGTCTAGACAAAGCATTTAAGTCATGAAGTTATTTTGAGGAGTGACGGCCTATTTCAAAGGCACAGAAGAAGTTCATTTATTCAGAGTTCATTTGTAGTTCTAACATATATTACAAAAGCTGCTTTCCTCACTGGGGACTTGGCAACACTGCACAAATGCCATTCTAGGAAACTGCATGATTAAAAAACAACAAAAAAGGGCAACTACATGATTAATCGCACTATTTTGGGAGGCTAATGGCAATGAATCACATTATTCTGTGCAGTTAATCATGAATAATAACAGTATTTTATGTGGTTGACTGCTATTAATTACATGCTTCTGTGAAGTTAATCATGATTATGAACTTTGTTGTGCAGTGGATTGCGAGTAATTGCACTATTACACAGTTAATCATGAATAATTCCATTATTTATGCTGTTATTCATAAATTAATCTCTTTATCTTATGTAGTCAATAACAATACACTGCACTCACAAAAAAAGAGATTAACCATGGGTCCACCATCTACATTAAAAGAATAGTGTATAATTATGCTGACAATAATGTAAGCAATCATGGTTAATAACAATTTGTGTAGGTGATTGCAATTAATTGCATTATTTAGTTAATTATTTAAGTTAATCAGGATTAATAACATTACTTCATGTTGACTGCAATTAATCCAATTATTTTTTGTTGTAGTAATTTTGTGAAGTTAATCATGATTATTTGCATTATTTTGTGTAATTAACCATGATTAATTGTTTTATTTATCATGGTAATCATTTTTATTAAGGTAAGAAATACAGGCTTCGGCGAGATTTAATTGTGTGAGCATTTCTACCATTTCTGCTCTAAACTTTATTCTATTTTAAGGGGGATTTGGTGCTTTTACCCTACTGTCCTTTACCCCACAGTGTAGTTTCCCATTATTAAATTTATTGTATTAATTTGGTCAATATTTTCTAACAAATAATGTAGGTTACATATCCGTTTGAACACTGCTTTAATATCAACAGGCAATTTTGATAATGTCTATTAAATGATACATTTCCTGTTGATGTCACACTGATTTTCCTGGTTTTTTTTTTGGTTGTTTTTTTTTACCTCACCATACCAATTATTTTCAAAATTAGAGCAACAACCATTAATAAACTGAGAATTTATGATAGTATGGATTTAATGCAAGCTAGTACTAGCTGTGATTTAACACACTGGAGTAGCACACAATCATATACCTTATATAATTATAATTAATTGCAGGATTTAGTGCAGTTAGTCATGATTAATCCCATTATACTGTGTAGTCAAAAGAGTTTACTTGCATTGGCCTGTGCAGATAATTAGGTTTAATTGCATTTGTATACATGTTTTACATTTTACCATAAAAACATTATACTCATATAATTTCAGTTTCCATTAAAAAACAAGAAAAGTGGACAATGTAAGATAAATGACCTGCACAAGCTGAATAAACACAGTCGACGTCCAGTGAGGGCAACCCTGCCTGCATGTTCCACCCATTGACCGTACACTATAGCGGATCCTCCTATACGCAGTCAATTGCCTGAAGCGGCAACTTGCCAGGGGCAACGGCTCTGTGCTAAATTATTCTAATAAATAAAATATATTTCTTTTTAATGAATTCTTTTGTCCCCTTTTTCCAGAAATACACCAAAGATGTTTTTTCTCCCATAAACAAACAGAAATACAATTAGATTTGGATTCGGGGTCTGAAGTCCACTGAGAGTGTTTAGCATTCGTCCTCCCTCATTCATTGCCTAACATCACTTTAAATGATGTTCCTCTAAAACCATCTCACTTGAAGGCCATCCATCATACTCTTTCTTTCTGGCTCTGCTCGCCCTGCCCAAGTTATGCTTGGATCGATATGAAATTCGGGTGGAATTTGCTGACCCCTGAGGAACGGCCTGCACTCAGGCACTCTACTCTGGGTAAGTGCTCCTGGAACAGCACGAGGTGCGGTAGAAAGTCGCAGGCCTATCTAAACAGCCTACTCCTTCCCTTAGCAAGGTTCTCCCGTGTAATTTAAGGTTTCTGTGCTTTACTTGTGCTCTATTGTTTCATTTCCTTTCATTAGGCCTTCATTCCAGGCATAAAAAGTAATATTCCTCTCGTCTCTTTTGATAAATCACCTCCTAAACTAGGCTGTTTACTTTTTGTAGCGGCAGTTTTACATCAAATAGCTCGCCGCCTGAAAGCCGTAGCCGGCGAATGGGTGTAGGGATATATGTGGCTCTGGCGGTTACGGTATCGTTCCATGGCGGGGAAAAACCATTTTTGCTCTGTGTTTTATTGTTATCAGACTAAGGAGCTCTTAAAGCTTTCAGGCCTGGCCTCGCATTTTCGTTTCCAAACTCGTGGTTTAACGAGGTGAGGAGAGTCGGGGAACATTAGCCAGGTACAAGAGGTACCTCTCTGAAAAATACAGCGGCTGGACGGCTTGTTCGGGCAACTTAACGAGTGAGATATTCCAGAGCATGGAGGGGAGCTGTGTGTGAAAAAACGGCCATGCTGTCCATGCTGTCGGGACAAGCTTGTAGGACCGAGGGAGTTGCGGGTCCACATAACAAAGTAATTCACTGTAGCTCCACTTACGTATAAAGCTGTAAAGTTACGAGGGTAATTCGGGAAAGTGATATATCCCTCTGGACGAAGGCAGCAAGGAAAAACAGCCCAGAACGCTAATGCAGTGGATGTTCTGGGTGTTACGAAGCTTCAGTGAAGTAAAGTAAGGACGTGGAAAAAGCGCAAACTCGACTCCAAAACATAAATCTTCAGACTGTTTTCAGGACACATCCATCCAGCCAGTATTTTAAGCTTCCTCTGAGGTTTATTGTAACTTCTTTCAAGCATTTAGGGTTGTGTTCTGCTTCTGGTAGTGCATTTTTCCTGGATTACAAATGACACGTCCATATTCTGTGCCATGTCATATCGGAATTGATTTGAAAGCTCCAAGTTTACACAGATGAAATATAAATGTATTTCCCTAACGAGGATTCTCTACGTCATTCTCAACGGATTCCCAACCTATAGGAACGCAGTGTCCGAAATGAAGCCCAAAGAGTATTTTAAGGTATACAGACATGCCCAAGTTAGAAAAGGGCTACAAGACGATATCCAAGTGTTTGCATAT
Source organism: Salminus brasiliensis (assembly GCF_030463535.1). Lineage (NCBI taxonomy): Eukaryota > Metazoa > Chordata > Actinopteri > Characiformes > Bryconidae > Salminus > Salminus brasiliensis. Next base: position 36,671,121 of record NC_132886.1, on the reverse strand, counting down.
CCCAGTGAGCACTGTCGGATCAACTGGAAGGACATGGATGAGGCATCACAGCACCCAGGAACTGCCTAGACAAGGCGGTCCCGCCAATCTCGATTGATCAGGTCAAGAAAAAGGGGCTTGTATGGGAAGTCACAGAAGGGTCAACAACCACTTTGTAGGAACGGCAGAGTTCCGTGTCTGAGACTGGAGTGAAGGTACACCAGTCAGTGACATCAAGAGCTTACAAGGAAGCCAGGGTAAGATTTTGTGGCCCAAATTTAACATGAAATGTATGTGTGGGGGCAGCAAACCCCAACACTATGGTGGTGGCAGCAGATCCTTTAACTCCTGCCAGTTGTGAGGTGGATTCGTCATGGATATGATGATCCTGAAGAGTCCCAGGCCTTCCAAGTGATGCAAAAGCAAACAGGACTCCTGAAGGACCAAGCAAACTTCTTTCATTGCTTCAAAGTCCAGCCCAGGCACTTGTTTGCCCACTGCAGACACTCTTGACAGTGGACAAGGGTTAGCACTCCTACTACTCTGCAGCTGTGCCACAATGGTTGCTGCACCGTGTGTTGTGAGATGTTCCTGAGAGAGTAGCCCTTCTGTCAGTTACTCCCAGATGGGATGGCCTTCATCAATAAGACTTGTGTGCCCAACACCATGTTGCCGGTTCACCTGCCGGTTGATTCGAGCCTCCTCGGACTACTGCTGAGTGGACTAAGGCGCTGTCACTATGATGCAAGGATTTCTGGCTTGAATACCAGGTCATGCTGCTTGCCACCAGCAGCCGGAGTCGGAGAGAGCACGACTGGCCTTGCACTCTCAGGGGTGGGATTTGGCCCTGTTTTGGCTCTGTTTGGATATCCCAGCACCCAGGCACTGCCTAGACAAGGCCGTCCCTCAAAACTCGTCCAAGGTCTGCCGGAGTCGGAGAGAGCACGACTGGTTTTGCTCTCTCAGGGGTGGGATTTTGACCTATGTCAGAGTTGCTCAGGCAGTCATGCCTGGCCATTTCTCCTGCATCCAACATGTCGACTACAAGAACCAACTGTTTGGTTACTGTCGATCATTTATCAGGTGTATTTTTTTAGCCATGTATTCACCCACACACACAGACACCTTTAGCTAAACAGCTGAGGTGGCACAGCATACCGCCGGGTATATGTCATGCACAGGAGTGTATGTGTGTGAGGACGGGAGGGAAGTCTGTTAAACTGAAATACATCACAAACCGTTTGTAGAGCATTCCTTAAGGCTCTGCCCTGTGTTCTGATAACTGCAGACAAGCAGAAACGGCCCCCTCCGCGCTATCCGTCTTCATCCGCGTCTCCGTTCCCGCTGTTCCTCGTGCCCCTTCTCCAAGGAGAAAGAGATGGGCCGGAGACAAACACGGGGAGCGAGAGACCCAGGCGAGGCCAGTGGCATGTTTTCCTCATAGATTACAGTGGGACTGGAGGGGGGGAGAAGAAGGTGAATCTTGTTTTCATTACGGGAGAAAATTGAACTGGCAGCTATTGAGCCCCTATCAATCATGAATTCCATCACGGCTTGTCAGGGTTGAGTTATCAGCCTGAATGGCATTCCCCCGCAGACAGAGGGCAGGCGGCTCAGACCAGTGCCGGAGGCCTCATCAGTCCCTTTCCTTCACCCTCTCTCCGTCCCCCTCTCATTACCTCCCCTTGTCTGTCTCATTTTCAGATCTACGTCTCCCAACTACTTCTTCTTCTACGTCTCCTCGTACTTTTCACAAACTACGGCGCTCACGCCTTCAAAAGTCTCTTTTTCATCTTTTGGGCTCCGGCAACTTGGCCCCCAAACTTCTCCTGAAAAGTTTGCCCTGAAGTTGAAATCCCATCATATCTGGCGACATTGCACAGAGAACAGGGACTATTGTCAGTGCCACTGACTTAGACTTGCCCTTATCTGACTCGTGACTCCACTTGGAATCACCATTAACTGTCCAGATTCAGACTTATCCTTAACTGACTCCTGACTCTATTTAGACTTGCCCTTAACGGACTCGTGACTGCCCTTGGACTCACCTTTCACGGACTCCTGACTCAAAATACTGTAGATTTGCCCATAACTTACTCATGGCTGAACTAGGACTTAGCATTAACTATTTCCTGACTTGAAACGGACCTGCCCTTAACTTAGCCGTGACTCAACTTTGACTCACCCTAAACTTACTCCTGACTCTATTTAGACTTGCCCTTAGCTGACTCATGACTCCACTTGGACTCACCATTAACTGTCTCCTGATCAGATTCAGACTTGTCCTCAACTGACTGGTGACTCAACATGGACTCACGCTTGACCGACTCCAGACTAGATTTAGACCTGCCCTTAACTTACTTGTGACTGCGCTTGGACTCACCCTTCACTGACTCCAGACTAGATTTAGACTTGCCCTTAACTGACTCGTGACTCAATTTAGACCTGCCCATAACTTACTTGTGACTGCGCTTGGACTCACCCTTCACTGACTCCAGACTAGATTTAGACTTGCCCTTAACTGACTCGTGACTCAATTTAGACTTGCCCTTAACTTACTTGTGACTGCGCTTGGACTCACCCTTCACTGACTCCAGACTAGATTTAGACTTGCCCTTAACTGACTCGTGACTCAATTTAGACCTGCCCATAACTTACTCGTGACTGCGCTTGGACTCACCCTTCACTGACTCCTGACTCTATTTAGACTTGCCCTTAACTGACTTGTGACTGCGCTTTGACTCAAAATCGATTTGCCCATAACTTACTCATGGCTCAACCAGGACTTAGCATTAACTATTTCCTGACTTGAAACGGACTTGCCCTTAACTTAGCCGTGACTCAACTTGGACTCACCCTAAACTTACTCCTGACTCTATTTAGTTTTGCCCTCAGCTGACTCGTGACTGAACTTGGACTCACCCTCAAATTACTCCTGATGAAAAAAAAATACTTGCCCCTGACCTACCTGTGACTCAACATGGGTTGAGTTTAACTGACTCCTGACTCGAAACAGACTCACCCTTAACTTACTCAGCACAAAGACACACAGCTGCTGTAATCCTCAACTCACAAATATGATCTGATGCTCTCTCAGGATCGGCTAATCGAGAAATATCATCCGACCACATATTTTAGCAGAACATCGGCCAATACGTTACGTAGCTGACCGATTTTTCCATCTCTGTCTCCAGCTTTATTTACATTTAAGATCCCTCCACGCTTAGATACTACTAAATACAAAAGTCCGTATGGAGACACAATACTCACACTACACTTCGCAAGTACTCTCGGAAGAGGAGGGTCTTCAGTCTGCGTTTGAAGACGGCAAGCGACTCTGCCGTTCGGACACCCAGGGGAAGTTCGTTCTACCACTTCGGTGCAGGACAGACAAAGCTTGGATGCTTGAGGATGGCGGGTCCATACTTGAAGCTGAAAGGGCTCTTGGTGCAGATCGGCTTTTGACCATTGTGATCAAGTACAGAGGGGCTAGCTGGTCCATTCCTGGCTTTGTAGACCAGCATCAAGGTTTTGAATCTTATGCAAAGGCAGCAGCTACAGAAAGCCAGTGAGGCGAGAACGCAGCAGAGGAGTAACATGGCTTTGCATGAGGCATCCCTTTATTTTTCACAGTACAGGTTTGGACAATGTTGTGCATATTTGTCATTGTCGTTTGTTGCTCCTGATTCTTCTCTCTAAAAATAAAGCCCCACTGCCAACAAACGAACGAGAATCATGGCTTCCTTGCCCCCCATCTTTCTCTCTATCTCTGTTTTTTATCTCCCCACATGCAGTTTGTGCATCTGTGTTGTTGTTGTTCCCTTAGACGCACCAGTGCTCAGGATTGAGTCATATCGATTGGAGGGCAGACGTTTTATTTGGCCGATGCATCAGCCAAGATGCACAGCATCAAAAAAAAGCTCAGAGGAGCCTTTCATGTGGGTGGAGGGGGTGTGCGTTACCGACTGAGATCAAGGTTTTTGGGAGCCTCTGTGTATGTTTGTGTGTTGATGTGTGTGTGTGTGTGTGTGTGTGTGTGTGTGTGTGTGAGCGTGTGCGAGAGAACAAGTGCACATGCAAGCGCGAAAGAGAGCCTGTGTGTGTGTGTGTGTGTGTGTGTGTGTGTGTGTCTGGACAACAGAAAAAGGGCACATCTCAGTGGGGATGGAGGAAAGCAGTGGACAGTGAACGCAAGGCACTTCCTGCAGTATCAAAGTATTACAGAGAGATGAGGCTGACCATCAGTGCACTGCGTACTGGCCTTGGGTCAACAAATGATTTAACTGGACTTTGCAGTAACTGAAGTCTCGGTATTATGCTACATTATTATGCGACTTTTATGTGACGGCCATGCAGCTTTGTGCTCCTGGGCTCCCCCTATAGTTTGTAATTCACTTTCACACCACTGCAGTTAATACATATCAGGCTTCACACACAAGCATTTTCTGACAAGCTGAGACACAGAAGCAGCATCTGAAGGTAAAGAAGCATGTGGACTGAGGCGGTAGAGCAATAGTACAGGATTTTACACTAATATGACGAGCGTCACGCAGTTCTGGCGTGAGGTCTTCCTCGTGCAGCTCCACCATAGTGGAGTTCCAGAGTGCAAGAGTGGAAATGACAGAGACTGCTTAACAGTCAGACTGCTAAATCATGTGGCTTTCAGCTCGACTCTACACCACTATTAAAACTGAGGATCTGATCTACTATGGTACTTCCAATTAACCCCCCCCCCCCCCCCCCCCTGCCTTTGTAGCTACCACTAGCACTAGCAATGGTTTCGACACTAGGAGGGTAAGTAAGGTAAGCCAGCCACCGCCTCTTTTACAACTGTTAGGTGCCAACAAGCTCTGAGGAAAGCATCAGGACCTCAGCTCCGGCTGCTGACAGCAAAGCGGCATGGCTCTGGATTCGAACTTGTGCAGTGGATTAACGGCAGCCACTCGCTGAGCCACCCGAGATGTGTGATCATGATCATTAAACTAAACGGTATGGAAAAATAGGCATCAGCATCCCCAGAGCAGCTTTTATTTTCTGGCAGAGGTCAGATCTTGATTCTGTGTGTTGCATTTGATCATAAAGCTAAAATCTGAGCTGGTCAATATTGGAGAAGCCCAGCGGCCGAGCCGTGCTAATGCAGCGCCAGTGATGTTGGACGAGCCTGGCAGGCGGGCCGTGCTACTGCCACGCTAGCAATGTTGGATGCAGTCTTCAAACCACTGAACGATTCTGTGACAAGGCGTGACGTGCCACTGGAATGGTTACCCTCCGAGCTCAGAACCGTTCGGCCCTGCAGTGGAGAAGAGGCCCATCGTGTGAACATGAACCAGAATCTTTAAGAATGTTTCCAACATCTTGTGGAATCCATATATTATTATTTAATACATATATAAACAAACTGAAACAAACCATATGATGATAAAAACCAATAGTCACGTCAGCAAAAGATCTTAACTTCATTCCACTACTTTTATTTTATTGGATTATAATATTTTTTTTATTAATTTATTAGCTTACATGGTAATGTATGCCGCAAGCTTGTAGCAGTCACACAAGATCAAACTGACGCAGCGTTTATTAAGAATGTATCAGCACACGTTATCAATTATTTAAAAGGAGAAAGCGCGGAGGCTGGGTGGGGATGTGGAGGGCCGGGTGGGGGTATGGGAGGGCTCTACAGTAAACATTAAGTAGTTGTAGAAGAGCAGCTACCATGTTCAAGAACCCACATTTGAAATCCTACAGTGTTTAGGTGGTAACAACGCTCGATCTGAGACAGCACAATACAAAATTCAACACACACACACACACACACACACTTACACTTATGAGGCCCCCTAGTGTGAAGGCAGCGGTGGAGAAACGTCACGGGCCTAAAACAATTTGCCAAACTAATGCAAGCGAGGAGTTCGTTTAGTCCAGGAACTGTTTGACAAAGAGAGGAATCTCGGCTTTTTCGCCTCACACAGGTCCACATCACACGGCTGTAATCACGGCCCGAGGGCTCGAGAAATTAACACCCTGCTAGTGACGGCCCGATCATTATTTCACTCTGCTTCACGCACCTGTTACCACGGATACTCGCACAATAATAAAAAATATTTTAAAAAAGCCGCTTTCAAAATTTCTGCATAATTAAATATTTTAGAGGTAAACAAAGTCATTCAGAGTGATTTGGTTGGAAATGCTCAGTTTTAGACAAACACACCCGGCCGTAATTGCTCACAGTGGTGGTGAGGGGAACCAGACACCCGGAAAGTTTAAAAAGGCATTGCACCCATTTATCACAATTTCTGCATAAATCAGCCGCTGAGACGTAAACACTGTCGTTCAGAATGGGTTTGGTGCGAAATGGTCCGTTCTAGTGAAACGTGCTGACTGCGGTGGTGATAGGACTCAGCTAGCCATTTTACTTATTATACAAACTGTATGTGTTGTCTGGGTCTTATAGGCCACTGGAGTCGCGTCAGTCATTTTGCAGTCGGCGCCATGCTGTCATGCCCATATCTGGGACTACGTTGGGTCTACACTGAATTTTCAATGGCGGAAATGCATTGGGGTTGGGGCTAATGCGCTGCGACTATAGCCGTCAGCTTCCTGAGTCAAAGGGAGCACAACTGTCCGTTCTCTCTCTAGGTGGGTAGATGGCCTGCTAGGGGGAGTTACGCACGAGCGGATTCATTGGCCATATCAAATTGGGAGAAAGAGTGAAATATTTGACAAACAGAATAAATAAATAAATAAATAAATAAATAAATAAATAGCACTCTGGAGGAATTTATTTAGCATCTAATGTCTTTTGCAATTGCAATTCAAAGAAAGAGTTATAAATAACAGCATAGAGAACTACTCAATTTGTAATGAATATTATTATATTATGTAATGTACAATATTCCATAATAAACCGTGTGTTTTACCAATTTTAGCTGTAGCCTATAGATTAAACACAGTCAGTTGAAGCTTGAAAAAAAAAAGCAAAAGTAAATAGTAGCGAATAATGTCTTCTGGATGTGAAAAAAAACAGATTTTTCAGTAACTGTTTTTCCCCTTTTTCTCCCAATTTGGTGCTGCCACACACAACTGCTAGTGCTGGGGGGGGGGATGGGGTGTTACGAATGGGTGGGTTAATCTGCAGTACCGAACTGGGAGAAAGAGGGGGATCGAACCCTTAAAACCTCTTGTTCTTAGACCTGCCTCAGTTACATATATAAAACATACAAGCCCGTCTGTCAAGCATGGTGGAGGTAGTGTCATGTCAGGGGTCTCTACAGAAGGACTCATTAATATGTTTACTGATGATGTACCTCATGATGGTATGAGCAGAATAAATAAATAAATAAATAAATAAACAAACAAACAGGAGGGAAAAAAGGTGGAAGGTTTCGCTACATTGCGTTAAAGGTCTGTTGGGTTTGAGGACGTGAATTTGCACGCTCCAAAAGTCACTGCAGCAAAATCGCAGCGAATCCCACTGAAGCAGATGGGCCCGTGTCGTCAGTGCTCACCACTGATGGGGCTCGAGAACGAGTGCGGAAGGGCTGCAGACTGGCAAGACCGAGATTAGGATGGAAAACGATGAAGTGCTCGGGTAAAGGGGTTCTAGTTTTGCTACGCCTCCGAACACTGGGAGGGGGTTGAGTCGGAGTCCGTGTTGATAAAGATACGTACGCTGTGTGTCGGGGAGGAACATGGAGACGTGGGAGTGGAAGGCTTCCAGTGAATTTGCTCGCACTCTCTCTCCTCCCCTTCCTGATGCAGAAATCCTTCTCTCCTCCGCTTACAGGGCTGGATGGGGGGCTAGGGGGGGTACAACCCACTGAGACACTGAGATCTGAGAGAACCCAGTCTGACCCACTTTACTGAGGGCCGAGAGAGAATGCGAGAGAGAGAGAGAAAGCGAGAGTGAGAGAGAGAGAGAGAGAGAGAGAGAGAGAGAGAGACACAAGTAAAAGATGGGGCTCGAAAAGGGAGGGAGCAGAAGGATAAGGGGTCTTGCATCCATCTGCAGTCACCTCACACAAGCAAAGAAAGCACACACACACACACACACACACACGGGCGTACGCACGCCTCTTTGAAGATCAATCGGCTTGTAACCGCAAACACACACACGCACGCACACACACACACACACACATATGCATTACCAATAGCTCAGCATGATCAAAATAAAAAGCAGTAACAAAGAAGATCACAGAGGAGCGTCGAGGCCATCAGTGATCTGCACGAGGGACACTGGAACTTCTCCACTGATAAAGGCATTAATTATGAATGGAGAACATCAACAGCAGATTACCAGGCTCGATAGAGAGATCCCACATTCGCTACCCTCCAGCACTGGTTCGGTTATTGCACTGGTGACTCTGTAAGACCATGAGCGAATCCCTCAGAACCCCTTTACGGTGATGAAGAAGTCACTGAACTGCAGCTCCCATAATTAAGTCATTTCTTTGTCTCGATATTTTGTTACTAAGCCCAAACCGGAGTCTCCTGCAGGAGAAAGACTTGAAATCTGATCCAATGGCGCCACCCAGTGGCCGATGGTGATACTTCGTTACTGCAGTTTTTGCCACCAAGGGCAACTTCAAAAGGTCAACAACAGCATTTCCAAAGCTCACCTGGTCTAAGGCCAGCATTTCCAGCTCCCATCCAGCACCTAGATTAACGGAAATCAGGTGGAACTAAACAAATCCGTACAGTGGCTGAAGTGGCAGGCGCTGTGGGTTCGGAGTCAGCCCGGAATCACTGGGCGCAAGGCAGGAAAACACCCCTGGATACAGGGCACCACACACAGAACCATTCACTCACACCAATGGCCAGTTCACACGTCACGTGTGTTTTTGGGTGGCAGGAAGAAACCCATGCAGACACAGGGACAACACGCCAAACTCGGGGGACAGAATCAAACCCATAACCCCAAGCCCACAGAGCTGTGCGACACTCGCACGACCTGTGGCGCCACCGTCACACCCTGTTTACCTCCTTTCTGTTCAAAATGGAAAGGGGAGCGAGGGGAAAAATAGATGTTTCCAAAACTGGAACCTAAACGTCTCAGCAAGACCTGGTAGACCACCAGAACTGCCCCGTCAGATGAACAGCACTCAAAGCTTTCCTCTTTGATAATGAGAGAGAGAGAGAGAGAGAGAGAGAGAGAGAGAGGAGGAAATCAAGGTACTTTATAATTTATAATTATTTAAAATTCATAAACACTTTATTAGAGAAGTCTTTTGGTAAAGTGGTAACAGCTTCTTAGAATCACAGTATCTGTAGGTAATCAGCAAACACAACCAGACACCACTTGAATGAATCACTGCTTTACACTGATATACTTTATTAACGCATGACCGTGATTATAATAATAATAAAATGACTGAAATATCGAATGTATGAGCTTAATTTTACATTTTTAATTTTACTATTTCAGGTAGCTGGGTTAATTCAAATATTAAATAACACTGAAATTGTTGAATGAGTTTTTTTTAAATGAAATATAAAATGTAAAATACAGAAGGCGACTCAACACTGTGGGTCTGAAAAGATGTGGAGCTGAACCAAGAAACGAGGCAGCCACACCAAATGAAACTGCTGAAGCTGCTCCCGCTCTCAGGACAAAGCCCTGCCCAGAGTCCAGACCTCGGCGTCACTGAATGTGTTAGGGAGCACTTGGATGCTGGGAGGCAGAAAATGCTCTACTACTTCTACGACTGGATTTTGGAGGCGTGGAAACTGGATTTAGCTCCTGAAAATGAACTTCTGCTTAATGGCAGCTTTGACTGGGAATGAAATACATGAATGGTGATCTCTGACCTTAATAGCACTAGCATGTAGCTTCAGTCTCCCGAACTGGAAAGTTACTTTAGGCTCTTGTGACAAACGTCTCATTCTAAAGCGAATTCAGGTTGTAGATTTCCAGAGCATGAATAACATCAACAGTGTCATATTTATTGCCACCTTCATACATGCTGTATACCTCTTCCTGCAGTGTACTCTCTTTTGCCTTTCACCTTAATGTTTCCAAAGCCATACGATTCCTGTGAACAAATTCAATTGCCAACAACTTCCACTTTCAACCCACACGAGCATATCAGCCGCCCACCAGAGCCTCCATCTGAGGCCTCCATCTCTACCTTCTATCCCTTTAAGCAGTTCCTGCTCACCTTTAGGTCTCTGCTGAGGTCCCAAATCCTTGAGTTGCTGGTGCGTAAAGGGGGATCTCCATTCCTGCAGACAAGAAGAAACCATTTACAGAACTGACGGTTAAGCAATGAAAGCTGGGCTTACACCTTCCATACAGTACTGCTCAATGAAGAAGAACATCACTGTTCACTGAACTTCTGAGGCCTCCTAGAGGAGGGTCCCACTGTACAGTAAGGTCAGATTAGGTCATAAAAACCAAAATAACCGTAAAATCTATCATCTATAATCTGCTGTAGCACTTGAATGGATGTTGTTACAGTGATCTGCTGCTTTGCTTATTGGCGTACTTACTGAGTTTCCCGAGAGTCTAATGCTGCGTTATATATTTCCGACACCCCCTTAAGTCGTAATTCCCAGTGGGAAATTCTGAGATAATGTGGATGACAAAGTTCCTGAGCTAGGGTCACCTTCAATTGTTCCAGGTGGCAGAGAAGAAGACAGAAGTAATGGACGATACACATAATTCTTCAAATAAAATTCTTTATTTTTTAGTATTTTTGTTTTTACTAAAAGTTATGTTACTTTTTTAACCTGATGTACAATATTGCTATTTATTGTCCCATCATTTACATGCTGCAGATGCTCTTCTCCAGAGCGACTTACAAAAGTGTTTCACTGTTACTCAGAACCCTAGATACCCTTAGCTAGTTTGTATAATACTCCCACTACACTACGCTCAAGTACTCTTGGAAGAGGAGGGTCTTCAGTCTACGACTCTCCCGTTTGGACACCCAGGGGAAGTTTATTCCACCACAAGCCCGGATGCTTGTCTTTTATGGGTCTTAAAAGATGGCGGGTCGTATATGAAGCTCTAAGGGCTCTTGGGCTCACATTGGTCAGAGCAGATTGGGTATTCTGCTAGATAGTGCAAGTTATTAGCGTTACTGTTACATTAGCCGCCATTTTCCAGGTCACTCTGACAACAAAAGCACTTGAAGGAGATGTCCTAGTAGGATCTTCTGACTAGCCCGTGAACACAGCATTAGTTAGCAAAAAGATGCTTCTGACATGGTGGAGTGAGCATCAACACTGAACATTCTTACTCTACCAGTTGAGATATACGCCAGTTTTAACTCTAAAATACTTCAGAGAAACCGGGCCCATATCACAGTTCTGAAACGTCACATTAAAACAGGGTGTTAAAGGTAACTTAGTGAAGTACAGTAACTCGGGTCAAGCCCAGCTAGCTAGATCATTTACCTCCGAGCTGCTTGAGCGAACATAACATTTAGCTGTCTGAACTTGTTTAAAACCTTTTCAGCTTCAGGAATCAGCTAAACACTGAGCCTCTGGATGAAGAGGTCAGCATGTGTTTGACTGAAGAGACCTTTTTACTTCCCTTGGTTGAAGATTTCTGACTAATTTACCACCATCATATTGCAGTGGTTACAGTGATAAGTTGAGAGTAGCGTCAACAGTAATTAAACCAACTGACCGTTTGGAAATTAAAATATCAAATCATTAAGAAGTGATTAATTTGTTGAATTAGTTTTTAAGTGCAATATATAATGTGCTTGGTGTGGTGCAACAGCTAACACCACTACCTGCCACTGAGTTGCCACACCACGTGGGAGACTGGGGGTTCGATTCCCGGTCTGGGTGACTATGCTGCGCTACACCAATAAGAGTCATTGGGCAAGGCTCCTAACACTACATTAGTCGACCTCGGTAATGCTAGTACCCTTATAAGTCTCTCTGGATAAGAGCCATCAATGCAAATGCAATGTCAGGCAATTTACTGAATGCAGTTGCTTGTTTTAACAGTAGGGGGCACTGCTTATTTGCTTAATACCAATCTGTATTATTGAGACCCACCAAATAAATATTCCATTATATCCATTATATATATATATATATTTTCACAATTTTTTTTTGTGCTTCAGTAGAGCACTGGTTGGTACAACTGTTGGATCTGATGGATTTGCCTGTGTAAAATAGTAGTTTTACACACATTCAAGTCGAAATGGCTGTTTAGTGAGTAATCTGCTTTCGCAGAATTCCAGCTGAATGTGGGAACCATCATAAATCCCAGCTATGTCCTGCCTGGATGAGCGAGGAGATGATATAAAGATAAGCAGAACTGCAGACTCATTTGTTCAGCTGACCTTTCCACGCTTCCAGTGAAAATGGATACTCCTCTGGAGGCGGCATTTAAAGCATACATCATCTTCAGGCCTTTTCTCTTTCTAATTGCCAATGATACATCATTTAAACAAAGGGCGCCAAATATAACCTGCCTAAAAAGATCCAAGAAGCCAACGCGATTCATGAGGTCAGTGATGATGATAGGAGTATTTTTAGGACAATGAGAGTTTTTTTTTTTTATTATATTAAATTTTTTACTTTTCCAAACAGCCTGGTGCTCTTTGCTTTACAGGGAACTGTGTGTACAGGACTGGGACGCTGCCAGGGATTTTAGGCCCCATGAAAAAATAGAACACTGGGCCTCAACACCCTGCCGCCCCAGGCCACTCCAGCCCTGAAAATAACATTGTACGTACAGTGGAATTCAGGCTTCTGTTTGATGATATAACTGCTAACAAAGACCATACATTTCAGGTTAAATATGATTTTATTAGTAAAATTATTAAATGATCAGTTTCTTAATGTTAATGAAATGCCCTGAGAGGAAAAAATGAATAAACAAATACACAGCATAGACCAGCCAGGCTGGTCACCAGCAAAACCAGCATGGTTTTAGATGCTGCTAAGCTCGACAATCAGCAGTGGCATCCTGGGGGTGACTAGCTAAACCAGCACAAGATCAACACTAGTCTTGCGAAAACCAACACAGACCATTTCATTGTAAAGTTTTCATTAATTTTAATATTAAAATAAATTCCCACTTTAATTTTTCCACACAGTTTAATCTAAAACCTTTTCAGCTTCAGGATGGAGCTACTGAGCCTCTGGATAAAGAAGTTAGCGTGTGTTCGACTGTTTGATGTTCCTTGGTTTCATATTTTTGACAAATTTACTGACTGGTTAAGAGTAGTGTCAATAGTCATTTTCAAACTTTCAATAGGTTTAATAGAAATATTAAATCATTGTAAAAATTGCCTAAATTATTAACATAAAGGTTTTTTTAATGTGATATAAAATGTAACAACACAACTGACTGAGGTAGCTGTACTAAATGCAGTTGTTTTTTTAAACAATAGGGGGCGCTGCTTGACCAAAGCCGTATTATCGAGACCCGCCAAATCTAGAAAACAAATAAATCATAACTAGCATTAGCCTGTTTCACTAAAGACTAATGCTGCGTTCACATGCTAGCAGAACACCCCCCTCAAGTTGTAATTCCTAGTGGGAGTCATCATTCTGATGCCCAAGTTCCCGAGCTGAGGTGACCTTCCACCTTTAAACAGTGCAGCCACAGGGCTATTTATCGTTCTGTCCAGAGCTAATTGACCACTCTGTTAGCGTCGAGCGAGTTATTAACATTATATCATCCGCCATTTTTCACGTAGCTCCGACAGCAAAGCACATGCTCATTATTCCGACTTTACATGTGGGAAGTGGAACCTTCCGGCTAGCATGGAAAGGCCTGTATAAACAGGTTCATTTCTGACCTTTTCGTGGTTTTTTATGTGCGCAGAGAATTGTGGGTAACCGAGGGCAAGGAAGGATACCTCAGTCACGTCCCCCAAATCATGCCATACGGAAATGCAGCCTACGAAGGCAGGACTGGCTAACTGGTTGATTTCCACCGCCCACAGACTACGCCCACCTTCCTTCCGGAATAATCGGGAGACGTACTGTCGCGCTTTCCAAAGCCTAGGCTGCGGCCTCAGTAGGACTGTCCCGTGAAAACTCCTTCTTAGTGGCCTATTGGTCACACAGATGCAACAGTCTAGCCAGGTTGCGTGGTGACATCACAGAAAAGGCCCCGCCCCTTGCAAATGCAATTTCTAATCGGCCTCTGCTCTGGAGCCTTCATTTCCCACCATTTTCATGGTGCAAGCCCTGTGTTGTATGCGTTTTTTTTTAATAAAACAGGGAAATAATTAAAGTTATATAATAGTTTAACACTGAAATCATAAAAAAATAATGTTTATACATTTTTAAGGCTCCTGTCACAGGCCCTTAGAGGACACCAGCCCTCAATACAAGACCTGCAGTTCATTTGTTCCTTTCCAGTGACATTTGTACATCTGTAGCCCGGAGGAAGACTGGAATTGATCCGGAAATAGGCTTGGGCAAAAGTTTAGGCACCCCTGATCAAAATACGTGATATTGTAAATCGCTAGTACAGAAAAGCTGCCTGTTCTCTTAGTTGATGAGATGGCTGCGATACTCAGGAGCCCTTCAGCATAATTTAAGAACGAGATACGACAAGACAAGACAAGACAGCCATGGTCACCATTAGTGTTGGACACCCATGGAAGTTGACCTCCGACTTTAACCCATCCGTGCAGTGACCAAACACACAGAGTGACCGTAAGGGTTAAGGGCCTTGCTCAAGGCAGAGGCAGCTTGGGTCCCAACCGGATAATCGACCACAAACAAGCCATCGGTACTACTGCACATGAACTACTGCACAGTATATCCAGTAGGTGTCATTAAGACTGTTTTCCATAAGGTGTGGCCCCAAGATAATATTTTGAGGGCACAAAATAATATACTTTGGTCAAGTTTCATGATATATCATAAAGAGTCATAATACAGTATAATATAATGATATATCACTATAGAAAATTGTAGAAAATAATATATTGAATTTGTTATAAATATAATTCATATTATTTTCTATATAATTATAAATTGTATAGAAAATAATATATTGAATATAAACTCCATATGACATTTCTGGAGTTTGGAGTGCCCTTTGTTTTGCCCTACAATCACACTGAACAGCTCAACAGTGACCTGCTGTATAAAAAAAAAGACCCAGAATTTCAGGGCGCTTGGAAAATACTGGAATCGTCCCAGGATGAACCCAGCTGGAACTTTCGCGAACCCTATGATTCATTTCCTGGTGTCCTATTGATCCGTCCCTTGCAGATCAAAGCTCAAAGTCCAGAATGAAGCTCACTGAACACTGCATGCGTTTCCCACTGGCTTGGGACAATGCCACATCATGTGACACCAGCTTTGAAAGAATGCTAAATCATTAGAGCAATAGCCACAACCAGCCGCACCAGTATGACCAGTCCAGTCTGTCTGCTGTCTGATCTGAGCTACTACTGTCCACTGTGGCCTGAAGTTTACCGGCCTAATCCGTTTATCTGTCCTTTGGCACGCAGTCTTTGAAGGCGTACCGGCTAGCAAAGTCCGGTTTTAATGTCGGACGGCGTGACTGTCTCATGAAGCACGCGGACACGGAACAGATGTCCAGTCACAATATGGGATAGGACAGTTGCGCCATGTTGGGGATCCAAGTCATATGAGCTCACTCAAAAACGTGCCTCCTGTTAGACGCTATCGGCCCACTCAAGTCATGGGATATAAATTAGGCTAATGCTATCGGCACTCTTATCATTATCACTTACTTTTTTGGGCTTTTTTTTATATAATAGTAGCGTGCTCCCCTTGGCGCTTTCTCTAGCTGGCAGTTCTCTGAATGGTGCTTTACCTGGTTGGCTAGCGTTAGCTTTTAGCATTATTTTTTTTACCCCAGCTTCCAAATTCTCTCAAAGTAGTCGTCCGGTTTAGCCTCAAAAGGCTTGCGCTAGTGGGCTGGGTGTACAGCGTGTTTGAGGGTGTAAGTAAGACTAGTTAAGACTGTTATGTAACAGTTTTGGGCTTTTTGCAATTGGAACCATCTAGATCATCCTGGGTATCAGGACATGGATATTTGAGGCTCATGGTATGTCAGTTTAATGTACCGTTCTCTCATTATTCAACTATGCCAAGGTAATAAAGTTCATTTTAGGGCATCTTTAATGTAAACCTACAGGCTTACAGCCGCAGGATATGTCTTGCAGAGATTACCATTGAATGCTTTAGCGCCACCTGCAGTACTGGAGCACTCAAAGGTCACCGCCAAAATGAAACTGCAGAGACTGTGCCAGCTTGTAAGGCCTTTGCACGACTGTTGCAAGCTCTGTTTCTGACATTTCTGGCTGAAGGTACTGCTTTACTCTTTAATGGGATAGCACCGGTGTCAGGAGGGTGGCGCGGTGGAGCCGCAGGTAGCGCATGTGCCGCACAGCTCCTCTGTTAGGAGTTTGGTGCATTCTCCTCGTGTCCATATTGGTTTCCTCCGTGTGCTACAGGTTCCTCCCATCTACCAAAAATGCATTGACTATGCTAAAATGCCCTGAGCTGTGAGTGTGTGTGTGTGGGGGGGGTCCCCGGTGATGGACCAGTGCCTTGTCTGAGGGAGTATTATTGCCTTGCAGCCAACGATTCCGGGTAGGCTCTGGATCTACTCTGCGCCAGAATAGGAAATGGATTAGGAGATGGATGGACTGGTTTCCCCCTAATATGTCCCTAATATATATATATACACACACACACACACACACACACACACACACATACATACACAGGTCAGCGCAATGTGTGCAGGCACAATAGTCACATCACACCATTTGTACTATATGCAAAGCAAATTAAATCACAGCATGCTAATTAATGCTAATTAATAAATACTTGCAGAACAACAAAATATTGCAATGCCAGTAAAGAAAAACATTTAAAAATGTAATATTTAAAATATAAAGCATCTAGCATTTAACAAATGTTACACTTTTTCTCAGGGATTTTTTTCCTAATTCCTAGAAATCACTAGTACTTCTCTGAAGGCCTAGAAGGCCCTAAGGGATCCCCACAGAAACACACGATCTCTGCTTTTTTACACTGGCCTTCAAAAACTATGGTAGAAAGCTGCACATCTTCATGCTGCGTTGCTTACAACTGAAATATAAATGCAGATTTTCGCTGACGTAACGATTCCAGTTTAGTATCTTTCCGCTGCATCTTTAGCCATCGAGCAGATGAACACAGGAACACCAGGAATCAGAAAAGATCCTCAATTCTAAAACTCAAGAATGTTTTCCTAAACCAAATATGGAGGTGGGTTAATGTGCAATCTGCTGCATGCTCAGAAAGCGTGCTGGCTGTGTGGTTTGGACTCTTGGCCAATCGTTTATTTATTTTTGAACCTTTTTTTTTTTTTAACATGTGATGTGATTGTAGTGTACCTCGATGGCTTAAACAATTCCTAGAAAAGCTGACTTTTCTAAACAACCTATTTAGGCCTCTGAAACTCCTTTGTATGTTCACTGAGGAAGCAGATCAGGGAAGCAGGCAAACAAATGGT
Organism: Salminus brasiliensis; assembly: GCF_030463535.1. Lineage (NCBI taxonomy): Eukaryota > Metazoa > Chordata > Actinopteri > Characiformes > Bryconidae > Salminus > Salminus brasiliensis. The sequence continues at coordinate 36,653,678 of NC_132886.1, read as the reverse complement.
CAGCTATTGCTATAAAAATGCTGGCAGATGTTGGTCACATTATGGAAGAGCACATTTAAGAGAAAGAGAGAGAGTTTGGTGTAGTATTTACAGAAGTGCGCTGTTCACGCCCAGTCTAAAGGGCCTGTGTAGAAACTAAGCTGCGAAAACAGCCTCATTTGATAGCTTGGTTTTTGTGAGGTAACAAAAACGGTGCATTTCCACATTTCCATCGATTTGATCTACAACAGGTAAGCTCCTCCTGTTCATCCTAATTCAAGCCCTAATTCATCTGTTAGCATGGCGTAACCTGCATGTTTAAAAGCACACTCGTCTCAAAGCACACCAAAGAGGCCGTTTTATAGATGTATTACCCAATCAAGTTGGAATCCACTGTATGGAGTTTGATGCAAGCTTGTGAGGCTTTCAGCTTGCAATTAGCACTATGCTAACAGATCCTGGTCCTGGCTTAAAAGACAATATACAGTATTATATACAGAATCGTAAACACATTCAGCACAGTTGTTGGACTTCAGCTATTAATACAGAATCCCTGCAATTTGTGCTTTCCACTCAGTGAGCTGGGCTGTGCTAACGCTGCCGTAGTTATGTTGGATGAGCCCAGTAGCTGACGTGCTTGTGCAGCTGTAACGGTGGTGGACGAGCGCGGTAGCAGGACCACACCAAAACCACAGTAGCAATCTTGGACTAGACCTGTAGACCTGCTAATGCCACAGAAGCAATGTTGGACGAGGCCTGTAGCCGGTATGCTTATGCACCTGGTAGGCCCGGTAGCCGGCGGAAGTCACAAAGGAACCCAAATGAACTGCAAACCTCTCTCACCTCAAATAAGGCAAACAGGAATAAGAACCGAGGAGTTGAAAGTAGACCGTTTTGGAAGATTGGCGTTCTCTTACATTTACATTTAAGGAATTTAGCAGACGCTCTTATCCAGAGCGACTTACAAAAGTGCTTTGCTATTTACCCAAGAAAAACCTCAGCTAGTTTAAATAGACTAATAATTTAAAGATCCTCTAAGTTTAGACTCTACTAAACACAAGTCAGTAAGGTGACCATAGTACTCTGCTATTCGCCCAAGTACTCTCGAAAGAGGAGGGTCTGGAGTCTGCGTTTGAAGACAGCGAGCGACTCTGCTGTTCGGACACCCAGGGGAAGCTCGATTCACCACTTTGGTGCTTTAGTACATCTGGCTTAAGCTGACACAGATTTTCCAACAGTCAAACATGGTGGTGGTAGTGCGATAGGTGATCATGTGGGGATGCTTTGCTGCTTCAGACTCTGGACAGGGACTGAAAAGAACCATGAAACCTGCTCTCCAGAAAACCCTGCAGGAGAATGCCTGGTCATCACTGTACAATCTGAAGGTCAAGTGCAACTGGGTGATGCAGCAAGACAACAATCCCAAGCTCCAGAGAAAGTCTTCCGCGGAATGGGGCAACAGACACAAACTGAAGGCTTTGGAGTGGCCTAGGCAAAGTCCTGACTTGTACTCCATTGAGGTGCTGTGTCAGGACCTTAAACTAGCAGTTACTGCTGGAAAACCCTCTAATGTGGCTGAATTAAAGCAATTCGTAATAGAAGAGAGGGCCGGAATTCCTCCACATCAACGTGAACGACTGAACACCAGTTATAAGAAGCATTCGGCTGCAGTTGTTGCTGCTAAAAGTGGCACTGCAAGTGTATGTGTTAGCAGTGTTGCCGATTCAGGTCCTGAACAAGTGGCCTGCATTCTGCTGCATTAGCTTTTGTGCGTAAGCAGTAAGAATGCACACTGTGTTTTTGCGAAATGTGCAAATGTGCAGTTAGATGGAACCAGCATGACAACTTTGACAACTGCCTATTCACCTGTGCTGAATCAGTGCATTATAGAGATTTTGACCTATATGATAAGGAATGCTATGGACTGGTTTCCAAACAAAGAGCCATAGACTTCTGAAGTTGTGCGTCATTCTACAGTCAGCATCAGACCCTCTCTCTTTCTCTGCAGTGGACGCATCCTGTGGTAAACCAAAACACTCCAAACTGATACATTTCATCACAACGACATTGTTTAGAAGTGGAAATGTGACTATATGACATTTTATTACATGTAAAGCAGCTTGTGAAGTTATTTATGCATGTTCAGCAGGAAGAAGACTCTCCATAAGGGGGCGCAATACGTTCATAATGTGTCCTTTTTTAAAATTGCTATTTTCATTGCAATACGACACGTCAGATTATGACCACCGACCTAATAGTGTGAATAACCACCCTTGGTTCGGTTGACGCTAGCGAGGCGGCGTGGCATGGACTGTATTGGGTGACGGAATGTGGTTAACTGGTCCAGTGTGGTGCGTCAATTGCTTCGTACCATTCCCTGGAGTTGCCGTTCCCATCTGAAAACAACGGCCCTGTGAGGCACTCAATGCGAGAAGTCCATTCTCGGTACACCTTCACTACAGCTGCTCTAGCACATCCCACCGAGTTAGCGGTTTCCGAGATGACAGTACGACTTCAGGGGTCCATTGAGATAGGGTTGGCTGTGTTTATTTATTTATTTATTTTTTCTAGCTGTAGGCTCTAAAACAGACAAAATAATGTGGCCAGTGTTATTTTCGTAGATACCTCACCTGCCTCTAAAACAAGAGCAATGAATAGACAGTTATTTGTATGTGTGTATGAGAAAAGTCAGATCAGTCTGTTTGATTGAGAAAGATAGGACAAGAACTATGAACCTTATCACTTTTATTTATTTCTCACACTGTTTTCCTGTTCTGCTGGGGTTAGAACCTCCCTGTGGCCTATTTTTAGGCTTCTTATCTACGGCAAACAGTCAAAGGCTGACCACCTATTTGTTTGCTGAGATCTTGTGTCACTAGGTCACATAAAAATGTGTGGCTTGTGCAATTAATCAACTAAACAAAGCTACATTTAAAAAAATAACGGGAGCGAAGTGAAAGGACTAGACTGGTTTTCTAGCGTTTCAAGATTCTTCATAATCACGATGGTGATCAGAACCAGACATCTACAGAGTTTAATCGCTAACCAGCGCTAATCGGTGAAAGCTAATACACAAAGTAGTAAAAACTAGCATGGCCAATGCCCTAAACGTTGATTTGAGCTAGGTTTAATAGATGATTTTAGCCTGAAATACATTTTAAAGACCATTTATGACAAAACAAACGCAAAAACCTGCAGATTTATGGGCAGCTTTGGATCCCGGGAGGTAAAAAGAATCAGAATCAGAATCAGAATCTCTTTATTTCACCAAGTATGTTACACATACAAGGAATTTGTCTTGGTGAGAGCAACACGTATGCCCAAGACAAATTCCTTGTATGTGTAACATACTTGGTGAAATAAAGAGATTCTGATTCTGATTCTGATTCTTTTTACCTCCCGGGATCCAAAGCTGCCCATAAATCTGCAGGTTTTTGTGTTTGTGACGGATTTATACAAAAGTTCCTTTACAGTGAACAATTTTCCACCGAACCCACTCTGAATGACTTTGCTTTCATCACAGTGACGGATTTATACATTTTGACATTGAAAATTCCCAGAAAAAGCTCCTTTAAACTACTGTACACTGTTAGAAATGCATACCCTAGTTCCAATTCCATGAGGTTATGCAATCTAACGAAGCCCAAGATGTTCCACATTACGCTAAAATGCAATGCTGTTCCTGGTTTCTCGTGACTGGGTTTTTGGATGCTAGCATGAGACAACCTAACTTTACCTCAGAATGACTGGGGCAGAGGATGCTAATTTAGGATGCTAAATTGGGGTCTCTAATTGGCCTTAAAATGTAGAAAAAGTTTTTTCTAGGCTTTCATAATGTTATCCACAGCATCTGTCGAGCAATATTTTTAGCATGAATGTTTCTCAATAGGCTCTCTTTGGGCTAGCATTTTAGCAAAGGCCTGATAAATCACTTAAACCTATTTAAAACCTATTTACTGTACAGATAAGCTTGTTTGTCTTGGGTTTGCTCTAAAATACATCAACCTTTGCTTCGTCCCGTCAGCTGTGAAGTTAAGCCGGGAGCAGTTCTCAGGACACTCATGCAAGTCTAATGAGTGGACACTGAGGTTAGGTTAGCATTCTTGTCCTCAGTGCAGGTCACAAACCCTGGTTTCAACCCTCATTAGGTCTGCACGGTCTGGAAATTCGATTAGCCCGCACATGATCTAGACTTGTTAAATTGCGAGTCTAATTGTGAAACCAAGAGGCGTACGCATTTTATTCCGATATTGGATTAGGAAAGCAGATTTTCCCGTGAGGAATGTCGTAACCATTGTCAGCTGATGGAGGCACTGTCACAAGGCCTTTAGTGCCTTAACACGGGATAATTCACAAAGCAAACTGTGGCATATCCCATATTTGAGAGAAAATAAAGGGGGATTTCACGGATTCTTAAATAAATTCTGTTTCAATAATAATAATAATAATAATAATAATAAGTTAAGTGCATTGTGAAATATTCAATTCCAGAAAAACTTAGCAAGGCAGATTTGTTCACAGTGCAAGTGACCAGAACCAGCCGTCCAAAGCACTCAATGCCTCTAAAGCTGTGTTACAGAACAGCATGGATGAAATAGATTATGAATGGGTCACCTGGAATCTAAAACTGTGTTTACATTTAGTTTTAACAGAAAAAAAGAAAGATTTTAGCCGGTCAGCAAAATAGTCCACAAAGATTATTTTTGATTGCTGTAATATTCCTATTATCAACATTAGTTATAGAAGGTGTTAGATATAGATACTAGATACAACAAGTGCAGGTTTACTGGTGGTTTTGAAGAGTAAATAAAATGACTGTATTTGTGTTGTAGACCTCTAGTACCCAGGACCACCATTGTAATATATTATTGTAATATATATTATTGTAATATAAATCTCTTATATTTCTAATTTTCTTCACAATGAACCATTTTCCTAGACAGTATTTTTTTTTTACTATCTAGGGAAATGATTAATTGTAAATAAAATATGTATTAGATATAAAAGAAGACCTACATCTAATGTTGATAATAGGAATATTATGGTAAATTGAATATTTTGCTGACAAAATTAGGCCACAATTAGGCTAAAATCTCTGTTAAAACTACTGTAAACACTGTCGCAGGTACCAGGTGACCCACCAAACTGCTCCGAATTACTTTGTTTACATTTCCACCACTGAATTCTGCTGGAACTGGGAAAAAATACACTGCATTTAAATCCATATATAAAATTGTACTGTATAAAACATGTACTGCATGTTCCCTTCAACAGCATTTTATTAGCAATTTTGACTGAAGCTAAATGATTTTACTGTGATACTAATACTGTGACTTTACCAAACTCAATTCGAACCTCAGGAACTACAGTGAACATCACTGGCTTTATACTTCTAATAATAAAAGCTGCATTTTGGTTTAAAGAAAGTTCTCCATCGTCCGTGTGCAATCTGGTCCCCATAAAGATCGAAATGCATGGCCGCAAACCCACCCCCCCAAAACACATATACATATGAAAGGCTTGATCTTTAAAATGGATCAGACCTAAAAGGGTCAGAGCTATTTCTCTTGGTACAGGTCTAGGCATGTTCTACGATCTTGGCCTAAAGACCAGACAGGCTTCAAAATGTACGTTTGTCAGTTTACAAAGAAGAGCTTCTAGAGCAACACGGGAGTGGCATTTACTATTTTAATAAATAAATAATGTTAATTATAATAGTTTTAATAAATGTCCAGTATCATAAAGTAACACTGTGTCCAGTTCTATTTAAAACACAATGTTTTAAGAATGCACTGATCTGAGAATTGGGGGCCGATATTTCCAGTATTTTTAGATCTGCCAATATCGATACATAAACACTCAGATTAGATCACGCTGGATCAGAATTATGGCGAAACCAAGAGTATGAAGTGGGCCAAAATCATGAAATATTGTTTTGAAATATCAAAATCAGATCTGCCTAGTGCTGATATTTTGCTTCCTAGCACTTGCGATTTGACGATCATTGCCCTGCTAAAATCAAAAACAGCAAAACCGGCACATGCTATGTTTTGGATGTTGGTAAGCTGTGAATTATTAAGTGTGTGGTGCAAAACACAATACTGCCCATTCTTCCGCAAACACAAGAGTGAAGCATGGGGGTGGCAGCAGCATGTAAAGGTAAGGTAAAGGTGCACGTATTTGTCACTGTACATCTGGTAGTGAACACACACACTCACATGTGTTAGGGGCAGTGAGTACACACACACCCAGAGCGGTGGGCAGCCAACTCCAGCGCCCGGGGAGCAGAGAGGGTAAAGAGCCTTGCTCAAGGGCCCAACAGTGGCAGCCCAGGAATCGAACCCACAACCCTGTTATCGATATCCCGGCGCTCTAACCGCTGAGCCACCACTGCCCCTGTGGTGGGGATGTACCTGATCCCAAGCACAAGGCACTGGCAAAACAGGAGTGGTTGAACAACAAAAAGGTGACTGTACAATGGCCAAGTTGAAGTCCAGATCTCAATCCAATCAGGAATCTGCGGCGGTGTTTGATGATTGCGGCCCACAGGCGTCATTCAAACAGCCTGGAGCAATTCTGCCAGGAAGAATGGATGGAAATCTCTTGTAGAAACGCACCCCAACAGTTTTAAGGATCTGCTCTACACTAATAGCGAGTTTTGACTTGATTATAAAAGCATTTTGGTTTGCGATGTCAGATGTAAAGTGTATTTCTTTCATTATTAATTTCAGTGACACTCCAACATGAAAAGGCATGAAACTAGATGACACAGCTTTGAGACCATGTTGCTCAGTAATGGTGTAATAACTTATTTTATTAGCAATATGAACTAAGGCTGACATCATCGCATTATGGCAGATTGTTGCTGTAAAAATCTTGTAATTCCCTTTTTTTCTTTTACATAACTCAAATCTGGCTGTTCTGTATATTGTGTCTTATAGTGACTTTCATGAAGACCAATAGCAATGCTTCAAAATGACCTTTTACCTTGACTTTCACTGAAAATTAAGGAAAACAAGTGCACATTTATGTGTTTTTTTGCAATGGATGAATGCCCATACTGACCAATCATAAACGATCAAATGAAGCTGAGTGTAGTAGGTGTGTAGTACTCAGGCTAATCGTATTGGATCATTAATGTATTTACTGTAATATGTACTGTAAATAATATGTGATCACTGTCATGCAAAAACCTTGTTTCTCCAAAACAGCAACTTTACAGGAGGAGGACAAAAACCTTCTTAACTTTCAATGGATGACAATGACGAACATTTTATTCATCACTATTGAGCATTTCCATTGATCCATTCAAATTCTGATACATCGTAAAGGACAACTGCCAGATTACCATTATGTAAAAAATGAAACATGAAAAGAAAATTGATCAAATGAAAAAAAACATATATATATATATATAATACATATATATACATATACATATATATATAATTTATTTTTTCATTTGATCAATTTTTTTCATGTTTTTCATTTTTATACACATATTATATATATATATATATATATAACATGACAGTGACAATATGTAATGTGATTGAATGATGGCAATAAGATACACATCTATCTATACACACACACATACATATACATATATACACACATACATACATATATATATATATATATATATATATATATATATATATATACACATACATACAGACACACAATATAAATATATTATTTATGATTTATTTTCATTTTTATATACACATATAATATATATATATATACACACACATTTTATATATATATATATATATATATATATATATATATATAATTTATTTTTTCATTTGATCAATTTTTTTCATGTTTTTCATTTTTATACACATATTTTTATATATATATATATATATATATATATATATATATATATATATATATATATATATATTACATGACAGTGACAATATGTAATGTGACTGAATGATGGCAATAAGATACACATCTATCTATACACACATACATACACACACACACACACACACACATACATATATATACACATACATGCAGACAGACACACACACACACATACACTGTAGTTATTATATAATTCTTCATAATTGTGTTTTCTGTCGATGAAAAAACGCCATTAAAATAGACCTGATTTGCCATCACTGATTCATCACCGGCGCGATCATGTGAAAGGGGCATGCTAGGGGGCGGGGCGGGCCGACGTCACGCAGCGACTCGACCAATCGCGGCCTCTGTTTTGCGGCTTCTGATTCGACTGTAAATACCGAGCCCGCTGTCCGTCTCCCCTCGCTCTGCGGCTGCAGCTGGCGGACACGGTACAGGCGAGACACGCGAGACAGGCGAGACACGCTCACACCGACCGGGGAAAACAGACTGCGCTTGGGATTCCTTACGGTGGCCGCCGCCTTCAGCTCGTTTAGCGGGGGGCAGATACGAACCCTGCTGTACGGAGGTCGACTTCGCTACCGGTTGGACAGAGCAGAAGAGCGCCCAGGCTGTAGCGCTACTTCAGGGTCAGATCGCCAGATCGAGCCTGCAGATCTCGCTGCGAGCGGAAATCGACGTTGCTGGTCGAAGCGGAGAGGATCCGGTGGTTTTGGGCCGGGCGGCTGGCTGGTTGGCTGGCTGCCGTTCGCCTCGCAGGCCGATCTGAGCGAAGACGCGGAGAATGCTAAAGGATGAGTCAGAGGGACACCCTCGTTCATCTGTTTGCTGGAGGGTGAGTAGCGAGCCGCCCGCAGGAGCTCACTGGAGACTGCAGTAGGTCTTTATTACACACACACACACACACACACACACACAACTGCTCAGGTTTAACAGAAAAGGCTGATTTACGACCCAGCCGTCCTCTCTCCAGCACCGCTGCTGCCTCTGCCGCCGCCGCCGCCGCCGCCTTCTCAGCGGCCCTTCCTAACCCAGGCCTATCCGCTAGCTTAGCACTGAGCGAGGCTGGATCTGATAAGACTCCCATTGATTTTTTGATCTTTACACTCTGATTAAACCCTACAACTGTGAGACACACAGCGAAATCCGACAACAGCACAGAGTAGCTAGAAGATGGTCTCCATTATGGACGTTAGCTAGTGTTAGCTAGCTAGCTAGTTAGCTACTCTCACGGTAACGGTAGCTAGCTAGCTAACTGTCAGTGTCAGGTAGCTAGTAGCTAGCACCAACAGCAGAGGCTCCTCCTCGGGTTTCGGACGTTTCTAGAATAATGTAGCTAGCTCGCAGTTCCTAATCGTATTTTTTATTGTGCACAGAAGTGTAAAATAGTTTATAAGCCGATGTAGGCTGCATTTAGTGTCCGAGAGAAAGCAGTGCTTATCTGTAAGCCGTTAAATCAGTGTGTGGAGGGGAGGTGGTTTGACAGCGGACCCCTGTCTGACTAATACAGCGCTAGAGCTAGAGCTTATACAGTAAAATAAATAAATATATATATATATGCAAGTATTTATCTTCTGTCTGTCTTGAAAACCCACGAATGAGCTGTTGTTGTTAGCTCTGAGCTAGCTATAGCTAGCTAACGCAGTGACCGCTGCTTGTAACGACGGTGCTGTTGTTAAGGGTAGGACAGCTAGTGCTAGCCAGCTAAGTGTTAGTGACAGATAATGCAGATGGCTCTATAACCTTTTCCATTTGTCCTAGATATCTGATTAATGCTGATTACATAATGTGGTCATTACATTAGTTGGCTAGCTACCTACAGGGTAGCTGACTTGGCCAGCCAGAAGATACTAAGGGTTACTGTCAGTGTCGGGGAACACAGGCAGTTGGTCTAGCTGGCACCAACACCAGGCCCTGTTGTCCTTCAGGGCGAAATGGGTTAAAATGGGTTGAAATGGGTTGAAATGGGTTGAAATGGGTCGTATTTTGTATAAATGTGAGGTTAAATCTTTAGGTTTCGACGCATTTCGGCATTTCGATGCAAAAGACGCTTATTTTCCCAGTCAGTCCGCAGTTGGGATCCCTTGACTGTTTCCATTAGGACTCCCGTTTAGTCCAATGTGAAGGACATGGCTTGAACCTGGATAACTTGGACCAGTTTACGACACCTCTTAGCGTGGTGGTACGTTATTTAGACGTTATTCGTGACTGAATAACGACAATAACGTCAGTACCAAGAGCCCTCCGGTACGAGCTTCAAGCATGGCTCGTCTCGACCCGCCAAAACCTCAAGGATTCATGGAAGACGAGCCTCCAGGCCCTTTTCTGTCCTGGCACAACCGAAGTGGTGGAACGAACTTCCCCTTGGTGTCTGAGCGGCAGAGTCGAACATGAGTTCTGGGCTATGGAAGATACTACTACTGTTGTGGTTGTCTTTGGGAGGGACACAGGCGTGGCAGAATTTCCTCGAAGCAAAATTCCAGAGATTTTTTACCATTTCTGTACAATTCGGTGGTCAGAACGGGGATAGGACAGTGGTGGTGGTAGGAATCGGGGGTGGCGATATCCATTTTACGTACTTCCCAAAACCACCACCAAGCGTCTTCAGAATGTTTACATATGTAGCTAACATTTCTCTGAGGACTACTTTGCCCAACATCGCTCTGCATGCACCTCGTCACCCTAAACCCTAAGTCTTATTCCTCCATCCAAACCATCAGAGGTCTCGTAGAGATCTGATGTCTCCGACATCAGGCAAACATTCTCTGTAGCTTTTAAGGAGGTTAAAACTCTTTTCAGCTATTCACAACCGCACATTTCACACTCTGAATGGCTTCGTTTACACCGTAACTATTTAACTATGCAGAAACTGTGGAAATTCGCCTTTAAAAGGGGACTTTACAGGGGCTGAGAACTTGGCACGGACATATCAAAGGCAACCACACGTTCAACAGATCTATCCCCTATCTTGTCGACTGAATGGCATTCTCGTGAACGCCGAGGTCCGAGCTTGCCAGCTGCAGCGGCCAAGCTGTGTCCAGTATGTTCCACTCTATAATTAGCACCTTTCGTTTTTTGAAGTGACCCTGTGTGGTTCTCGAAAAGCAAAGCAAAGCATGCTGAGGTGCACATAGTTTCACGGTATTGTTGCGCGCCAATGTATCGCCAAATAAAGCGGGGTGTTCTTGATCTGATGATCGGTGAAGCCACGTAGCCAACGCTGTATGCCTTTTTCAGGCGCAGCAGTGAGGTCTGATCTCGGGAAGGCCGAAGCTCAGCCTCTAAAAGCAATTTGCCGCGATCGCTAATGGAAGGACATGGTGACCTCGCGGCGGGTTGGATTGTGGATTTTGTGCACCGGCTGTACACATGAATGTTAATAAACAGCTTTAATCAAACAAGAAGACTTGAGTGAGGGGTAATTGCATTACGCAGACTGCAGCAGATTGTCTACGACTGGTTTTGTCTGATTATTAGCCACGCTAGAACGCTAGAATGTCAAGCTTGCCAACTTTTTTTTTTTTTTTTTTTGGTTTGTTTGTGTAAGACATTTCAGCATTATTCAATGTTTGAGAAGTCAGTCAGAGCAGTTTAGTCTCTACAGTGGTGGCGACAGGAACCAGGGGTCATAATGTCTGCGGTGCAAATCTACCCATTTTATAGCCATTACTATCCAGAATGACCACACTTTCTCTACACTTCTCTAAACTATTTTTGCCATACTGCTCTCTGCATGTATCCCTCCACCACAAACACATTTTAATGCATTGCAAAACAATGTCTTAGCCTTTAAGATTTGTAGGAATTTATTGTAAAAGCTTTGTGTTGTAGCTGTGATTTTATAATTCAGGTTAAGCTGAAGTTATTGCTTAAGTCCAGACCAGCCTGGTCTGAGTTTAAGCTCCATTAATTCTCAGGACTAATCATTAGCTAACCGGCTCAGCTTTAGGGAACAATTAGCAGACAGAATCTTCAGAATCTTCCCAGCTTCCTTCCCATGAAGGCTGAGCTGTCGCAGCACTTCCCCTTACCCTCAGAAACAAAATCCTGGCTCAGAAAGAAAGAGTTGAAGGCTTGTGGAAGTGCTGGGAGGATAAGTGTAGGGGGATCCGAGCTATAGGCGGCTTTGTTTTGCTTCTGCATCTGAGTGTGATCATGTTTCCACACACTGCTGCCAGCTAGCGAGCGAGCGAGTAAACTCCAGCATTAACAAACCGGGAGGCCCCGTATGTGGGCCGAAGGTCACGGCTGACGCCTGTATGTGGGTCGGCCTTTTGAAAGGCGGAGTAAAAATAGGCAGAGAGAGAGGGGGCAGGACGATTCACAGACTACTGCTTCAGCCGAGACGAGCAGTGCATTGAACAGCAGTGCACAGTTTTCCACAATAGCCTAAAGATGGGACAGCAGGGTCATGCTGAAGTGCTGGGGTGGAGTTCATTTAGGCTTGATACACTAAACCTGATGCATTTTTCAGTGCATGCATGGCTAGAAATGTACCTTAAATTGACAAGTTAATATTTTCATGTTTCATGGTTTGTAAGAGAGTTCAGTGTTCTACAGTAGGGTGCAGCAGTCGGGGCATCCCTGGTCAAAATATCGGTTACTGTGAATGGATAAAGAAGTGGAATAACCCGACAAAATAAAGGAAAAGGGCCCAAAGCAAAAGTTGGGGGACCCCAACTTTAGTGAATGCTTTTTATAGAAGCTAAGAGTCTTTCAGTGCTTGTTTGGGGGATTTTCGCCTGGTTGGCTTCCCTGCAACAAGCTTCTAGTTCTGTGAGATTCTTGGGTCGTCTTGCTGCACTGCTCTTTTGAGGTCTTAGCCATGTTCAGCTCCACTGCTGCGTTCTCTTCACTGGCTTCCTGTAGCTGCCTGCATCAGATTAAAAACCCTGACGCTGGCCTACAAAGCCAAGAACGGACCAGCCCCTCCGTACTTGATGGCAATGGTCAAAAGCCGATCCGCACCAAGAGCCCTTCGAGCTTCAAGTACAGCTCAGCTCGACCCGCCATCCCTCAAAATCCACGGAAGACAAGCGTCCAGGCTTTTTTTTTTCTGTCCTGGCAGCAAAGTGGTGAATCGAGCTTCCCCTGGGTGTTCGAACAGCTCGGTGTCTTCAAACGCAGACTGAAGACTCACCTCTTCAGAGAGTACTTGGACGAATAGCAGAGTACTATGGTCACCTTACTGACTTGTGTTTAGTAGAGTCTAAACTTAGAGGATCTTTAAATTATTAGTCTATTTAAACTAGCTGAGGTTTTTCTTGGGTAAATAGCAAAGCACTTTTGTAAGTCGTTCTGGATAAGAGCGTCTGCTAAATGCCTTAAATGTAAAATGTCTATCCATTCATAACTTCCCCCATAGCAGTACAGTCACTCCCCACATTGGGAGGGTAAGGACTTGGTACAAGTCTCCTCTGATACATGCCAAGCTAACCACATGCTCCGAGAAAAGCACTGGGTCCCCAGCTCCACCCACCAGCTAAGAGCAACGTGGGGGGCGAGCACAGCCAATTGAGCCCTCTCTGACTCCGGCTGCTGATAGCAAAGCGGCATTCGCTTGAAGTCACGACCCAAGGGTTATAGTGGTAGCGCTTTTGCCACTCAGAGCCTTGTCCATTGTGGATTTTAAGGTGCATTTAGGCTCATTATCCTGCTGTAGAAGCCTTCAGCCTTTTTAAGACAGTGTGATGTTTGCTCCCAGAATGTCCTGATTTTTAATTGAATCCACTCTTCCCAGGCTCACTGGCTGCAACACAAGCCCAACGCATGACCAGCATAATCACTTCACAGTTGGAGAAGTGTTCTTTTCATGAAATTCTGCTCACTTTTCCCCTCCAAAAGCACAGTGTTAACTTTCATCCGGCTTGTTTAGATGTTTTTAAAACCCTCAGGAAAGGTTGTCTTCTTATGCCTCCTTCATGAAGGTCATATTTGTGCAGGAGTTGCTGCACAGAAGAACAGTGCACGACTACTCCAGAGGCTGCTAAATCTTCCTGAAAGTCTGTTGCAATCAAGCTGCAATCTTCCAGACCTCAGCTTGACCTCCACATTCAGTACAGAACTAAAAACAAGCATATCTTGGCTGACTGACTAAGCCTTAGGCTAAGGGGAGATATCTGCATGTTCCATTTCTGCTGACTATTCCTCTGAACCATCATAAAATGCGATGGTGACCAAATATAAGGACTGACCTGCACTTGTTTACACCAGTGAGGTCACGCGGGACAGTTGGAGACCATCCTGAAGGTTTCTTGCGCTTGCCTGGGAGGCCCTAGCGCCCTGTACACGTGTTCGCTGTAGCGCTGTCTCCTTTCACCTTTGGACCTGCCCAGCGTAAACTGACATGGACACAGGCACAAGGCCGACACATGCAGGCGATGAACTTGACCCACATCCAACTGTGCCTCAAGTCCCTTTTACCTAATAGCGTATCTGTAGTTGTAGTATGCGCCAGCACGTAACCAGCTATGGTCTCCAGGGCTCATGTTTGGCCTACTTATGGAACCAGTGCACTGTTGCATGTACAGAGTGTATTTGCAGTGTATATGCAGTGCTGTGCAAAAGGTATCTTTGGGCATCCTGAGAGAGCCTGTCAGATTAATGTTAATGATACAAATATATATATATAAACATACAACCAGCCAACCAACTGATTTTGGGATTGATTTCTAAACCTCTACTTGAGGAAAGACAGGTCTAAAAAAAATCAAAGAACCAAGGCAAGTGGTTCTTTGGGATTTCCATAAATCTGTATAAAACCACTGCCTGTACTAAAGAACCCTTTTTAAGAGTGCAGTTGATCTAATCTGTCTGGATCAGGAATTTATTTCTAATTATTCAAAAGTTGTATAGAGTTCATTTATATTTAAACTCAGTATACAAATATACATCTCATATCTGTGATGTTTGATTGGGTTGGTATGGGTAGGCGGGTAGGTACCAATAACAGTCAAGACTGATAGGATGATTCAAAGATCAGTTTTTGGTACTGTGCCTTTAAGACTGATGCTCCAAGTGGTCCAGTGGTCTAAGGTACTGCCACTATGATCCAAGGATCGTTGGTTCGAATCCTGGGTCATGCTTGCCATCAGCAGCCAGAGCCTGGGAGGGCAGAATTGACCTTGCTCTCTTAGGAGTGGGTAAATGGCACCTCCTGTGATGGCATGGGTTGGAGAAGACATGCTCCTAGTGTTGGACGGAATTCGCATGAACAGGGATTGACCAAAAAGACCAGTCCAGGCTAAAATGCGCGACATGAACCCTAGTTGGACTAAACTGCTGTAGGCGATGCTTAGGTTTTTGTGACCTCTATGTATCCATTTCTATATATAGATAGAATTTAACTGTAACCTTGCCAAACTAACTGCCCGAATTGCCCTAACTTTTCTGTAATATGAGCACAAGCCTGTATGAGGCCTTTAAACTGTTTCCTTGACTAGTTCTTCAGTCTCATTGGTCTAAAGTGAATGTTTTGTTCCATCAGATTTTTTGCATTCCCTCAAACTAATAATCTCTCTCTCCCTCTCTCGTTCTTTCTGTGTAGCTGTGGGGGCACCGTTGGTGCAATATTGACGTGTCCATTGGAGGTGGTGAAGACAAGGCTGCAGTCTTCGTCAGTAACGCTCTACATCTCTGAGGTGCAGCTGAGCACCGTCAATGGGGCCAGCGTGGCCCGCATGTCCCCTCCTGGGCCCCTGCACTGTCTCAAGTGAGTACCCTTCCTAGTGTCCCAGTTCATAGAGACTTGGGTGGGTGTGATTATTTGCCATATATGAACATGTAAACTCATCCTTCACTTAACTGAATTAGACATGTGTGGCATAGAGCAAAAATAAATTGATAGAGAACTCTTGGCGCTTTCACAACACACTGTTAGTTTACTGCAACATTCAAAGTAACCATGCCAAAGCCTGCAAGAAATAGCCAATGGCACTTCATCAGTGGGGAGTTTGGGGGGGGAAAAGTATCTGCTCTTTATTGTGGAAACGGTTCTGTGGCACGAAATGACCTCTATTATGTCCTGCACCATTTCATGTGACTGTGCCTGCCTGGTGAAGGACTCAAGCATTGCCCTCAGAGCCCATTTCTCACTAGCGTTTAGATGTGAAGGGCCCAGGACCACATCAACATGCCTTGTGACAAAAGCTGCACTCTCAGCTGCACATATACTTGTTAGCTTTGTGGCTAAAAAAGTAGTCCCCAGACAGCCAGTAATCAAAAACGTAGGCTGAAAATATTAGTTTGTCAAAAAAAAACAACAAATGACAGTTTCATTTGTCATCACTGAAAGACTGGACATCACCATCATCTTATTTTTGTAACTATAACCCAAAAAGGTCCCTCAAAACACATCTAGACCTTCATTTATTTTGCTGCAGACAAATCAATATGGTTTGCTATACACTTGTAAAAAATATGGTATTAATAACTTGGTTACAAAAAATTAAACGTCTCATTTATTTACATTTATGGCATTAAGCTGATGCTCTTATCCAGAGCGACTTACAAGGTTACTTGTATCACAGAGGTGGGCCAATGTAGGGTTAGGAGTCTTGCCCAAGGACTCTTATTGGTATAGCCACCCAGACCGGGAATCGAACCCCAGTCTCCCACATGGTGCGGTAGCTCACTGCAGGTAGTGGTGTTAGCTGTTGTGCCACACCAACAGTGTTGTCTCCAAAACACTATTTTGTAGACCCAGAACCTTAAAGGTTTAAAGAAGGCTTTGCTATGCAGACTGGTTTGCGTAGCTTTTTGCAACATTTTGGCATTTTTACTGCCAAACAGAGATAAGGTTGGGGACATTTCAAGTCCAGTGTTAGTTTGCAATGTTAGCTTAGCATTCCCTTTTTAAAGAATTGTTTAAGGAACTAAACGAATCACACATTGTTCTTCCTAGGATGTTCTCCATGCAAGAGACGGTGCCCTTTGCCCCGATTTACTACCTCTGCTATTTCTCCGCAGCTAAATGCCAAGCATAGGTGTCAGTGTCAGTATGTGCTCATCGTAATGGGGGTTATGTCACTGGGGTGCCATCAAACGGTACTATCTCCCATTTGACTCCTCCTGGAGTTTTTGGCATTCAGTGCTTTTAGAATGTAAATTCATTCAGCACATTTGAATAATCTCAAGTTTTAGTCATTTGCTGCTCCCATTTTCTGAAAGTTGAAAAGGTATGGATTTAATAAAGCAATACAACACGAGAAGCTGTGCTTCTTAGGGTGATTTAATTACTGGCAATGATAATTAAATGATTATTGATCATCAAAAATAAGGTAGTCCCCGAATGTGCCTGGTGTTTGGTTCGTAGGTTTTTTTTTTAGGCTACATTCCCACATTAGTTAATGCCAAAATCTAACATCAACATTTCGGTGAATCTGCCAGTACACGTGTTGGTAATCCTTGACCTTGGCACACTTCTTTGAATCAATTTAAAAGGTAAAAATCAACCGGCTATGTATTGGCAAATTTTCAGCCAAAATATGCAGTCGGACGATATTTCTCTTATTAGCCAATCTGATCATGAGCACGCACACACCATTAAAGCCAGCATTGAACTCTGCTCACATTTGTACAATGTGTAAATGTAACATGTTTCATGGAGGGAGCAAAGTAAAGACTTAACACCACTAACTGGAAACCTAGTAAACACCAGTAACCACAAAACAGCCAGCAAACAGAGCAGACCACATATAACCACCACCAGGTACAGCTGTCAGTACAACAGTCAGACAGCCAAGAAGTTACGTCCACAACGTCTTAAATGTGATTGCTTGTAAAAAGTAAAGTAGATTTAATCTCGAGAGAGAGAGCAGAACATTACAGCAACTGTAATGATTCATAGCCAAGTAATGCCTGGAAAAGTTCATGTAGCCTCTAGCTCTGCCCTCGATCGGTATCTGCGATCGACTGATTGACTGAGCTGAAAGATGATCATGATGGGAATCAGCCCCAAAAACACTGATTGGTCAATCTCTACTATACATCCCTCTTAAAAAAACAAAACAAAAACAACACACACAAAGCACTTCACAACTGACGGAGATGCACAGTGTGACTTTTGGGGAAGCTACGTGGGATTCTAGTCCCCGTTGAATCACATCTGAGGAGCAGGGGGTTAAAAAGAGAAAAACAGGAGGTAGGTCAGCAGAGAATACCGATGAAGATACCGATGAAGTCGCAGTCAACGCTCTACGCAGACGCCCTGTACCTTTGACTCTGCATATTTCAGAGGGTTTGCGTACTGTGCGTCAAGCCCCGTCCTCGGACCGTTTAAGCAAAATTACTGTAAATGTGTTGCCTGCAGGAAGCATGCCACTCCACCAGTCAAGTCCAAGTCCTCCTTCACAGTTAAACCTAAGACTTAGCCCAATGTTAAGCCAAGCGGTCTAATGCTCTTCCACTGTGGCCTCGGGATCGCATGTTGCTTTGCCATCAGCAACCTGAGTCCAAGAAAGCACAATTGCCCATGCTCCCTCCCCCTTATCACTCTTGTTAAAGTGCCTGTTAACTGGCATGGCCTAGCTGGGGCCCCACACTGTCCATTTCTATTGCTAGGAGGAGCTAAAGAAAAGTGTTAAGCTGAGTTACAAGGTGTTGATTTGAGCAGCTGTTGACTCTCTGAAACGAGTCTTCTGCTCCTGTTGTGGATTTAAGTGTCAGACCTCTTCCTGTACCAGACCTCTTCAGTTTTCTCCAGTTTCTAAGAGTCTTTTCATGGTGTAGGCAACTGTGCTGCCCACAATCTGGAGTTTTACTAACGGAAAGAGCTGCACTTGGAGTTGAAAGGCTCAATCAGTGTTTCTTTAATTTGTTCTAGTCATTATGATTCCAATGTTGTGTTACAACACTGCTTTTATAATGCTTTTGTAATTGAGTTAACCAATGACTTTTCTCTAAAAAGGCTCTTTACTATAAATAATTTCACATTATTTTTTTCAGTTCTTAAAAGCCCTGCCAGTTTACTGCTCACCTTTGCACCAGTCGAGGTCACTGACCTCTTTGCTCCATATCAGGTTATTAAACTGAAGAACATAAAGAGCTTAAATGTCAATAAAACCTGGAAAAACTGGGGGTGTCCTAAAACATTTGAACAGAAGTGTGTGTTTGTGTGCAAGTATGGTTGAAAGGCATGACTTGATTGGTTGGTCAGTAACAAGCATTTTGAAGCATTTGGTGCAGACGTTCATTTAGACCCTCATTTGCCATTCAGCAGCAGTGCAGACGTGTAAGGTTCAGATGCCGGATGTCGGTTCAGCCATGAATGCCGCACTGAAGACAGCAAAGCTAATGCATGATACCATGACAACAGCACGTCACATCTGTGCTTCCGTTAATGAGTCTTGCTGCTGGCTGGCTAGCTAGCGTCATCACATCGGCTGTTAATAGAACCGTGCTTTCGTTCACGGGCTTCCAGCAGTGGATCCTTTTTGTCGCCCCCCCCCCCTCCACACACACACATGATACACAATACGTAAATGTCTATATCTTGATCCAGATCAGGACCCAGGTGTCCTGGGTTTCAAAACCCAGCCAGATGCCTAACTAGAGAGCCCTCAGAAGACCTGGGGATGAACTGGGTCTGCTCAAGGGCGCTAAGGTATCCAGGTATCATATCCAGGTATCAAACCCAGTGGGATGCCTGACTGAGGGGGGGGGCTCTTAACACACCTTGGTTTCACACCCAGTCAGGTGTCTTGCTCAAGGGCCCTCAGCAGACCCGGGGATCTCAGTAAACCAGCACTGCTGTTTACACGTTTCATTTCTCGCCATTTAGCGCCCTACATTTTGTCAACGTTACAGGACTGATGCTGATCTAACTGTCTTCCATCTGTTCTTCTCAGGTTGATCTTGGAGAGAGAAGGTCCTCGTTCACTCTTTCGGGGGCTGGGACCTAACCTGGTGGGAGTGGCTCCATCCAGGTATGTCTGCTGGTCAGATAAACACTAAACGCAATTGCAAAACCTAGTTTGGAGGTTGTGCAATTTCCAGGATTGCCGCTAATGTTTTAAACACTTGCTTAATAGACCAAAACAACAATACTTCCAGAACTTCTCCCCTATTGTTTTGAAGGACGGAAGGTTTTACTGGAGTGATTTGGCATGAGCAGGTATTGCAAAGTGCTGTAAATTCAGACTGCCATTCAAAAGTCCACCTCGGAAGTGCTTTCAGCTTATAATGCGTTATGCAATTGCTAAGAAAATAAATCGCATTTGCACAGCAATACAAAGTAACGCACTGCCTGTACTCTGGTGTTATGTTAATAAAATATTGCATAATCATGAAACATCTGTTTGAACAGTTGTTATTTAATGAGCAGCTCAGTAAGCTCTATTTGAGATATGGTGCACCATTTCCCAGCAGCTAGTTTTTAAAGCATATATGATTGACACTGCACATCACAAGTTGCAATCAGGAACTCAGGGCCCAAGCACTAGAAACCATTATGAAGTGTTTTTAGACTATTTTTGGACATGACTTGAATGTGTACAGTGGCTGAACTTGATGAATTAAAGAATTCCACAGCAGTTAGTCTGTATTTAGTGTCAACGTCCACAACAATCACCAGACGTTTTCCTCTAAGAACAGAGCCCCTGGAGCCTGCTGCAGGGGCTTGGGTCTGGACCTTGTCACCTTTGTCACTGCTTATGAGTTTTCATGTCTGGATTAACAACCCTCTGAATTCCCTGTAGCGGTACATTTCCTACTGGAATTTTCTCTGTTGCTAGAAACAGAAAAATGGACTTTTCTGCCAAAACCATTGCATAACTGCTTACTGGTCATATCTCACTTCCTGAATCTCGCTGTAGCTGCATGCGCTGCCAGCATTAATATACATGTACACACACATACATATAGCCATGAGTGGCCAGTCACAGCTAGCATTTTAAAACTGTCAGCATGCAAAGATTAGAGCTTAATGCCCCCGTTTTGTCTTCTGCCGGAGTGTTTTTCAGCCCCCCCTCGCATATCACAAGGCAGCTACAGCCTACTTCAGTCTGAGTGCTTATCATTAGTCATTATCCAGGCCCCGGCAAGGTGCTCTTCTAAGATTATTCTAATGAAGTTGTTGTTGTTGGCGTTGTTTTTTATTTTAACAGACTCCTGAGACATTGAATAATAATTAAGATTGTGCATAATTAAGATAAAGAGCTCTAGGAGGTCTTTACTGAGCCAAACATCTAGACCCATAATGTTCTTATCTGAGGCTGATAAGTCTGATGAAGGGAAAATGGCTGTTTTTCTTTGATGAAAGGAAAGCACCGCCATCACTGCAGGAAATCAAGACCCGACCAAAAAATTTTAAAGGAATTCAAATGAAGGCTTTATACATTTTAGGCAATATGTAAAATTAAGTTATTTAAAATGCAAAAATTTAGCTCAGGAGGTTTAATGTACATAAACAAATTCCGTGTGCATATCAACATACTTGAATAATAATTCTTTTAGATCAGTTTGATACAGATTTATAGGTTTTTACAATCGACAACATTCCTAATTCAGCTCCATGTGATACAGTTGTTTATTATTTTTATACAAGTTAGTTCCAGCCATGCAAGCCCATTAGTTAAGAAGCGGTCTAACATGCTGTTATTTTGCCGTAACAGTTTTATTCACTGAAAGCCTTTACTATAAATCATATAATGAACAAAATAGTAACAAACGTCCCAAGCAAAAAAAAAAACAAACAAAAAAAAAAAAAAAAAAAAAATACACTTGAAGTTGTTTGTTTAAAAAATGTGGTTTAATTGAAAATATTTATTGTTTATTTATTGTTTAATAATTATTGTTCATTTTATCTCCAGAAATGAATTAATTAATTAAGTAGTAACATTAAATTTCTTACCCGATATGGCTCATGTTCCATTACCTCATCATAAAAACAACATAATGCGAAAACATTTTTTAATTTTCCAATTTTCAATTAAATGTGTGTTTGAGAGCAAACTAAGGAAACTAAGCCTTCAAACTTTTTCAGTAAACAAGATCTACAAGTGAATTGTCATTCCGTAGAGCAGTCTCCTGTCTTATTAGACATCAATTCTGACTTAAACATGTAAGACAAGTGTGAAGCCATTGTTAAAAAGGTAAAAAGGTGTTTTCTGGTAATACCAATTGTTGAGAATACCAATTGCTCCAGAACAAAATTCTGAAGATTTTAAGAATATCTATATCTGAACTTCTTATTAAGCAAAGTTATAGACAAAAATCATCTAATGAAGAATTTCAAGACAGTTTTGGGACTCCAGCCCTATTCAGTGCTATTAAAATGTATGAACTGATTCCAGATCAGCATTCTTGCTGGAATAAAAACAGGCCCAGGTCTTTGATGTCCTCTGGTCTACACTGTAATTAAACATCTATGCATCGCTTATATGATGTGCAGGTGCATCTCCCAGCTTCTGTACGTCACTGTCCTCAATACACTCTGGCTTCACAGCTGGAGCGACGGCCTCGTGACCGACGCATCATTATGTAAAGGCTCCTCTCGGATCTGTTGGGGTGCGACCAGACCTGGCGTACGCACAGTGTTTAGCATGCTGTGCTGTCTGCACCTCCCACTCGTCGTGTACATGACTGGTCTCTGCGCTCCTCTGAGCTGTGAATGAGCCCCGCTGCACATTCATTCACATTCTGTCTTGGTTTTGGAGCTTCCACCGTGCTTCATCATCATCTTCCCCAGATGCTTAAAATAAACCCCCGGCAGAAACGAGGCAGGGCTTTCATGTATCTGATTGGCAAGGAAGCGACAGATGTGGGCGCTGGCATGCGATTGGCCAGGCGTACGGATGGCACAGATTGGCTGTGTGCAGGGGGAGAGGGAGGCGGCTTAGCTTGTGGAAATGTACTGGCTCCCTCGGCTGTGGAATTAAGCATCTCGCCCGTAATCTAATGGATGCTCAGGCGGTTGGCTGTTCATCTGGTGCACGTTCAGGACAGCAGAAGTTTATAAAAAAATAAATAAAGATAAAAATCCGGTGCGCAATGGTTACGTAAGCCCAGAAGGTTGAGCAAACACACACACACACACACACACACACGTGTACGGGTTTTAAGCTGGAGCGGAAATTTTGATTTGGCAAATCCTGCAGCTCTGGGCTAAATTGCCTAGTACAGGGAATAAATCTAGCACTAATACATAGCATGTGATCCAGTGCAGGCAAGGGCATCCCATTCGACTCAACCTTATTTACACGTTCAGCCAGGCTGCTTTCTGTACTGACTGTGCCCTAGAAATGGATTATTCTGCATCACTTACACTAGATGTCCAAAAGTCTGTGGACATGCAGCACTGCGCAGAGGTTTTAGGCACCCAAGCACATCATTCATACCATTTCTCTCAGCAGTAAGACCACATTAGACGATCACATTAGAACAGATGCAGGTAAAAGTGAATACAGGAAAAGAAAGTAACATTCCTCATATTTAAGGAAGTAGTTGAGATCTTGTGTGCTAGCTTGAAGAACAAGGCTTGGTTCCGGATCCCTCCTGGATGCCTTCAGCCGTTTAACAGCATTCAGCTTTGATTTGCCAAACCAGGCATAATACCTAGACTCCTATGAGCAGGATGTATTTACTTTTTGCATTATTACTATTCATTTGATTGTAATAAATAAACACTTGCTGCCCGGATAAGGAGCTTTTAACTGTCCTGGCTGCATTGAGGTGCACCTACTGCATCATACAGGTGTTCAGCTGAGTCAGCATAATGGAACGGTCACTAGGATGGGATGTTCTGGAGCAGCCACGGTCTGAATGGCATTTGTCATCTGGAGTAATTGTCCAACATTAGTTTCTGACCTTGCTGATGCCCTTGTGGCCAAAGCAGCCTACCCTTTGCTGTATTAACTATGTAAAACCCTAGATTTAGGAAGGAACATTGGAACATAAGCAAGTGTTTTGGCCACTGGTGCAGTCCAGCACACATGATCCAGCATAAGATCCGGAGACCCCGAATATCTTGCAGACGTACTGTGGTGTATACAGCCTATAAGAACTTTTAAATACAGGCTAAATAACTAAAACCTACCATATGAAACCCTTAGCAAGATAACCTAAGCTCAAATTTGTCCAATGGGTATAGACTGAATTGACTTAAACGGATCAATCTTCCTTTGTATACTACATATTCACGATTGCATGTTTCGTTGCGGTAATGAACGATACAGTCGGAAGCTTTTCATCACGCAGTACAACAATTTTAAGAAGCTTTAGTAACGTAATATCTCCCGCATCTGGGAAGCTGCATAAATTCCACCATGTCGATCGACTGTTGCACCTTGTTTGAACATCTGGCACCAGCTTATAGTGGGACAAGGCAAGAAGAATTGACTGGCTTTGTAAAACCGCAGCAGTAGAGCTGCAATAAAGCAGGGGTATTCTTCCTAGCAGCTGACCTTTTATAGGGTACCTAAATACCTCAGGTTTTCATATTGAAATGCAGCTTTGACACTTTGCTATAAGTCTATTGATCAGACATGGAAACTCACAACCCAAAGCCCTGTAGTGGATTCCAGCAGCATCATTCTTTGGAGAAAACTGATTTGTTTACATGAATTCTGGGGCATTGTGGCACAGGGGTAATTGCTGTGGAATTATTAGTGTATTGGCATTTGCAAACAACACATGAGCAAACAAGTCATGTTAAAAAAAAAAAACAATAAACAGAGACCCATCATTTGAGCTTTGCTGACTCCATTCCAAAAGATGGTGCTTGGTCCTCGATTATTGCCACTTTTAATAGCGCTCACAGCGGTTTAAGACAGTCCATAGAAATCAATGTTCTACTTCAAATGTAGATGACAATGAAATATTAGCTGGATGTTTTAATTGCTAACATTGCTACTAATCATGTACACAAATGAACCATGTCTTGCCCACTTTTGAAAAGATACTGAAGAAAGAAATGCATATATGACTAAATTAAATCAACTTTAATGCTTAGATCTTACTGTCCCATGACAGTAAAATATTCTACATCTGGGTAGGGTGAACGATGGCATGAGCTGTTGCTGTGCTATGTTTGCGGGGTGTAGCATAGTGGGGAATAATGACCTCCAAGCAAGCAGACCACTCTACACTAGGCATGCACCGATCTGCCTTTTTTAGTTCCAATATCTAAACTTTGCATATCGGTCGATACTCGATACCAGTCCGATACCATTGCTGAATTAATAAACTGTATACTTCACCATGTGGGATAGACTTCATGAGGCATCAGGTTTGAATTAATCAATACTTTATATAACAAATTAACACCGTTATAAATGTACTAAATTGCCATTTGTTATTTATTTATTTGCACATTTAGAGCAGTCTCACACCAACAAATTAAAGTGAAAGGATCTGTTCCATGGATCGGCCTAATTATCTGATACCTGATCCAGCTAATTTTGTTCATATCTGGACCAATAGCCTACCAATAGCATCGGATATTGGTAGGTGCATCCCTACTCTACACCAATCAGAGTCATTGGGTAACATGGGTGTAACATGATTCAGTTGTAAGGGGCAAAGTCTGTAAATGTGAATAAGATTAAATAATGGTTCATATTCCTCATCACACCAAAACTGTACATTTTGCCAGTAGCTAACTAGTTTGCCTGTGCGGGGAGTGGATATCGTCCACACCTACAGCAAACCCCAGGCCAGAGTTCAGGAGGTTCTCTGGGCCACTTCCGGGCTCAAAAACAGCTTAACCACTTGACCAAACATACCGAACTCTCAGAGCAAGCGCTCCTGGGTTCTTTCAAAAAACGCTAGTTTTTACAGTAGTTCATCTATGTCTATGCTCGCACAATAAAAACGCTAACTGGTGGGCTCAGAGTGGTCCGGTGGACTAAGGTTTAAATCCCGAAACCCAAAAGAGCACAACTGGCTTTGATCTCTCTGGGTGGATACATAGCTGGCGTAATGCTGGCTGGCACGGGCGTCTGCTAGTCGATGCAATAGCTGGTTGCGCATGTGCCGGCCCTCATCCTCCCAGTGTCAGGAGCATTACATTGGGGGAGAGTTCTAAAAGTGGGTGGCCATCTAAAATTGGGGAGGTAAATTGAATAAAAAAAATTATAAAAAAAAAAAGGAAACTGGCAAAAGGTCTACAAATGACTGTCCTGAAACCCAGCAGGCCAGACTACACCTTAGTGACTTCACCTTGCTAAAAACCTCTTAGGCTTTGCTTAAATATGCATTGATGCCGACCCTCCGGACCCGGGGGAGCGCTCTCATTAGTAGATTCTGCAAAAACTGAACACAGTCATTTTCCTTTCAAATTGTTGACGCTTGACTGTCTTGACCTTTCGTCCACAGAGCGATCTACTTTGCGGCCTACTCCACAGCCAAAGAGAAGTTAAACAATGTGTTCGAGCCTGACTCCACGCAGGTCCACATGGTGTCTGCCGGCCTTGCAGGTAAGGGTCACGGCCACGGCCCTCTTATTTTCATGGTTTTTAGCAGCACTTTTATTTTAGATACTAAACGTTTGCGTTGGTTCTTTGGTTTGTGTGTCACCCTTTGAACTAAAATGGTACTCACCTCGTAGTAGTCTCAGTACTAAATTTGAGTCTTGGGTGATGTTTGTTTTCTTTCTTTCTTTCTTTTTTTATTATTGTTTTTATAACCAGTGTAAAAAAATTAAAAAAAATTAAAAAAAGGTTATTTGTTGGATACATGTTAAGCAGAGTTAACAGCCATAGCGTAGATAACTCCGGTTTAGTTGGCCCGTGTTTTGGATACATGTTTCAGGACGTTTGTTAGTTTCTAGTCCGAAAGCACAATTGAAGACTTTCAGGATCAAACTGCTGGACCCATGAGAAAAGGCCAGTTTCTACAGCTTGTGAAGCCAAATATTCAGCAGCTCTAACCTCATCATAAGGTTACAGCTCAGACAATGGGTTCCCAAATTCAATCGGAAATACTGATTGATTAACCAAGCTAATTCTTGCTTGCCTGGCTATGGACAGATCTAAGGTAAAGAATTAGTTCATAGATATGAAGCATTGTAGAAAAATTTATATTGGAAGTATGGTAGTGGATATAGGGAGAAGTTAAAGGGTCCATATCCTAAATTTGGCTCTTAAGACAGGTGTACTGGCACGCAAAAGTATGGGCATCCTGGTCACAATTTCTGTTACTGTGAATAGGGACGTAGACTGAGCTGAAAGTTTAGTGTAAGATTAGTGTATTAATTTTATGTTGGTCAATTTGAGACTGAAGAAAAGGAGCACCATGAAAATCATCAAGGCTATGTGATGCAAACCTAATAATCTTTTCAGGAAGCAGTAGCCGTTTCCTCAGCGTTAAGCAATGGCAGTTAACAGGAACGATGGAGATCAAGTTGGTCTTGAAGACCAAGAAAACGCTCACCTCGGATGGTTAAAAAGGGCAACTTGACCACCCTCTTTTTACTGCAGAAGACCTCCACAAATATGACCTTATAGGAAGAATCTTCAGAGTAAACCCTTTCCTGCAGCCTCACCACAAAATCCATTGGCATGAGGAACATCTAACAAGCCTGATGCATTTTGTAAGCAAGTCCTTTGGACCGATTTGGAGAACACCTTTCCAGCTGTTAAGCGCAAGAGCGGATCAGTCATGCTTTGGGCTTGTGCTGCAGCCAGTGTCACAGGAATACAATTAAAGAGAGAAATGGTTTCAATTAAATACCAGCAAATACTGGAAACAATCATCACACCTGAATCATCTGAAGAGAAAACAAAAAAAAGAAGCAGAAGCAGAAGATTGAGTTGGATGGTTTCTATAGCGGGAGAATGATCCTAAACACACCTCAGAATCCACAACGGACCACCTCAGGAGGTGCAAGCTGAAGGTTTTGCCATGGCCCTCACCGTGGGAGGAAGAACCCTGAACATGAACCGAAAGACTCTTAGTTGCTACCAAAAGTGCTTACAAGCTGGGATAATTGCCAAAGAGGGCGTTAATAGGTACCAACTTTGGAAATCAGGTCATCTTTTACTCGTTTAGCTGGTCGCAATAAGACATTTTGACTAGGGGTGCTCAAACTTTTGCATACCACTGAACATAAGCCACCTCTGTTTTGTTGGACTGCCTTGCATTGCGCCTTCAGGTTGAGGAGTCCGAATGGGAGGGGCTAAACTACTGTGGGTTGAATAGGCAGCTACATGTAATATGGGTCCTTTAGTTTTTGTGACATCACAAATTTGCATTATATGGATTATTTGGGGGTATACAGGCCTAGTAGCCTTTGAAGATGTTTACATATAGCATTTTTAATATGGGAAATTGATGTTCCCCTGATATGGGCCCTTTAAGCACAATGCAAGTATTCCTATTTATTGGGCAAACCGGACCTAAGGAATCATTGGTAATAGAAGGGGGGAAGGTTGAAAAAGAGAAGGTCCTCAAAGTTTGGGTTGTGCTTTCCTTTCCCACTTTTTTTTTTTTTTCTTTTTGTTTTCTTCTTCTACCTTTTGAGGGCTGGAGGACCTAAATCATTACATACCAGTGTGCTACTAAACAGTCTGGCTTCACACGCTGTCTGTGCTGTGTGTAGTAGCGGCCGCTAGCAGGGCGCTACGCTAACATATAGGGCGCCATGCGCGGTGGGCAGCGGTCCTCGCGAGTGACGCGGGCGGAATCGGGACGCCTCAGGTAGTCGCATCTCCATCTCACTGGTATGATTACGATTCTCCTAATGATACTGATGCTAATGGTTATAATATTGATGTAGCTACTCTAGCTAGCTTGCAGCTTTTTCTTTTTTTTTTTCTTTTAACCTCCTTGTTACTTGCAACAGTCTTGAGACTTGGCCCCTAACCAGCCTGTAACCCATGGTAAGGTAACTGGAAAAAAACTCATGCACTTTTTTTTTTCTTTTTTTTTTAATAAATAAATATATATATATAACCAATGCAAATGCTAACCTTGTCATTTTACAAGCTGGGAAGTATTTCACGTACCAGCGTCAATAGGACGGGAATACCGTGACCTACAAATTTAATCTTTAGCATATACACATTAAATATACTGTATGCAATACTGTGCAAAAGTCAGGCTTTTTTTTATTTATTTATTTTATTATTTCATGTCTAATCAAAAAGACGATCACATTAAAAACAACTATTTAACAGCAAATGACAGAAGCCACAGCAACTATGTACATTGTGTATAGGGCATTCACCTTTAGAGACAGGAGAGAGACAGGAGATTGACCCACACCTCCAAAGTCATCCAACTCCTCCTAAACATATTCATATCCAAACATATATTGAGGTCTGGACTCAAGACTACAGTGATTGTAATGGTCAGTCCATTGTTCTGAGAACAGAACCAGCTTCAGCCATTTAATTTCTTTAATTTGACTCTCAGTAAGAGCTTATTGATCCACTCGACATCCTTTCAGACCCAGGAGCTCTTCTGAATAAAGAGTGGAGTAGGGCTACACAAAATGGACATAAAATGAGATGTTGGACATCACATTGACCATTTGATAGGTAATTTTAAATAGTATGTATTTAGTAAGTAATCTAACTTGAGGTTCCTTTATACAAACGATGATACTGAAATACAAACAGCTACTGATATACCTACAAGTGCATTTTTTGTTGTTGTTGTTGTACATCTCTCGACTTTAAGGAATTGAACTGCTAATAGGTGATCAGACACGAAGGCACAAGGGCTATACTGACAGCACTTCAACACAATAACTGGGAATTTAAAGAAGCAATTTAAAGAAGAAATGAGAACGAAATTAAAGGTAAAGGTGCACGTATTTGTCACTGTACACTGTACAGCGAAATGTGTCCTCCGCATTTAACCCATCTGGTAGTGAACACACACTCACACACACACACACACACACACACACACGTGTTAGGGGCAGTGAGTACACACACACCCAGAGCGGTGGGCAGCCAACTCCAGCGCCCGGGGAGCAGAGAGGGTAAAGGGCCTTGCTCAAGGGCCCAACAGTGGCAACTTGCCGAGCCCGGGAATCGAACCCACAACCCTGTTATCGATATCCCGGCGCTCTAACCGCTGAGCCACCACTGCCCCGTATAAAGTAAGAGTAAAAGAAAAACAACAAAAGCTAATGGCTGAAAGTATGGCACAAACAAAAACTAGTCCTCAGGACTATCAGCTAGCGGCTACGGCTTATAACCAACAAGAGACACAGCTAGGCTAAGCTAATAAACTAAAAAGACTAAAAATCTTAAACTGGTCTAAAAGTGTCTAAAGACTGGACAGACTACTTCCATAAACCGAAGGAGAACTGAGACCCAAATATAAGCTAGACTTAAAGAAAGTTAAATTAAAAACAACAAAAAAAGCTGAAAAATGGCTAAAAACAAACCAGGACTCCTGGCTGTAAGCGGGCAGATACGGCTAATAACAAACAAACGACACGGTTAGGGCTAAGCTGAGATAAGGCTAGATTTGGCCAACGCTAAGGCTTATCCGGGACTAACCTAAGATACAGCGAATCGAGGGCTAGAGGCCAAGAAATGGCTAATATGTAAACATGAGAGGAGCTCTATCCAGCCTCCTAAGAAATATCTTTTGAAAAATGAACAGCTTGTACATTATGGTGGTTCTGGCTGGAAATAAGCAAATACAGGCTGGTCTCTGACTTTTGCACAGCGCTGTACACACCAGGGAAAATGCTTGTAGGCCCTACTCTTCACTCTAGACCTTTCTAAACCAGCCAGTTAAACAGATGTTTACACTGTGTGTAAGTCTAAACCGTGTTTCCTGAGGAAATGTAGGTCACTTTCTCGCCCGTCACAGGAACATGGAGCATGTTACATTGGCCTCCTTTCTATAACCGGCTGTACCGGCTTGCTTACTTTTGTGAACATTGCCACAGAATGCCTCTAAACGTACAGATATAAGTGGACCAGTGCCTGTCCACGGCCCTGCCTTGACCAATATGGCGTTACTTCTACAAGGATTTAGTGAAAGGTCACATTTGCCAAAACACAATTGATCACCAACCCAAGATTCAGTCAATTAGCCAAGACTTGGTTTGGTTTGGTAGCGGATGTGTGCTTCTTTAGCTTAAAAGGAAGATGCTAGTCTAATATCAAACTCTGGACTTTCTGGAGATTGTCACCAAGCTCATCTCCACCAAAATCTTTATTTGCCTGATTTAGAAATGTATTTAAATCTGGGTAAACACCTTATTCAAACATTAGAAGAAAAAAGGTTACAGTTATTTAATATTGACTGCTGGCCCAGAATTAGAGATGAGATTGGGAACTGTCTAAAGCCTGTTTTAAACTAAAGACACACATTTATTTACTTGCCAGAAATCTAGCAAGACGTTGTCAACAGCATATTGTAACATATTTTACAACATTTCCGTGTTTATAGACTAACGTAATGTTCTAAACCACATCATTTTCTCTGCACCACATAAAATGGATCCGTTTTGAGTGAGTTGAGAGATGTTTTCAGGTGCGTATTTTTAGAGACCGGCTTGGTGACAGTCCAAGTCCAGTGTTTCTTAGCGAATTTAGCCTAGCATCTCCTGTTCTAAACTAAAGAAGCACACCTTTTTCACCTACATTTCTAAGAAATCTAGCCTTTTTGGTTATTTAAAACAGCTGACCCACAATTTAAGTCTGTTTTTTTTTTGTTTACAGACTAAAGTCAGTATAACCATTTTCTAAATTTTGAGCATTTTGAGCTAGATGAAAGAGGTTTTTGTTTACAGAGACAGGCAACTTTAGCCAGCATCTCCCATGCTACACTAAAGAAGCATATATATATATATATATATATATATATATATAATATAGTCAAGTAGTCCATCACATCATGTTCTAAACGAAATGGACAATCTGGATGCGCTTAAATGGAGTTGAGAGATGTCTTTGTCTATTTACAGAGGTGATGGTCTAAATCCAGCATTTCCAGCACACATCAGATACCAAACATGACTTGGCTGATATACTGTGTCTGAGCCCAAATACTCCTTTAGCTGAGAGCTGAAAGCTTTCCAGACCATCTAGCGAGTCACAGTGAACTTGTAACAGGGTTGACAAGGTTAGCATTTGCGTCTTCTTACTTGCACTGCTTGACCTTCTTTTATTGTTGTTTATGTAGACTTTGTCCCCGCTTTACTTTTGATGACTCCCTTTATCACCCCGTTATGGTTAACTCATATAAATATTAATGATGCTAATGGTTTTACTGCTGTGTAGAAGCAGCAGGACTGTTCTGTACCCATTTGACCTCCTGTATTCCAGACCTATTTAAAAGCACTGGTTTAATGATGTCCTTTAAAACTCAAGAGACACAACATCTGCCTGTCTCTCCTTTCTCTTCTCTCTCTCTCTCTTTCTCTCTCTCTCTCTCTCTCTCTCTCTCTCTCTCTCTCTCTCTCTCTTTCTCTCTCTCTCTCTCCCCCGCTCTCCCTCCATCTCCTAAGATTCTCGCCACTCTTCTGCTTTCTTTCTATCTAAGCCCCGCCCCCAGTCTCTCACACTCTGTCTATCTCTGCCTCTATCTTTCTCTGTCCTTATGAAACGAAAAGTTGGGAAAAACAAATGAAAAGCACAAGTAGGGTAGAGGGGTACGTTGTGTCATATGAGGGTGGGTTTTTGATGGTAGGTGGTGGGGGTGGGGGGGGGGATGTGGGTGGGGTTTGTTGAAGTGCTCCACCCCCCCCATGTGCCTGCCACGGCACAGGGGTGTGCGTGGACTGCTGCTGCTGCTGCTTGTGATTGTGGTACAGAAAAGCCTGTGTCTATTTTAGGCCTGTACTGTAGCTTTGCACCCTGCGAGAGGGTCTGTGAGCCAGCCTGCTCCGCCCCCCCATATCTGCAGGCTTCGTCCTGCAGCTGTGAGGAGGAGCTTTGCCCCTCCCCTGTGAGTACTCGTCAAGAGACACACTCTCTATCTATCTCGCTCTCTCTATCTATCTATCTCTCTCTCGCTGTCTCTTCTTCTTGTACCGATATATATCATCCTCCTTCACCCAGTTGCCCTAGGCATCTTACCCTGTCTAGCGCCCCCCCACTGTCGGTCAGTAGACCTCCTTTTGGTTTGATAGATTTAAGAATGCTCTTCATGTAGTGTATACACACTAATACAGACTGTATAGTATTGTACAGCAGTTGTATACTATACACTGTACATTGATTCGTATGAGTATTTCAACATTCATCTGTAACAGTCATCATCTTATCCTTTATCATTCGCTTAAATGGGGGGGGGGGTTTCTACCAGCTTTATCCCAGAGAAAGCTCAAAACCTATGCGAAAGCTATTAGTAGCACACAAATGGCTTAGGGCATCATCTAGAACGTTAAGTCCTTCCAACTCAGCACGTAGATATTGTAGCGACCTGTTGATCTTGAGCACAAAATGTGAGATTTAGGCAACATTGTTCAGTTGTAAAATTTTTATACACAGAGTTGCCAGTTTATTATGTACACCCATCTTTTACCATGCTCCTTTGGTCTTTAGAACAGAATAAACTAACCAGGGGTCGTACGTATGAAAGTGTATGTGGAATCTCGACTTAATTGACGCATGCAAAAAGTTAGGTCGGTGTTGCTGCACAGTAGAACAGTGCAGTCTGCTGACTCGTCCTGAATGTCTTCTGCATTTAAACAGAGGGGGTATGATTTGCCTCTCTAGCCAATTAATGAGCAGTTCTCCTTGAGGGTTTACTTGGTCTTCGAGACCTCAGCCTGACTGTCTTAAGAATCCCTTCTTGTTTCAACAAAATAGATCTACCTACGTTTGGACTAGCGTAGTACGGATGGTGGTAATTCTGCAATTGGAACAGCAGCATGGTGCCCTAATGCATTCTTGGATATCTGGCTGTGCAGAGTTTCACACAAGCTACATCCCGATGCATCCTCAACAACATGGGCGGAACAAGAACACATTTGGGCATTTGGACATACTTGGGCTTCGACAGATGATCTGTCTTGGTCTGACTGCATCTATACACCTTGCCCATGCATTCTTGAAATGTATCACCCCAGGACGCTACAAGATACTTGGTGAATTGAGAAGAAATGTTAGATCATGCTTTTTAGAGTTGCTGCAGAGACCCAGAGTTAACTTGCAATATACCTTTAACAAAAACGTCTTAATTAAAGTGTTTATTCCAAGACAATCCCTACAATCGGTCCTAAATACCATCTCCTGTGTTCGGAGACGTCGACCCCAGCTGTGAATGGTTCACATGACACCTGATTGCCTGAGACACTA
Source organism: Salminus brasiliensis (assembly GCF_030463535.1). Taxonomy (NCBI): domain Eukaryota; kingdom Metazoa; phylum Chordata; class Actinopteri; order Characiformes; family Bryconidae; genus Salminus; species Salminus brasiliensis. The sequence continues at coordinate 36,619,605 of NC_132886.1, read as the reverse complement.
CACTGGCTGGGCCTCCAGCGGCAATGACGACGAGACCACACACGTTCACCATTTGTGTTAGACAAGCCGTGGACAGCCTTCGCTGCGGGACCTGGGAAGCAGAGAGGTTATGGGTCTTGCCCAAGGGCCCATCAGTGGCAGATTAGCGAACCCAGGTATCAAACCACCTCATTAGTGACTCTGTGCTCTAACCACTGAGCCGCCACCACCGCTTCTGAAACCACGGTCTATCCAAACTGTCCATCTGAGCAGAGAAACAGTTACAGTGAGAGAAAGAACTTCAACAAATTCAACATGTTTAAAGTCCAGGTTCTGCCTTTCATTCCTTTTCAGTTCTTCTGTGGAGCCCTACACTCATTAAGGAGAGCGATGCAAAAGGACCCTGGATTTGTGCGACCAGACAACAACTTTCCACTTCTCAGTAGTCCACTTCTCATAATTCTCTACCCTGTGAAGATGTTCTAGCTTGTTCTTTGTGGACGTCTGCAACCACAATGGTCATCAGCTGCTGTAGCCCCTTGGAAGGAACATCCTCCAAACAAAATCAGAGCTTCATTTGAATGTGACTTGACTGGTGCTGGCTGTTCTTGCATTCTCTACATTCTCCTTTGACCTCCCTAAACTACAAGCAGTTTATCCACAGGACTGGTGATCAGTGGTAGTTATGGTAATTGATAAACGCTTGTAAAACGGTTATATGTAGATAGTCCAACAGCCATTTGAGAGATGCTAGAAGCAACAAAAATGAAGATCTTTCATTTGGCATGGGATGGGATGGGGTGTACTACTTAATAAACTGGCAACTCAGTGTCTGGTCTATGTCCATATAAGCCCATATTGCAGTCGCATAGAAAAAAGCCAATCTTTGCAACGCCAATATTTACTAATCTCTCACATCCTGCATTTTGGATCATCATTTAATCACATGGCATGTTTTTGGGAATGCCACTATGGGGGGAAACAGAAAGAGAAACTGTATGAAATTACACACTGTGGGTCACAGGTCATACCATTAGGGCTAAAAGCTGTAACTGTAAAAAGAAGCAAATGCCTGTTCAATCCTGGTCCTGGAGATCTATCACCCTGCAGAATTCAACACACCTGATCCAGATAATGAAGGCCTTTAGGAGCAGCTGAACATTCGAGTCAGCTATGTTGGATCTGAACTCTTCAGGGTGGTAGATCTCCAGCACCAGGATTGAGCAGCCCTGGCCTAAATAGAAACAATCGTAGTTTAGCACTCAAGATCAGCTCATTTCGTATATCATAACCATATTATGTTAATGCTCTCTCTAAACCATTTTAAATGAGCGTTTGTTAAAACACAGCAATAAATACATAGTCATTTAGATGGAATTGGTCAAACACGTACTGCTTTAGTCAAAAAGGCCTTATTTGCTTTTTTGTGGTCATCTACTCGAAGATGTGTTTGTGGCTTTAAAATGAGAGGTTTCCTATTAATAATAAACAGTTTTATCTAGACTCCCCTGGGGGAGGGAGGGTTGTGGTATCCATAAGATATCAATCACTGCTGACGAACCCGCTGCGTTCCTGTGCAGCCCATTCAGCCATATCCAATAAATCCTCACTGATATGAGTGCGATTTCAGATGTGTCCGATAAGGATTTATCTTGCGCTCTCCAACCAAACAGGCCATAAACACATCTTCCAGAAGTCCACAGTGCTTCTCTGGAGTGTGAAATGACTGTAGGCGAGTTTGTCTGTGTTATGTATTTTTTGGAGGCGTGTAGGCCTGCTCAGTATCCTTATCAGCCTATGCTGAGTGACTTAACTGTGGCTCGACCGTGTCACTTTCTTGTCTGACCCTGCCATCGCTTTTTCCCAGGGTTCACCGCGATCACGGCGACCAATCCCATCTGGCTCATAAAGACCCGGCTGCAGCTGGATGCCAGGTAAGCAGTGCTGCTGGTGTTGCTGTTGCTTTCGAGTCAGTGTTGTATTTAAATAGGCCATCTATTCAGAGTGGTTCACCTCTTACCCAGAGAGAATCAGGTGGCGGTGGCTCAGCACGTCAACATATCAAATGATGTAATGCGTTTTGGAGAAGTGAGGTCAGCTGTTCTGATCGAGTTCTTAAATGATCTCAGTTTTTAGATGTTTTAGAAGTTTTGGTGGTTTTCTAGTTTAGGGCTTAAATCTTTTCTTTTATTTTATAGAAATTAACAAAACAAAACCTGAGTTTTTTAAAGTGGGAATCCACATTTATCCAAAACTCATATGCATAATTTAATTATTTAGACTGTAAAGAAAGTCATTCTAGACAAAAGTACTCAGCGTTTTTGCAATAAAGCTGCTGCTGTTAAAATTAGGGATGTCCCTATCCAGTTTTTGTCCCCAATCAGAGTATTGACATTTAACAAATAATCTAGAATCATCTGCGCTACTTGTGCAACGTATGCTAACACTACGCCCTGCCCCGGGAATACAACATACCGCCATCATATTTTATAACTATGTGAAAAATACTGCCTATCCCTGTTCTGACTGATTTATTTTGTTCAGTAGCGACTTTTTTTGAAAGACCAAATTAAAGGATGTCTTATTATTCAACCTCACAGACCCCCCTGACAATTCAGCTCCCAGTGCCTTTAACATACAAATGTCCAACAAGCCATAATTTAAGATAAAACAGACAACTTCTGAACCAAGAGCAGCTCAAACACAGTCAAAGCTCTAGAACCCAAGTAAAAATGCACTTACTTAATGCAGCTTTGTCTAGGTATGTTGTAAATATACTAAATGTATGCACTTTAAAATGTTAAACATACATTATGCTTTCATTAACCACCTCTAAGTAAACGTTGATTTGATCAATCAATTCAAAAGAATTCACTTTAAAAAAATGGCCTTTTTAGCTCCTTCATTTTGATTTAGATACAGTAGACATCTGTACTGAAATTAAAAACCGGTCAGTGTGAGGTACTGTTATCAGCAGAGTGCGAGAGCTAATGTAAAATCTTTGTAAAGTCTTTGTAAAATCAGACTCCATATTGACGCATTTCTACTTGTGAACATCTGTAAGACAAAGACATTAATAATCTAATTATAATTAAAAAACATGTTTCTTTCGTCTCCCCCTAGAAACCGTGGAGAGAGGCGCATGAGCGCGTTTGAGTGTGTGCGGCGGGTCTATCAGGCAGACGGATTACGGGGCTTTTATAGGGGCATGTCTGCCTCCTACGCAGGCATTTCAGAGACCGTCATCCACTTTGTCATCTACGAGAGCATCAAACGCAAGCTCCTGGAGTCCAAAGCCAACGCTAACATGGACGATGAGGACGAATCGGTGAAGGACGCTTCCGATTTTGTTGGAATGATGCTGGCCGCAGCCACGTCCAAAACCTGTGCCACATCCATTGCGTATCCACACGGTAAGCCACTGTTTGTTTTCTTTCTGATTCTACTAGCAGGATCACAGCGTAGACGTAACAGTTACTGCTTGGAATGGATTAATATGTGGTTTTGAAACGCATATTTATTAAGGACATTAAAAAGTTGCACCCACAGCGACACAGTTGTGCAAATGCACAAACGCACACAGCTCATCTTGTCCCTGTATTTCTGCAGAGAAGTACTGGCAATAGAATAGGACTCAACAAACATAAACCTACTGGCACCATGCTGCCTAATGCCAGGCGTGGACTAGAAGGGTATAAAGCCGCCCAGCATTGAGCTGTGTGTTCTGGAATGCATCATTCAATGTATTTGGGATGAGTTGGGGGATGAGGTGGGGTGTTGACCTCACTAATGCTCTTGTTAGTCACTGAATGCAATTAAATCATCACAGCAATGCTCCAAAATGTAATACAAACTTTCCTTGGACAGTACAGACAGTTTTCCTAACAAATAAAGGATACATACATACAATGATGAAAGAGCAGGTGTCCCAATACTTTTGTCAAGTGTATGAGAAGGGATGATGACCCTATAATGATAAGGTACTTAAATACTCATAACAGCAGGTTATGCAGTGTCACAAACCACAGAGGCAAGTCTGTTTGAGATTACTGAACAACAACGTGTAATCCGCTCGAGACGGGTGCATTTAATGGTCAGTAGCTTGTGGGCTACATTACTTTTAAATCCAGCAAGTAAACGCAGGTAGCTACAGGTGTGCCATACCCTCTTGCCTTGGGAACTAACTGCATCCTCTTTTTTTGCAGAGGTGATCCGTACCCGCCTACGAGAGGAGGGCAGCAAGTACCGCTCGTTCTTCCAGACCCTGAGCATGGTGTTCCGCGAGGAGGGCTACAGGGCACTGTACCGCGGCCTGACCACCCACCTGGTCCGGCAGATCCCCAACACCGCCATCATGATGTGCACCTATGAGCTGGTGGTCTACCTGCTCAATGGTTAAAAATATAAATAAAACACGTGCTTATGGAGAGGAGAGGTGAATGTTGAGGGGATGAGGAGAGAGTGCGGAGAGGTCGGAGATAGATGACGAAAGGGCACGACAGAGATTGTCCCCGTTGTGAGACCAAAGGAAGCGGAAGCAGCAGCAGCAGCAGAGAGAACCAGGAAAACAAAGCACTATTGCCTCCAGAGGTCGCTATTGGCACAGACAGAGAAGAGAGACGATAGTAAAGAGGGGGTTTTGGCTTGGAAGCTCTCAGATTGGGGATTGTTCTAAAGTGAGAGCGAGCGAGCGAGCGAGAGAGGGAAAGGTGAGAAGAGAGGAAAGAGCCGAGGTGGTCTGTCTATTTCTCTTCTAAATCTTTAATGTGAAGAAGTCCTTTGTTGAAGGACGTTCAAGAGGGGAATGCTTGAAAAAACACTGGAATATCATTAATAGTATCCTCACAGAAGTGATCTCAATTAGGACGTCCACCGCATTCATACACATCTCCAATAAGAATTGTTATTTTTGCTGCTAGCAGTTCTTTTTGAAGTTCACATTTCTGGAAAAACGAGACTGATCTGATCCGTGGCTGACATTCAGCAAAACCCCTCCCTCCTTTCCTTTTTTTTTTTTTTGGCCTGTCAACTGTTATTTCAAACATTCCCCTCTAGAGGGCAGGGTCCCACACTGACGCCGGACAGCTCTCCACGCACACAAGTCCATTTTGCTGGAGTTTCTTCTTTCATTCATGGTCAAAATGATCTGATTCTGTGTTCCTTCACATACTTCAAACTGAAGTGTCGTTTTTTTGTTATTTTTCTTTCTTTCTTGTGTTTTGATCTCGTTTGAGTGTTTGTAACAATCAGACCTGTTTCCTAATAAGTCAGTCTGGTAGAGCCCACAAGACCGTAGTTTGGTGGGAGATACTGGGGTCGCTGGGCCTTTTCACTTTGCGTTAAGCTGCTTCGCCAGAAGTCAGCGGCCTGGCATGCCGCCGGCCCTCAAATCCGAGACGGTCAGGGTTGCAAGGCAGGAATACAATAGGCTTGTATCTCCATGTACTAACCCACCCCACCAAGTCCACATACAGAATATAGAAGGGGTGAGCGGTCGCTTCCTCCAAGCGCATCTCGAACAGTGACTTCTGACTAATATATAATCGCTGTCCAATGAAAAACATGTATCTCCAAAATAGTGAGTTTACAGAAGAAGGAAAGAATAGAAGTCAAAGGTAAATAAGAGTTTAGTTCAAGTAATTTAGAGCATTTCTATTGGTCCATTCATTCAGAATGATTCACATAGTGTACAGAGCAGCTAAAGGGGTTCAAACCATGGAGAAAACGGACATATGATACATATGTTTCATTGGACAACAGCGATATATTATATATACGCACAAAAACCCCCCTGTGTCTAAATCCGATGCTGAACGGACCAATAGAAATAATCTTTTGACATTGACTTCCATTTAAAGGTTTTTTTTTTCCTTCTCCTGTAAGATTGCCGCCATTATGGTTATACAATGTTTTGCTTTTTTTGCGTGACAGTAATGATTATTATATATGCACTTTGTGGCCTTTTCCAGGCTCACGCACCATTTTTCCTATGTTTTTGTTGTTGTTTTGGACAGAACTTACTATAAACTATAGTATTTACTGTACAGGCAAGACAGTGTTTTGCTCATCAGTTCTCTTTTGAGGCTATTGTACAGCTCAGTGTACTAAATTTCTAGTGAAGGAACATCCTTGTATGTGTGTGTATATAGTATGTATATGTATGTATGCATATCGAATATTCAGTGTTCATAACTTCTATGGGTTCTATGATTATGCAGTAGGTTGCAGTTACAAAAGTTGAACCGTTTCATATCAGACCTCCGGGTCTGTTGCGACGCGTTGACGCCTATGTTCGCTTAGGGTTTTGTTTTGTCCCCCGCCCCCCCGCGTGTCGTCAAACAAAATGCCAGCTAATGATGTTCTGCATTTCCTCCATGTTTACACGTCGTTCGTCCGCAACCTCATCCCCAGTAATATGAAGGAGTTCAGTTTGAGGAGTTCAGCCGGAGATGTTATTTAGATGAGGGACGGGAATGTGATCTTATAAATCTGCAGGCTCCATGGCGCTGGTCACCAGCCTCGTTCCTAGAGTTCGACCTTCCTGACCGCCTGTTGCCTTTAGAAGTCCCAGGTTTGCTGAATGAGCTGTTTTAGATGTGGTTTCGAAGGTGAAACCTACAGGAAGGTTGGTGACCACCGCTCTACAGCATACAGTCATAATTCCCTCAACAACTGAATCTTGAGTTCATACCAAGTTTAGGTTTCCATTTCAACTGCGTTTCAAATACTGGGAGACATGCCCAAATCATTCCTCGTCGACCACGCCCTCGCAGTAGTCCTTCAAAAAGCAATTCCATGTTTTCATAAACATTTCAGCATATGTAAGTGGCTGAGATAATCAATTTAAAGTAGAACTGGTGTGAAATAATGAAATGTAGAGAAACTTAGCCTCCTCTTTACAGTGGGGGTAAATGGAGCTAATATTCACAATATTTACAAACACAAATCGAGACATTTTTATAAAATTATCCAATGGCTCAGCATGAGTCTAATGTGCTGCCACACAATTTACTGTGCTCTCTCCCCAATCACACATCTTCGGTGACGTTGGCCAGCCCGGGCCTCTGTTAGCTGGTGCATTGGAGCTGGGGGCCTGTTGCTTTCCTCCGAGCATGTTGCATTGCAAGCAGTCTGGGGAGATGTGATAAGTCCTTACCCTCCTAGTGTCCGTAGCATTGCTAGTGCTAGGGGGAGTTATGAACAAGTGGCTTATTTGGCAGTACCAAACTGGTAGAAAAACCACCACAAGCATTTTTATGCCGTGCTGGTGATGGTAAATAGTGGCTAATCTAAAAGAAAATAGTCTGTCTTTTTGGGGGACTACTTTTCCTCATAACGCCCGGCATGCATCAATCTGGTTCCATTTACTACCACTGTGAACAACTCTGACTCTACAATTGTCTTTACAACGGCCTAAAACCCGAAGGTCGGTTTCCCAGACAGGGATTAAGCCTAGTTCTGGGCTGTATTTCCTTTTTAATTGTGAAATTTGTGAACCCTTTCAGATGAGAACTCTTGAGAAACGTTCCTGAACGCTTGGCTTCACCCCTAAAGCCGGACAGTAACATTCACATCCTTGTTTATAACATCAGCATGCAACCCCGAAGTGTGGTCCTAGGTATCTAGCTCAGTCCATTTCAATTTTCAGTCTAATCCACCAGACACAGTGTTTTGTTTTTCTTTGGGGGGGATTTATTTTTTTATTTCTCATCAGTATTAACGAACGTCGTGGGTCTGCGCAGGCAGGTGCCGAGACTCTACCTGAGCCATCTCCCAGCCTCCTTTGCTGCTAACCAGGTTGTGGAGTACCGTAACGATTCTCGTTTGTCACGAACAACTCCTCACAAACGACACACGTGGCATTACCAAGCAAAAGTACTTCAGAGATTAATGCATGTAGGTGTCGCATGACGTCAACGTACACTACATGCTCTGAAAGGGTGTTAACCAAGACGGGCTTGGGTACATCCGATTCAGTCATGATTAGTGCTGAAATTAACAGCTGATATATACTAGAAAATGACTAATAATTTGCATAACCGCATATTTAAGAACAATTAACAAATGTTTGTGCTCTATTTGAGGAAATTACATACGTGTGCCGTGAAGCATACCAAGCGATACCATGTGAACATGTAAGGTGCTCGAGATTACCGCTGGGAAACAACAGCACTGCAAAGGACGTTTAAGCGGCGCTGTTACTGTTCTCTGAGAGGGCTGCAGGGGTTGGTGGTAGGTTTCTAATAAAAAAACTAAACAAAAGAGCTAGCATCTCTAAATCTGAAGGGTTTTCTGTGACTAGTGCAAACTCCATATTTCTGAGTATGTCTGCATCCTAATTCTGCTGTTCTGAAGCAATCGGTACTCTTGGTTTCTTCTTGGTGGCATCTTCATGCAGTTTAACTACGGTCAACACTAACGATGAATCGGTCACGTCTGCACCTGTAATGTCTTGATTTTTGTTTCCTGTTTTGTTTTTTAAGGTTTTGTTTTTAATGGTAAAGATGTCTATTCTTTGCTGGCTATGTAATATCATACCTCTTTTTTTGTACAAAAATGACTAAATAAAAAACAACTGCAAACCCTGTGGTGTCCGTATTCCATCACTTTCTCAGAGTGAAATGCATGCCGTTATCTGAAAGTTTGTCCACCCACTGGCAGCTGCAGTATTGCCACATTATTGTGATGTGTGGCCTTCAGAGAGGTTCCACCAGGATGAGGCCAGGGAATACTCATACTCCTGAACAGACCGGCACTGAAAGAAAACTCCCACTTGCTGAAGGCCACTTTAAAACCAACCATCAAAACCAGCAGAGAATTTGGAGTTGGCTAGTAAAAACGTTCTCTACTGTATATTAATTACAGAGCAGTTATTGGAGCATATTACAGAAGATGGGATTCCTGACGACTCCCGTTTCGTTTACAAAAGGAAACCCAGACATTACACTTATCTAATCAATGTGGCTTGACTCTACCCCACAGACTCCTGCATCCATTTTTCTGAAAGCATGTGGCGTTTAGTGAAGGTTAGTGTGGGCTAATCCCGTGCTGTCCCCCACACTTTAAATCAAATGACTGAAGGACGATCAAGGGTGCAACGTTTCAGAGAAATCTGCCCATATAAGCCATTATATTCCATAATAAAAAAAAGGATAATGCCATAAGCAACAAGTTGCCATGTGATAGTGTGATTTTACCACCAGTACGGATGTTCTTAGGCATGATTGCATTGCATATTGTGGTCATTTCATGCCCTTTCAAATTTGCAATACAGCAAAAGAAATATCACAATATAGCAACAGTTCTGGAATGGAGACATAGAGAGTACAGTTTGTGCTTACCAAACTTCCACTGCTACAATAATGCTAATTAGCGTTTAAACTGGGTAAATAGTAGAAACACACTGATGCCAACTCTGACTTAAATACTTAACTTCATAAACCCTGATAATTATAGTGCTCTACTTTTTTTTAGATTGACAAATAAGGAAAAAGCAGCATTTACTTGCTGATTAACTGCACATTTGAAAAGTTTTAGAGCTATGAAAAAAATGTGAAAAATTGCTACAATGCAGAAACGGGGGCAAGTACGGTTGCATAATCTTGCTCAGCTTCACCAAAGAGCTTTTAACTGGTGTTTAAAATTCATATATGAAAAAACACCAGTTTAAAAACAGAAAGTGCTAATGCTGCAATTTCATTTACATTTAAGGCATTTAGCAGACGCTCTTCTCCAGAGCGATTTACAAAAGTGCTTTGCTATTTACCCAAGAAAAACCTCAGCTAGTTAGAATAGACTAATAATTCAAAAGATACCTCTACGTTTAGACACTACTAAACACAAGCCAATATGGAGACCACGAGTACTCTCGGAAGAGGTGGGTCTTCAGTCTGCGTTTGAGGACAGCGAGTGACTCTGGCGTTCGGACACCCAGGGGAAGCTCGTTCCTCCACTTTGGTTTCAGGACAGATTTCACAACCACAATTCACAATCAGTTACACGCCTCTGTAAAAAGTTACTAAACTTCAGTGTGTTTCCTTTAAACAAGCTGCAGAAACTCAACTTTTGGCTTTAGAACCTAAACACCACCACATGGAGACAAAAAGTGCTGTAAATGTAAAAGCTCCATTAAAGGGCTGTTTAATGGTAATAAATATGTATGACTGGTTGTTATTGGTTGTTTAAAAAACAATCAATAAATGTATTGGTTTAAAAAAAGAAAAAAAGAAAAAAGAAAGTAAAACATAGGCCATCAGTGAGCTTGATGGTATTAGTGGTATCTGGTGTAAGTATCGGCGCCGATACTGGCACTAATACACAGTGGGCTAGTTTAGATTTGGACGTGCGGTTTGATTTAGACGGGACGTTCAGGAGCAATTTGAACGTTTGTGTTTGTTTTTTTTACTTTACGAAAAAAAAAAATTGTTCGAAAAAATTAGTTTGGCTACTTTCCGGTCTGACTCGGGTCCAGATCCTACCTAAAATGATTGGGCGCAAGGCAGGAACACCCCCTGCACAGGACACCAGCCTATCAAAGGGTACAACCAGGGGCACTGCCAAGGATTTTGGGCCCCATTACCATAAAAAAACAAAAGTTACACTGGGCCCTACCGCCCCAAAAGATGTCGCATATAATTTTACAATTCTGCCGAAATTCTCCAGACACATAACTGTGGTCAGTTTAAATGAAAAATGTAAATATCACACCCCACTAATAATACTGGACATTAAAAATAACAGCAGCATAAAAATGATTAACTAATTTTCTATTTTTAACAGCCATAGCTTCACAATTAGCTCCTGTAAAGATGTTAAGATACCAATCTAATAATAATAATAATAATAATAATAATAATATTAGTGCCTTAACACAGGACCAGCCTAAAAGGCATGATGCGCATGTCTGCGCATATCTGCGCATATCTGCGCAATTGCTTTGCAGCAGAGTATAGAAAAGTAATTACATTAAAACTTAAAACGCTGTAAAGATTTTTTTTTTTGGTAAAATAATAAGAATAAAATCCCAACTGACAAGTCAGTGAACACAGCCCCCTCTCCTCACCTCCTTCTCCTATTTCTCCTCACCTCCTCCTTCTGCTGCTGAGCCTGAAGCGGTCTCTGCTCGTCCTGGGGCAGAGACAGGGACAGAGACAGGGACAAGGACAGAGACAGGGACAGGGACAGGGACAACTCATTTAGCATGACTAAACTAAAATAAACTTGTCCTGCCTGTATGAAATGTGGGCTAAAAGAGGAGAGGAGTGTAAACACTGGCTTTTCTGAGAGGATACCGGCTAGCTAGCATTAGCCTGTTTCACTGAGGACTAAGCTAGCGCTGGCTAACAGGCTAATTTCCACCACCCACCTTTCTCCCAGAAGACCTGGTGGACATGCTGTCCCTCCTCTCTGTCTCTCTCTCTATTTTGTCTCAATGTTTTTCTTTCTTTGCGTTTCTGGAAACAGGGCTTTTCTCTAAGGTCCGGCTCGGCCTCACTGCTCGCAATTACACGTCGCACCTGGACGGACCGAACCACTTCGTACTTAGGGGGATATTTACATAAATAAAAAATAATAATAATGTGTTAAATCAAATCTTTTCTGAATAATAATCATTTCTTAATATTGAAATTCAAAAAAAAAAAATCTTAAAAAAATAATGTTTTTTTTAGTGCTATTAGAATCGTCCTGGGCAACACACACCCATTCACTGCAGCCCAGCATCATCAGCACATGCTTCCCCTGCCATGGGTCAGTACTCAGAGGAAACCCACGTGGACACCCTTCAAACTCCTCAGACACAGACAGAGACCAGAGCAAGAATAATCGAACCCCAGACCCCTGGAGCTGTGCGGTGCGGTGCTCACTCCACCTGACACCCTCTTCATCTTCATAGTAATAATTGTACATATTACTATCAGTGGGACACACATGACACCTATACATCACCCCCCCCTATGAATCTTGCAGGCCGTGCTGTTTGAAAAGTGCTAATTGGTGGCTATACGCCTCCATCACATTTACATTTATAGCATTTAGCCGACGCTCTTATCCAGAGCAACTTACATGGGCCAGTGTAGTGTTAGGAGTCTTGCCCAATGACTCTTATTGGTGTAGCGCAACATAGCCACCCAGACCGGGAATCGAACACCTGTCTCCAACATAGTGTGGGAGCTCAGTGGCAGGCAGTGGTGTTAGCTGTTGCACCACACCAACCATCAAAGGTTGGTGGGCTATTAATGACAGTGTTGTGGGTTCGATACCCGGACTCGACAAACTGCCGCTGTTGGGCCCTTGAGCAAGGCCCTTCACTCTCTCTGCTCCCTGGGTGTTGGAGTTGGCTGTGTGTGTGTGTGTGTGTTAACTACATTTACATTTATGGCATTTAGCAGACCCTCTTATCCAGAGCGACTTACAAGGTTACTCGTATTACAGAGGAGGGCCAATGTAGTGTTAGGAGTCTGGCCCAAGGACTCTTATTGGTGTAGCGCAGCATAGTCACCCAGACCGGGAATCGAACCCTGGTCTCCCACATGGTGTTGTTGTAACGCAATGGTAGGTGGTGGTGTTATCTGTTGCGCCACACCTACCACAGATGGGTAAAATGCAGAGACCACCTTTCCCCTTTTACCTTACCATTACTTGTCAGCTACATTAGCATCGTAGCTCCAGTGCAAAAATGTCAGAGGCAATCTTCAGACCCCTACACTGATCAACAAACTTCGCTGGTCTCAGATCATGCTCCGGAAAACAACTGCCCGAATATTGACTGTCTGCAAAAACTTCAAAAACTTGGCTCGTGGGACGGTGGCTTTTTAACTTGGTGGAGGTTCATTTCCTGGACACTAAAAGGGCCTTTTCGATTTTTCTTACATCGTCCACGCTGTGAGCTCCAGCTTTCAGCTTATGAAAAACGAGCCTCTAGTGCTGTGCTATATTTCAGGCGACACTCCAGAGTCTTTCCTTAACTCTCTGCTCCCATTAGCTTTGCATTAGCTGAATGTACATGCTGTTTCTTATGGGCCGATCGATCACTGGACCCTGGCTGTGACTCTGATGGATGATGAGGGTTTCTGTAGGTTTTGTAAGATGCCATTTTTACCACTTGGTGGCAGCAGAGTCAGCCTAACTGAACAAAAGTGAACAGGCCAAGGCCACTGGCAGCTTGTGCTCATAATCAGACTCTCAATTCAA